>NC_064286.1:52141782-52426000 GCF_019186545.1 Solanum stenotomum
TTTTATTAAAAAAAAAAGAAGATCTACGCCAACTAAACATGAAAAAAATCAGAAGAGACAATTATATGCCACTATTCGAACAAACAAATTCATTTTCTTGATGTTTAAGAAACTTATTTTCCTAAAAAAATGTATTTTATTTTTAAAAAAAAAAGATCTACACCAACTAAACATGAAAAAAATCAGAAGAGACAATTATATGCCACTATTCGAACAAACAAGTTCATTTTCTTGATGTTTAAGAACTTATTTTCCTAAAAAAATGTATTTTATTAAAAAAAAGAAGAAGATCTACACCAACTAAACATGAAAAAAATCAGAAGAGACAATTATAAGCCACTATTCGAACAAATAAATTCGTTTTCTTGATGTTTAAGGAAACCTAAATAACGTATTTTATTAAAAAAAATCTTCACCAATCAAACATGAAAAAAGATCAGAAAATATTGTTCTTCTATATCGAACACAACCTAAATGTGAGAATTAATAAGAGAGGAAAATAAGGGAAAGCATACATGATGCAAGAAGCAAGAAAGCAACCACAAGAGTTAACTTCTCCATAGTCTTTTCTTCTAAATTTTCTTGTTTTGATGAGTTGCATTTATTTGGTTTTATGGGGGATATTTATAGGAGATATTTATTCCCCTAATAAGCAAACCATATAGTAAATTAATTAATTTAATGTTGAAGAGATAAGGTTGATGAGTTGCCGACTATATGTTAATTATTTTATTTTTTTATGTTGACATTTTGCATCCATTGACGTTCTTGCTTGTTGTACTTCCATCACTAAAATAATTATATAGAAGTTGAGTGTTTTACAAAATTCCTTGTAGATTTTGCATAAAAAAATTATATACATAAACTATCGAAAAACGCAACATGACAACTAAAAAGAAACAGTTAAAATAAGATTTTTGACATAGACAAAGCATTTCTTATCAAAAAATCACATTTTTTCATACTCACAAGGGAAATTAGAAAAAATAATTTCAGTATATATTCGTTTTAAGATTTAATAATTTAAATTTATATCGAAAAATCTCACTATAAAGATAAAATACTCTCTATAAAAAGCAATCCATTCCCATTTCCCAAAGTTTGAACTGTAATTTTTGTAATTTTATCTAAGATTAAACTTATTATTTTACAGTAATTATTTTTTTTAAATGATCAGGAAACGAATAAAAGAATAATATAAAAGGTCAAAGGAACATTACGATGATATGAGCGAATATCTTGGAATAAGACATAAATCATAATTAAGACACATTCGTGATTGGTTTTAAAATTGTTTGAACTTTAGTGATCAACTTAAAAGTCCAATGACCAAAATATAAAAATAAAGATAGTTGCTCTAATTGTTCAAACATTGTAGTACAAATTTTCCTTTTCAATATACATTATATTATAGTACAAGTTTGGTTAATTGTTGATGATACGCAATCTTCTACTTTTGTTTTTTTTTATTACATAATGATTAATGACCATTTCTTTGTTTAAGCAATAAAAATGAAGAAATTCCGCAAATAGCCACTAAAATAAACTTAATTAGTTTCATAGCTATAGTTTGCTAATTACGATTCATAGATACATGTTAGAGGGAGGAGAGAAGCAAGCTAAAGAGGGCAGAGAGTGGAGAAAGACGAATTATATTTGTATATGTGTCAGATAATTGTATATATGTAACTAGTATACATATGAATCAATGATTGTCTTTGTATATATGCCTAATTGTATAATATATAGTATGTATATGTATCAATAAATATAATAGTATTAACGAAATACAATTTGTATCAATGAATAACTTGTATATAACCATATGAATTTGTATATGTATAACAGAGGAGAGAGGCGAGAGAGAGGAAGAGAGAAGAGAAGCACATGTAATAATAGCTAAAATTAAGTTGCGAGTGATAATCAATGAAAACTATAACTATGTTAGCTAATTAACTCGACTTCTAATCCCCAATTCGGAACTTGGCTCGTGACCCCATTTCAAGTCTTACAAAAGTATAGTGATAATGATGATGATTGTGATGGACTGGGCCTACCAGGCCCCATTGGAAATTGAAGGCCCACTTACAAGTCCATCACTGGCCCAATTTTTGTTTGTCCATTTTTGGACCTTTTCTTTCATCCACGTATTACCTGTCAATTTTATTTGATACAACGATAAAATACATATCTAATTTTGGAAAGTAACAATTAAATCATAGTCGAAGTTTTTATATTTTTCGAAAACTTTGTATATATGCCATCGAAGTTGTTAATCTTCGCGTCTGAATTTAACATATTATTTATGTAAGCAATCATTTGGTACAACATATTTGCGCTCGCAAACTTCTTACTAGGAGTGTACATGGCCGGGTTGATTTGAATTTTTCAAATATCAAACCAAACCATTTGTGTCGGATTTTTAAATCTATAAACCAAACCAAACCAATAAAACTTAGTTTTTTCAACTTCGGATTTTTTCGGGTTTTTCCGGTAAAGTATTCATACAAACATATAATTTACTTGTACTTCAAATATTTCTTTAGTCTTACCAAAATACAACTATCTAAGGTGTTTCTTAAGAAGAGTAATAATACTAAAATATCCAACAAAAAAATATAATAATGAATTCGCATAAAACAAATATTGCAAATTAACAAGTCATAATGAAAATGATCATAATTTAAAAGTACTAAATCATGCTAAAATAAGTATTAGTTACATGACTAAATATTAAAGGAAATTAAAAATTAGATTATGTATTTGAATAAACCAATGTAAAACCAAAGAACAAATATTCAATATTATTGTCATTCTTAGTGTTGAATTAATTGTCTTTTTGCATTAGTATTAATTTAATTTTGATTTAAGTTTTATTATAATTATTAACATCTGTGGACTATAATCTTTATTGAACCATTCACAATTCTAAGTTTCAAACTTAAAATAATAATAATATATTAAAAGATTAAAACTATGAAAAAGTATAAGAAATATTTAAAAATTATATCAAAGTAAATAGTTTTATGTATAAAATAAATTTTAAAATTATATATATAATGTTGGATTGGTTTGGTCTCGGGTTGGGTTTTTTTAGTTAAAATCAAACCAACCCAAATATAGTCGGGTTTTTTTTTTCAATACCAAATCAAGTCAAACCAATCACTAATCAGATTTTTTTTTCTCGATTTGCGGTTTGGTTCAATTTTCGGTTCGATTTTGTACACCCCTGCTTCTTACATATACGCTTGAAACATCTTCAGAAATATACAAATCGCATCCTCCATAGCAATCGTAACTATGTTATTTCTAAATTTTTCTCCTTTTCTTATGTTGGCATTTTGCATCCATTGGCCTTCTTCCTTGCTGTACTTTATCACTAAAACAGAAGTTGAATGTTTTACAAAATTCCGTGTAGATTTTGACAAAATAATAATTAATTATAAGCAAATGATCCATATGATTAAAAAAGAATAAAAACAAAATAAAAGAAAGCCACATTTATTTATCACCAAATATTGAGTTGCAATCCCGGAGCACTAACCATAGGGCTCCAATTTTTATTCTTAGGGCTAGCTAGTTTGACCTATACACTCGATACGAATAAATCAAACCAATTCAAATATGATTTAGTTTCGGGTTGGGTTATTTTAGTTAAAATCAAACCAACTTAAATATAGTTGAGTTTTTTTTTCAATACCAAACCAAGTCAAATCAATCACTAGTCGGATTTTTTTTCTCGATTTACGATATGATTTGGTTTTCGGTTCGATTTTGTGCACCCTACTTCTTACATATACGCTTGAAACATCTCCATATTTTTAAAAAAATCATCTCCTTAAATTATAAATCCTGTTAAATAATATACTTTTCTCCTCTTTTAGGGAACACTTCAAAACAAAGTGGGCCTAACCCTTTCAATAATTGAAGTTAAGATATATATATATGACTGAAGTTAATTTTTTTTGTGCTTCATCATTTTTTGCTTGACTTCAGTACGCATGAACTTCATACGTAAATAGATAAACTCATGCAAAAATAATTAATGTTCAACCTTAAAAAGTAAATGAACTTCATTCATATATAACTTTAAATACAATGAAGTTCAATATTTTTAAACCTAACTACGACATGTCTGAAATGGATATATGTACAAAAGAAATTTAATAACAGTATCAAAATAAATTTTTGGGTGATTTTTTTCCCCAAATTATCATTATTTAGCCTCCCTAGACTCATGCATTACACTATGAATTTCACATTTGTTCATTTATTCTTTTGAGATTGAAGTACTAATAAACTAATCATCATTAATTATTCTTTACAATATGAATTTCATATTTCAAATTTTAAGATTTTCCAACCCCTACCATCCCTATCACCCCCCCCCCCCTCCCAAACAAAAAAATTGTTTTGAAAAAATATTTTAAATTTCATTTTTTACTCCACCCCATACGCCTCCTCCTCCCCCCCACCCCATACCCATATGAGTAGTAGATTGTGGTTATAAAAATATGTCTATAACATACATTTGACGGGTGAATTATGACTAAGCCTACAAACGCGATGTTTGAATGAATAAAACATGAAAATTAGATAAAAGAGGTTTAATTGTGTATTGATATGGTTTTTTGTAAATTCTTGATGAATGTTTTGATTGGTATGACTTACTTGATGAATTGCAAGGTGAATATATGAATATAGGCAACATTAAAAGAATAGTGTGAGCTTGTAACTAGGAATTAGGTGTAATTACCACTTGTAGGGATGAGCTTAAGGGGTTGAGGGTGTGTTGTTGGGTCCTTAATCCTGATTAGGTTGTTGATTAAGATAATGAATAAATCAATAAGTTATGATTAGTTAGAGCTAGACTTGACTTAGATTCATTTATATTCGTGAGTTGAATGCTTATTAATTGATCTTCGGATATGCCTGATTTGATAATAATGTGAATTGAATGTTAAAAATACATGAATGAATTGGATATCATGTCGATAGACGATACGTATGTCATATAATTTATATGTGTATTACTATTACGGAGGGACGAGTATCACACCAATGTATATACTTATATTATTATTTGGAGAATCGAATACCATATCGATACAATACATGGACGAAGTTGATCTCCTACTGGTCATGCACACTTTATTTATTATTATGAGTTTATAATGCATTTAAATTATTAGGTGACTATGTGGCCTGATATAAATGGGATTCGGCTCCTCTCCATTTCTTTTCTCTCTGTTTTTCTCAAGTTCTAGCTTGGATTGAAGACACGTGTTATGGTTTAGAATTAATAGTTGAGATCTAATTAATTAAAGCAAAGTTTCAATCATAGTTATTTACTTTCATATATTTGTTTCTTAAATATTTTTCCTAAATATATTAAATGTGAATTACCTCGTGAAGAGATGAATATGCATTATAGGATCTTCACATGGATCTTGTGACTTCTATGCTTAGGTATATATTTACATGATTACATGATTTAAATCATGACTCTATATTCTAAAATTATTAGTTCATATTCACTATTTATTATATATTATAACTTTCATATTTTCTTATATAATGATGTATTCTCTATGTCGAAAATATTGAATTCAAATAAATTCTATATCAATAACTCGAAAAATGGCACTAATCCTAATCAAAGAGAAAATGAAGATGAAATAAAATTAAAAATTCTAATAATAATTAACATATTTGGATGCCATATTTGAGATTGAGCTTCATAGGATCTAATTTGGATGATTAATCTAGTCAACTATGAACTATTAAGGAAAAAGTATACAAATAACAAAGGATAAGAATAAAAGCTCACAATTATGTAAGTGGAACATAAAAGGATATTTATTAAATAAAAGAACTTTTAAACAAAGATAAAGATACATCTTTATTTTTTTAATTAACATGCAACTAAGAAAAGAGTGTAACAAAGAAATACAATAATATACTATTTTATAAATTGAATTTATAAATTGTTTACCAAGTAAAGAAAAAACCAATGAGATATTTTAAATTTGAATCTTAAATATTAAGTCTTTTAACTTAAAATATTTACCTAATATGGAACTTTTCACGTGAATTTGAATTAATTAGTGAAAAGTTGAACAGATATCAGTCTTTTCATGTGAACTCGAATTATTAGTGAAACATTGAACAGATATCAGTCTTTTCACGTGAATTTGAATTAATTAGTGAAAAGTTGAATAGATATAAGACATTAAGTGAAAAATATAAAAAAATACATTAGCACAAAAGAATATGAAATAAAAAGAAGTCCAAGTTCACTATTATATTACAAGTTAAAAGTCTTATTTAAGTCCCTCTTTGTCTAGACTAAACCAAAATAAATAAATACCAACACCATATATTCTTAGTTTTATATAAACACAACTCAATTACCCTTTTTAGTTACTCATTTCCAAAATGGCTACAAGAAAGAACTTCCAATTTCTTGGATCAATGGATAAAAAAACTAGCTCTGATGATCTCCTATTTGAGTTTGATGAATCTGACATATGGGAAAACACTACTAATGTTATTTCTCATCACTCTGAGTCCAAAAGATTGATACCTACTTCGCGTATCTCAAAAAGATCACCATCACCACCACCATCACCACCACCAGCAAGATCGTTGCCAATCAACATACCGGATTGGTCAAAAATCCTAGGTGATAAGAAGAAGAATGATGATATTCGAGACAAGGAGGAAGTGGATGCAGATACCTGGATTCCACCTCATGAATATTTGTCTAAGAAAAGAGGGGCTTCATTTTCAGTGCATGAAGGTGTGGGGAGGACACTCAAAGGAAGGGATTTGAGTAGTGTGAGGGATGCTATTTGGAAACAAACAGGTTTTGAAGATTAGTAACTTGGCATTTCGCGAGGTGGTACTTGTTATGTCTCATCAGTATAGATATCGAATAGATATCATTTTGGTACTTAAGTTTATGAGAACTCATATAATTATTATAATAATGTTATTGATCGTTAGGTCAAACCTTTAGATACTTTATTGGGGGGTTTCGATGGATTAATGTGTTGTGTTTTATTAGTATTTTGGGGGTAGATTGATCTTTTGTTTAACTAGTAAAACTTCAATGCATATGATCATGACTTACATAAGTTTATGTTATATTAATATATTTCCTGTTTTGTTGATATCCTCTTTCCTTGATATTTTTAACTTTTAATTTAAGTTTTCGAAATATAGAATTGTTACTAAATGATTTTGTAGGTGTTTGGACATGTTTGATTGAGATTTGATTAAAAAAATGTATTTGAAGTTTAGCTTTAAAAGGGTATTTGACAATTGAGAATAATTTTGTTTCATTTCATGTTACTTATTACAATTTGAAGAACTAAAATGTTTTTTATCCAGATTTTTTTCAAATAACATTTTTTATCTCTGAATTCACAACAAAATTAAGTAATGTGATTCTCAAATTTCGAATTTCCATCACATAAAATAGAACAGAGAAAATAATTTGTTGTTTCCTCCAACCCTATGAACAGATGATAGAATAAAACTACTGAAACGGCATTGGGACTTTGATATTTCAAATGCGAAAATGCACATCATGTTGATTAGTTATAGTGGTATTATTTTTATAATTATTGTTTTAGATGAATAGGGTGCACTGGAATAAGAATACTACTGAATATGATGTATTAGAATAGAAATAATACCTTGTATTGTTATTACTATCGTTCACTATATATTAAAATAGTACCAAGTAGAGTATATAACTAATACGCGTATTAATTATAGCACATTTAGATTTCAACCAAACATTATAAGTACTAAAATTTACAACTAATATCCAACCTAATACGTTCTACCAAACTAGTAAGACAGTGCATACTGTGTTGCTAATAATTATACTTGTCTAACCATAAAAACTATACTTCTTTTAGAGTAATTCTTTTGAGAAAACGATTATGGAATTTTTTTTAGGGTAAAAAACCTAATTATACAAATTTTGTTTCTCTGTCTTTGCAGTTATATATGTTAGACTTTTGGGTAGTATTTTAGTGGTAGGTAAGAAAGCTACACATTAGCTTCCAGAAAGCTAAATAACAGATTTATCCCTCATCCCCTAGGGCGTAAAAACATAAGTGAGATTCTTTCATCTTTAATTTGAAGTCTCGGAATGAAAAATTATTTAATAGAACGCGTTTTATATCTTGAGTGTATCTATTCTATTTCCGATGCAGATTTGAATTAATTGAACTAGTAGACTCTTACCTGCCTAATATGATTAAACAAAATGAAAAAAAGAAAAGAAAAGAAAAGAAGATAATTTGCTGTTCTTGTTTATTTAGAATTTTTGATGTATAAGAATTTGTTTTTGTAAATGTGTACTAATAAATTGACCTCGTGTTATTATCCTTCTGTCCATTTAACGTCCATTATCTTATTTTTTGAGCAATAACTTTCATTGTCTACACCTATTATTGGACGTAATTTTATGAATGTTATTGAAATCTTTTCAATGTTGACACAATTAAGCATTTCTTTAGAAATTCAAAATTATAATTATATGTAATAATTAAACATTGATTCTCATGTATATATACAGAGAGCCACAACGTAGAGACAAACTATTACAAAGTATTTAACTTTCATATGAAGGATATTCAATTTCGAAAACTGTCACGTCTTTTTTCATGAGCAGTTTTGGCCACATTGCAAGTATAAAACACTGAAGAGATGAAACATGTGACCATAAGATGGTAAAATAATCTAGTTCATGAGCAGTCTAGGCACATAACTCAACCGAACATCCAGAAATAGTGACCCAAGCTTGCAGATATCTACTAAACTCATTAAAAACGATGACGGGCCAAAATTTCGAAATAGTTCTTAATTCTTATACAACTTTGTCAATAACGACTGAAATGTGCTGATTTTTACATATAAGAACAGTTAAGGTGGCCTGACTAAAAAAAGAGAACACTACTACAGCAGTAGAGTAAAGGTCCTTTTGCAGTCGACCAGAACTGAAGCTAGCGAGAAGCCAGAGACCAAAAATTCAAGAAAAAGGAAGGTGATGCAGCAAACCAGCTTAAAAATGCCATCGCTGTAGCTGACATAAATCTCGCGCAGTGGTTCACTTTGCATTTCTCAAGATCATTGCTAATAAGAACTGTTATTCCAGCTGAAGCACAGGCAGCAGCAAATGTAAGAGTAGAA
The DNA here is from genome assembly GCF_019186545.1 of Solanum stenotomum. Taxonomy (NCBI): domain Eukaryota; kingdom Viridiplantae; phylum Streptophyta; class Magnoliopsida; order Solanales; family Solanaceae; genus Solanum; species Solanum stenotomum. The sequence goes on from NC_064286.1 coordinate 52,150,993, forward strand.
GTGATCTGCACAAAAGTGGAATCATCAACCATAATGATGATCACATATTTTTATTTTAAAAAAAACAGTCTACAAGTGCACCATTTGAACTTTCTTTTACAGGTGCCCCATTAAAATTCTGTAGATTGCCAATGATATGTATTAAAATTCCTTACAATAACTGAATATAAACACATTATGCTTGCAGTTGGATGTAGCAGAAAACTGACCAGATTTGTCTTATGAGTAGAAGTGATGAACCATAGTGATGATCACATATTAAAATCATTCCACAGGTGTCCCATTAAACTCAATAGGTCGCTAACAATTTGTTTAAACAGAACTTATTTTAAAAATATGCATATTGCATTGGCTTACATACCCAGCTCAAAATTTTTGGAAAACGACCTAATCAAGGGTTGGAGAACTGGTGCTAGCAGTTACAATGTATCCAAATGCAGACTATGCAAAAGATGATCCAATTACTTCTCCTAACCAAATAATAATTACACACCCTTCAAGCCCAAACTAGTTCTTCTCCATATATTTCCATCCTAACTTCTGAGACCGTCTTTTAATGAGTGTCAGGGTTTCTCTAAAACTAGATGTTCTATAAATCTCAAACTCATCCGAGCCATACCTAATATAAGTGTAACAACAACTTAACATTAGTGACAACTTGTTGGATTAACTAAATGGATTTTCTGTTTCTGTTTATTCATATCTTAGCTAAATCCATAATGATTCCTAAAGATGGAAAATCGTTTGAGATAATTTCCATGCAAGAGATTTCAAATCTCCTTCATTTCTTTCTACCTTATTTAATACCGCGCTAAAAAACTAAATTTGGTGATCTGTGTAGAAAATGATCAAACGACCTTCAACTTTTTTACACCACCTTGCATAGTTGCATTCTCATACACCATCTCTAATCTTGTTGACGAGTTCCAAGTAGCAGTGTAAAATTATTCTCATAAAGTCAAATTATAATATAAAAGGTAATCTTCCGCAGAGATCGGTTTCTATCAATGAACAAATTGATTTTGCACGATTATTACAACATACAAAGTGTATCCCACAAGTGGGGTCTGGGGAGGGTGGCATGTGTCTTACCCCTACCTTGTGAACATAGAGGGTTGATTCTGATAGACCCTCAGCTCAAGTAAAGCATATCAAAATCAAGTATGGAAAGAAAAAAGTTAGTGAAGAAGTCATGTAGACATTGAAGAGACTAGTAGCAACAACAAACACTCCATCATAGAGTTTCAAATTTCCGATGATACAAACAAGCTTAACACAAATCATAACGTAAACAAAGAGGGAAGGGGAAAGATTCATCAGTTTTGGTCTCTAATCCTTCAAATAGTTTGAACTGCAACGCCAAATCCTAGCAATGAGGCATTCTTCCCAAAAACTATTATTTTCTACTTGAAATTCACTAGTTGCAACCGTAGTTATAGGGCTGAAGTAACTTTCTTTCTTCAATTCCTTCAAAATTTCACTCTCTGTCAATACAATGAACAATTAATTTTTTGTAGTTTTCAACAAGGTTGCAGTTGCAGCGCTTCTTGAAGAAGATTTTTTCGTCATGTCATTCTATGCTATCAAGTGGTACAGATAGAAAAGTTCCATTTTTTTTGTTAAGGACTTCTACCCTAGCCTAGAAAAGGTAGCTCATGCTAAGAAAGAGATCTTTACCTAATTTCATTCCAAGTTCAAGCTATTTCAAGAAGATCAAAAGTTGTGAAAATTTCTATTACCTTTCTTTCTTTGTCATAGTTATGTATTAAGTTTTGTTGGTATTATGGGAATTTGAACACCATCAAGGAATGGGCTTTTGTTGGAATAATGATACATTTTGAAGTATCAATTTGAGGTTAATCTTTCCTGTTCTATCCTATGTGAAATTCGCTTTAATATCTTATTGGGAAAAGGGGCAAATATACCCCTCAACTTCGCAATTTGAGAGTGGCACCCCTTGTCAAAAACGTGGTGCATATACCTCTCACCTAATAACAAATGGTGCATAATGTTCAAAGCATTTATTGAGGTACGAGAAGGTCCTAATTAGAAGTTGTGAAACTATTTGCTACCTTTCTCTCTATCAGTTTTATGTAGTTGTAAAATTCTCTAATTGCAAGAATGGAAAGGGTTCCAAGGCCTAAAGCCTTCACTTTCCTTCTTCAATTCCTTCTAAATTTCATTCTTCACCTCTCCAATATACAAATTGATTTTTTGCAATTTTCAACGGAATTCCTATAGTTGCAGTGCCTCAATGTCTAAGTAGGAACTTTTACCCTAGTGAAGGAAGCTCAAGTTAAGGAAGATATTTTTACCAAGTTACATTCCACTATTTCAAAGGAAGTAAATATCAAAAGTTGTAAAACTTCTTGTTACTTTTCTCTTTTTGTCCCAGATATATATTAAGCTTGTTTGTATTGTGGGGATTTGAACTTCATCATGGAACAGACTTTTGTAGGAATAATGATTAATCTTGAAGTGCAAGTTTGATGTTAAACTTTACTACTCTATTCTATGTATGATACTCCATCAATATCTTATTTCTTGAGATATGAGGACCTTTTAGCCTTCTTTAGAAAGTGTTACATTAATGAGTTAACGTTGATGGGTTTATACTGAAAATAATTCACTTGAACGAAATGGGAATTAGCAAGATGGTTTCAAAAAGGCTAGACAAAAATGCCAACCACATTTAGACTTTACAAGGCTTTATCAAACAAAAATGAAGTGAGAATTTCAAAGTAGCATGAAAGGCAAATGTGTATTTGACGTTTCAAAAAGGTCAGCTAGTCAGCAAATAAAATAAAGATTTCAGAGAGAAACAACAGTCCTTATAGAAGAGAAGTTCATTTAGGGTCAATGTAAATGCCAATCAAGTCCCAGTAGGACAGCTGCACAAGTTTTGGTAGAGAAGACAGATTGATCACTGAGAACACAGAAAACAACCCCGAGGAACGAATGGTCTACATATTTGCAAAAAGATGTTTCTTACCCCATCACCAATGGCAAATAGACTGACAATTGCTACATTTCTATAACTTCTTTTCACCAAAATTGCATATACATCGGCAATAGCAAGTACGAGGCTCCATATGATCTGTAATCCAACAGCAGCTACAAGGTAGCTGAAACAAACAAGGGTTCCGAATACTGGTTAGAATCCCTTCATATAACCAATGTTGATCAATAAAAGATAATTCTATTAAAATGTCAACTGGATACAGATCCCTCAAATCTGAAGGAGTTCTAAGTATCCCAACATTGCGTCAATGTCATAATCAAAATTCAAGAGAAGCATTATGCCATATTTTAAAATTTAGAATAAATCTAATTTTCACAAACAAAATATGATCCTTTCATCAAAGCACCTTTGATTCCTTGTGATAATCCCTTCTCCAAAGGAATGCAATTGCATTTAACAATACAACATATCACATACACGAAATGGCAGAAGAAGAAGCAAATGGAGGTAAAATTAAATCCAAATCCCAGCTCTTTTCTGAAGAATATGTGTCAGGTAGATTTATTGATTAAACCAACACTAAAGTGTGCTAGAAGTAGGACGAAATAAAAATATTATCTCTAACTTAATCCATTGGGTGTTTACACTGTTCATCTGATAATAAGATACCACACAAAGCATTCAGCTTACTCCTGTGTACACTAATTTAAGTATGACTCAGTTGTGAAGCTATATATGTGCTTTTATCTTTTTTAGAAGAATTTCATGATTAATCTCTTTCGGTGAATTAAAATACAGATGCAGGAAGAAGACTGCATCCAAATTAGAAGAACATTAACTACTCTGCATGAGAAACAGAAAACCCATTGTTCAGAAAAATTTGCATGAAACTATTGAGAGAGGCAGTAAAGCACATGCAACTCAAAGAGGTAAAAGTTGTCAGCAAAAGTCTCGTCTTTCCACTAAATTAATACGACAGTAAGAAATTATGTGTAGAAGCCTGCAATCTTTTTTTAGCACCATCTTGTTATGAGAGATTATGAACCATGCAGGGAAACTATCAAACCTAAATAGGGCTACTTTCCCAATTTATTCAGATACTATTAAGATTCCACTAGAAAAGGCAACTAAGCACACCATTATTTGCATTTGGGCACGATTGGAGGAGACCTAAGTGAAGTTTACTTTATCTCCTAAAATTATATCCCCATCCTCAATCACAAAATTTCAAGGTCCAGACCAGGTTGAAAGGTTAGGCTCATGCATAAAAGATAAGATAATTGAACGATCAAAAATCGGAAGGTTTAATAGTAGTAGTGATTAGTGAACACCTTCTTGCACAAAAATTGGTTGCCACTCAGCCAATTAAAGCTACATATGCTTTATCAAGAACACACACTTAGTTTATAATTGAGAAGTAGTAGAATAATCCAACAATTCTTTGTACTCGATTTTCCGAAGATTATTTAATTAATATTTATCTTCTTTTCTCATTTTGTATTTACTTATTATTTAATAATACTAATTCATCCTATTCAAATTTAGCTTTAGCTAGGCTAAGTAAAGTTTAATTTAATTTTATCATTTAACCAAAATAATAGGGACATTATGTAAAGACAGAAATAATATAATCTATCCAAACATTATATTTATTAAGACAATACAGAAAATGACATAAATAGTCACTAACTATAGGAATAGGTCTAAAATGGTCCCTTAACTATACAATTAATGGATTTAGTCATTTAATTATTCAAAAACTTATCAACTTTGGTCCCTTAATTATACACTTACCGATTTTAGTACTTTAATTATAAACTTACCGATTTTAGTCTTTTTAAGTATTCAAAAGGTTAATAGCTTAGGTTTATATTAACGGAAATCTTTGTGAAATTAAATCTTTAACCACAATACAATAAACAGTATTAGCATCAAAAGAGGGAAGGATACCTGAAGGCGGTGACGGAAGGGAAATCAGAGGTGGTAACCATGACACATATAGAGATAACAGCAAACACAAACTGACACAATCGTAGGAAGAGGCTTCCAAGAGTACCAGGCATGCCTTGAAAGTCCTTCATCCTCACCATCGGTGCCGCCATAGTCATCGGCGGAGCCTCCACTGGGTGCACCGCCGGTCCACTCATCATTTCTCTCTCTCTCTCTTTGTGTATCGCCGTCTGCCTTTAAACTTGGAATTATAATTCAAGACATTTGTGAGGAATTCATGAAGAGAGAGAGATAAGAACCCTAAATGGAATCGGTAAAGTTAGTATAAAGGAAGAAGGAGAGTGGAGGTTTGAAACTCTACTGACGTTTGCCTCCTTTGGAAGGAGAACAAAAGGGCAGAATAAAATACGTAGCCCTATACCTTTTTTGGACGGTGTGTGACAATTCAGCCAAATTAATTTGGCACGTCTAATTTCTAAAGTTTAATGAGGTAGGTATGAGTTATATTCTTTTATTTGATTTTATTGTTTATGTTAAATTTTACACGTTTTTTTAAAAGAAAAAGATAATTAATATTTAAATTATGCAAAATAATTTGGAATATAAGTAATTGATATTAAGAGTATAAATCAATTAAGTTTGGACATAACTTATTTTATGGAAAAAAAACTAATCCAAAGTTGATACAAACCTTCAACCTCGATAACTTGATTCTTTTGTAATTAAAGTTCAATCATGTACATTTATAATAGTAACAATGGTATTATTGAAACTTGCTTGAACATGAACAACTGTTTTTGGTATTCTACGTGCATCCTTACGTGAATTAATACATTCATTCTGATGCAGATTAAATTTCAAAATAATTTTGGCCATATTTTATTATCTCGTGAATATGAGTTAGAGATATATGTATATATCCTTTCATGTAAAAACATATTCCTTATTTGTATATCTATTCTTCTAGTAAGTTTGATTAGTCATGTCGTTGTTTATGTGTAGAGTTGGAANATTAATTTTTATTTATCCAAACCAGTTACAAAATCTTAGAAAGAAAACTAAAACAAGATAGATAAAAGATTCAAATTTCTAACCTCACCTAGAGAGGTGTACCCAATCATCATCGTACTACATTATATAATACTTCGAGTCTGGGTTCACACATTTATATTTAAATATTTTTAAAAAATATAACACTACTATATATGATTTTGGGAGGGGACCATGGGTTCACGTGAACCCGGTGACCCCCTCCTGTATACGCCCCTGTATATCGATTCTTCTAGTAAGTATGATTAGTCATGTCGTTGTTTATGTCTAGAGTTGGAACAAATTACTATATATAATGCGTCCCCGCTTACAGATTAGTAGACATTTTTCACTAATTTTACGAACGAAAGCTTTTATTTTTCATATTTCGCATTTCTTACCTTAATTTTTAATCTACTTCTTGAAAGAAAATACTCAAATAAAAAGTTTTCAAATATTTTAAAATTATTTTTTATAAACTTATTTATAAGATGTTAAGTTTAATGTCATCATTTTTTCCTTAATACTAACTCTTTTGTATTACATTTCATGTATATAGTATAAAGAATCTTGAGATACCTCAAAGGTTATATTGGCAAAGGAATAATCCTATACTAAACATGACTATAAAAATGTTGAAATCTATAGTGATGTTGATTGGGGTGGGTCAACAGAGGATAGCCTAGCTGTTTTTTGTTTTTTTTTAACATTCTTTTTATATTTGCAAAAAGTTTCTTGTTTAACTGTAGATTATTTTATTTTGCACGTAGTTTGTTCTATAATTTTATTTTTATTTTTTTAATAATAAAGACAATTTATATACCAAAGTACGAAATTATATATGGAGTATCTGGTTGTTGGACATAGTTTCATATATCAATAGTTAAGCATTTATACATGAGCTATTGTTCAAGGATAGTAATTAAGTTCCGCAATCTGACTAATTAACTTGGCCTTCAAATTATCTCGCATCACCACCATCTAAATAATTTGCCTTGAAAAATCCACATGATTTCTCTTCTTGGTCTAAAAGACTCGATTGTTATTTTCCTGTCATATCATATACACTGAATCAGTGATCCTAAGTAGTTCAACATGTGCATCCTTCCTATTAACATAAGTCTATAAATTAATGTTATTTCTAAGACAAATTAATAGGAAGACCTATCAAATTAACCTAATCTATATTGAACCTTCGATATAATTATAAGTAAAAATTGGTGTTTAGTCATTGTTGAAATGCGAAGTTTCAAAGTTTGAAAATTGAATTTTCACAAATTAGTTTTGTGTCAAATGGTATTATTGCAAAAGACCCGTTATTAAGTATCCTAAAATTGAATTTTTGGGTGATTTAGTGTTATTTTTGAGATGTTTTTTGTTAGAGAAAATAGCTAAATCCCCCTCCCCCTAACCTATTATCCAATTCTCAACTACACACTAATACTTTATGGTGATCCTATTACCCCCTTGAAGTATTTTAAACAGAGATATTGACACCCTTAAAACATCACTCCTAATTTTTTATTACCCAGTGTAATACTCGCATGCTTACTTTTTGCAGAATCAAAAAATAAAAATAAAAAATCATCACCAAAATCATTCTTTTTATGCATTGTTCTTGTTTTTTCTCCACCACTGTCCAATTTCATTATCATTCTATTCATCTTCTTAACTTGCCCCATTTTTCTCTTCATTGTTCTAAGATGTCTCTTCTCCTCCAGTCATCTCCATCACCATTACACCATCATCCTTCACCTCTCTTCTATCTCTCCAATAACCTATTTTGCACAAAACCCAATTGGCATTGTTGAATTCAATAAAGTTGACATAGATATTAAATTTTTTTATGATGATATATTATTGCCATAAAGGTCTACACTTGTTGATTTTTAATTGCCCTTCTTGATGAATCTGAAGTGAATTTTTTCTTATCAAATCTCAAATTTTAGTACCCTTTTTCAATTTCAGTAAAAAAAAACTCTAACTGATACAATAATCAAAAAAACAATTTCGACAAAAAGCTGTAATTTCGTCTTTTGATGTTGGACCGAAATGTTTTCCATCGAGGTGAAGAGATGGAAGAGTTATCTTTTTCTTTCTTCCGGTAATGTTGTCTTTTTTTAGAGAAAGATTTTGAATGTGTTGATAATGAAAAAGCATATTGTGGATTAAAAAAATGAAAAAATGAGAAGATAGAATATTGTATAGGTGTTTCTAGTAGAGTTGTCATGGCAAACTACAGTTGCACAGGTGTAATTATAAAAGAAGAGAAGGGCTAGAGAGAGTGTGTGTGATTTTAGCTAATTAAATAATTTATTAATTATATAGTATCCAATTAAAAAATGACATTTGTCAAATTAACTAATTTTAATTTATTTATTTGACTCACACTTACATTCAGGAAAGTGAACACACTTGTTATGACAAGTCAACACTTAAGGGTGTCAATATTTCTGTTTAAAATACTTCAAGGGGGTAATAGGACTCTCTTGAAGTATTAGTGTGTAGTTGAGAATTGGATAATATGTTAGGGGGGCATTTGGCTATTTTTTTTATGAATATGATGCTTGAGTTCAACCACTTCAGTTCCTACATCTTTATTTTTGTTTCATTTTGCATTGTTTGGTGCTTATTATTATTTTTTAAGTTTCATTTATTTTTTCTACTCCCTTCAATTTTAAATTTTACTTTCTTTATATAATTTAATGTCAATATATTTAACAAGACATAAGTTTGATGAAATATTTACATGAATATGTGATATGTACAGATAGATAGTATACTTAATTAATTAAAGGCGAAATGACCTGGGAGACCCCTGTACTTGACTCCGTTTGTCAGTTGGACCCTCCTACTCATCACTTTATCAACTGAACCCTTAAATTCGTTGAAACACAATATTTTAAACCCCTTTTTTGACTTATCATCCTATGTGACATTTTTGTCCAAAGTGCGTGTGATGCACATTTTTTGGATGCGTGAGGGGTTCTGAAAAGGCAATGACAGCCATTTTTGACCTTTATACAATCATCTTCTTCCCCAATTATTTAACACCATTTTGTTGATCAAATTTTGATTTCCTTATAAACTTCCACTCGATTTTTCTTCTCCAATATTCTCCCTCCACAAAACCTTCTTCTTTTAATTTTCTGATCAAGCCCATAAATTTCAGTGTTCTTTCTTTTCATAAGCCGATCAATGGTTGATGCTTCTTCTTCGAAAGAAGGAAAAAGCACATTATCAACAATAGCTGAAAAAATCACAACCAGAAAGTAGTACTAACAAAGTTCCATCAGGAGCAAAAAAAATTTCTTCTTTTCAGGTTGGCAAATAGCACCCAAAGGAGGAAGAATATCTTGCCTTCACAAGATATATTTACAACCTCCCAGAAGAAAGCGGAGAAACATTCGGTGTCTTAGGAACAACAAGTTTGTTTCCAAGAATATCAATATTTCCTAATGGATCACCGGGCTTTACAGCTCAATTATTTGAATTCGGATATTTAGATCGGGTGTATGCAAACAATTCTTTTTCATTAGTTGAATATCTTGTTTCTATTCGTTGAATATCTTGTTTCTGCTTCATTGAAGGTATCACTTATGTATCTGCAAATTTCATTTAAATCGGTTTGCAATAATGCTCCCCAATGATAATCTGATGCGTCAGTAAATTTTCTTTAATTTTTTTCAAGATTAAGACATTTACAAGAGATTTTTCTTAGGTTTTCTAAGTATCTCTTTTTATAATTTTCGTTATACATTACAATACTATAAGGATTTTATTTTCTTGGGACTTTGATAAAATGTCCGCAAGGAGTTTTAAGGCTTATCATATTCTATGATACTAGAATAACAGCTTGTTGTCATATAGACAATGGATCTGAAGCTAGTTTAGCAAAACCCTTTTTAATAAAAAAATTGGGATATACATAAAAATAACATCTCAATGATTGGAATTACAGGTAACAAAGAAAGACTATCACAGTCTAAGAAAAAAGTAGAAATAATTTTAGGATCAATGGAATAGAATGGAAGCATCAAGAAATATTAATACAAACAGAAGCAACAACTAACCATGTAAAAGGAATTCTAATAGATGGATTGCCCATCTACGAAGGAACTCAGTATACCTATAAAACTTTTGAAGGTAACAATTTTAGTTGTAAAAATATGGTAGATTTACCTATACAACTAGATACAATAAGTATAACAGTTCCATGTTATATTACAAATCACGAAAGTGATCAAAATCTCATCCTAGGAATTTATTCCTAAATAGTCTTTTTTTTTAATTAAAATTTTTCAGTCAGTGGAGCGGATTTATTGATCATAAAGACAAAAGCCCAATACTCCAATCCTAAAATGTGTCTCCCAAAAGAAATAAACAACAATTAAAAAATTAAAAAGAAATAAAAGCCTAAACTTTATCTTTTGTTGAGCCAACCATTCATCTACTTTTCTCTTTGTCGGAAAATGTTGCATCCTTGTTGACGGCAAAGGTAATTTTCTTCTGCACCTCCATTCTTCTTCTCCTTCTTTGTAATGCTGTTGTTTTTCTTTCAGGGTATCGGTCACTCCTATATTCTGAGCATGTAGCTTTTTTTTATTGTGTTCATTTCCAACTGGAAAAAACTCAAAGGTTTCAGGTTCCATTTTGTTGCATCGTAGATATTTCTCTAATTTTGTGTAGAATCTTGTTAACCTTGTACAAATGCTTCTGTAGATTCTATCAATTTCTTTTTTCCCCAATTGTTGTTTGCTTGATTTCATTACTATTGATGTTGCCTATTTATTGCTTTGTTCCTTATCCTCAGATTAGGGATTTGGCTTTTGTCCATGTTAATGTGTTTTTTGACTTTACTCTGTATCTCTTGATAGTTATGATATTCCACTGTTGTTTGTGTCTCCATGACTTCATTCGCTAATGCATCCGCAGCCATGTTCCCTTCTCTGTAACTGTGATTGATTTGTGATTTGAGTTGTTGTAATCTATTCCTTATTTCCTCTATCCTTTCCTCCATCTCCCATGGGACTCTCCATTGCTTTAGAATCATCCTTTTTGAACATAATGAATCAGTCTCTATTATGACTTGTCGAAAGCCATTGTCATGGAAGTAACTCAATGCCTCATAAATTGCTAGCGCTTTTGCTTCCATATTAGTTGTCATCCCTATTCACTTTGCCTTAGCAAACACTAGATCTCCTGTGTGATTTCTTAGACAAAAATCATATGAACCTATTCCTGGATTTCCTATACAGGCTCCATCAGTGTTACATTTCAGATTTCCTTCTTCGGGAGGGCTCCATGTCACCTTGTGGTAGTGCACCTTTGGCCTGTAATCCTTCAGTTTGTTTAAAATGGCAGCCCACTCCTTTCTTTCCAACCTAATCCATGGGTATAGGACCTTTACCAACTTTCTAACCAAATCCTAGACTTGTTCCACCATTGTATTGTATGTAGTGTTTCCTCCATGCTTTATGTTGTTCCTTCTCTTCCAAAGTGTCCACATTATGATTGCTGGCATGACTTAATATATCACTTTTAGTTTTGCTGGATTTTATTATTTCCATCAAGTGATAATCAGTTGTTGCTGATGCATTCCAGTAATATTTATACCTGTAAGACTAGCAAACTGCTTCCATAGCCATTCTGTTAGAAAAAGATGTGACATGTTCTCCTCCTTCTTTGTTTCACAGCACCAACATCCAGAAACAATTGGAATTTTCATTCGTTTGAGGTTGTCATTTGATGCTATCTTCCTATTCCATACCCTCCATAGGAAGAAATTCGCCTTAAAGGGAAGTCCCTTACACTATATATACTCATAGTCTCTTCTGCATTCCCTCTTCTGTCTTATTAAATACCAAGCTGATATCACTGTGAAGCTACCTTGAGTATTTCCCATCCACCAAGGTCTATCAATTTCATTTTCTATTATGGGGGCTTTATGCTTTCCATAATATAACCAGTCATCTCGTGAGATAGTTTTGTCAATAGCTTTGATTCATCCCAGCTTCCTGCTATCACAAACTCACTGATATCTATTTCTTCTTCTATAGCATTTTCTCCTTCTATAAAATATAAAGCTCTCTGTTTTGTCCAGTTGTCAAATCAAAAGCTTGAATTTCCTTTCTTCCCTTGCCACCATTGTTATGTTCAATCTCATCCTTGATAACATTCATTTTTTCCACAAATATGAAGATCCCTTACCTTTTGCCAATGTTGGGTGAACCTTTTTACAATATTTGTTCCACATGTATGTACTCCACAAGGAGGATATTGAAGTTCCAAAGTTCCACCATAACTTTGCAAACAAAGCTCCTGATATGTCTTATAATGATCTGAACCCTTGGCCTCCTTCTGATTTAGGGTAGCACATATTCTCCCAGGATACCCAGTGTTTGTTCTTGGCCCCAGTAGAATTCCCCCAAAAGAATTTGCCAGACAACTTATGTAACTGGTTGATGACCCCCTACATGTGAAATTAGGATTTATCTTCCTCCAAAAGATAGAAATCTATTCTGCCATAAATGAATTCTTTTTGCCACTTTCTGTACTAATCCCTCAAAATGGGACTTGTTCTTTCTTCCATAAAACATTGGGCATCCCAAGTATGTGAAAGGAAATGATCTCATTCTTATTCATGTTATCCTCCTTATTTGATAGCTCACACCTATAGGGACCTTATTATATAGGTATACAAAGCTCTTGTCCAGATTTATCAGTTGCCCAGACACTAACTCATATCTCCTTAGAATCTTCATCATTTTCCTCATAGACGTTGGTTGTCCAGAATATAATAGAATAGTGTCATCTGCATATGACAGGTGATTTATTTTAGGGCTCCATTTAGGCATTACATAACCCTTGAACTCCTGATCCTCAAATAATTTATTCAAACTTCTTGATAAAACTTCTGTTGCAATTATGAACAGTGTAGATGATAATGGGTCACCTTGTTTGAGCACAATATCTATTATTCTTTTGAGAAAAAACAAAACACCTTAAGACCTTGAGAAGATACTTCTAGGAAACTCTATCATATGTCTTTGCCATGTCTAATTTCACCACAACATTGTGGAGCTTATTCCTTCTGTGAATATCCCTGATTATTTCCTGAGCTAATAAAATATTCTCAGTGATGCTCCTCCCCCTTACAAAACTTGTTTGATTTGTAGAAATGATCTCTGGTAGAATTGATCCCATCCTCTCCTGGACCACTTTGGATATGATTTTGTTGGTAAAAGTGCTTAAGCTTATAGGTCTCAAATCATCAAAAGTTCCTATACTTTCCCTTTTAGGGATCAGTACTAGGTTGGTGTGTGTAATACCTTGATAGTTCTTGACCACAGAAAAATACTCTGACCATGTAGGTGATGTCTTTCCCAATTATACTCCAGCAGCATTGGAAGAATTGTCCTGAAAATACATTAGGTCCACTTGAACTATCTCCATTAAGAGAAAATATCACCTTTTTAACTTCTTCTTCTGTAGGTTGCCTCTCTATTTCCTCATTCTGATCTGCCTTGATCAAAGTAGGAATATTTTGTAGCAAAGAATAATCTTCTATCTCCTGANCCTCTATCCTTTCCACCATCTCCCATGGGACTCTCCATTGCTTTAGAATCATCCTTTTTAAACATAATAAATCAGTCTCTATTATGACTTGTCGAAAGCCATTGTCATGGAAGTAACTCAATGCCTTATAAATTGCTAGCGCTTCTGCTTCCATATTAGTTGTCATCCCTATTCCCTTTGCCTTAGCAAACACTAGATCTCCTGTGTGATTTCTTAGACAAAAACCATATGAACCCATTCCTGGATTTCCTCTACAAGCTCCATCAGTGTTACATTTCAGCTTTTCTTCTTCAGAAGGGCTCCATATCACCTTGTGGTAGTGCACTTTGGCCTGTAATCCTTCAGTTTGTTTAAAATGGCAGCCCATTCCCTTTTTTCCAACCTAATCCATGGGTATATGACATTTACCAACTTTCTAACCAAATCTTATACTTGTTCCACCATTGTATTGTATGTAGTGTTTCCTCCATGTTTTATGTTGTTCCTTCTCTTCCAAAGTGTCCACATTGTGATTGCTTGCATGGCTTGATATATCACTTTTAGTTTTGCTGGATTTTATTGTTTTCACCAAGTGATAATCAGTTGTTGCTGATGCATTCCAGTAATATTTATACCTGCAAGACTAGCAAACTGCTTCCATAGCCACTCTGTTAGAAAAAAATGTGACATGTTCTCCTCCTTCTTTGTTTCACAGCACCAACATCCAGAAACAATTGGAATCTTCATTCGTTTGAGGTTGTCATTTAATGCTATCTTCCTATTCCATACCCTCCATAGGAAGAAATTCACCTTAAAGGGAAGTCCCTTACATTATATATACTCATAGTCTCTTCTGCATTCCCTCTTCTGTCTCATTAAGTGCCAAGCCGATTTCACTGTGAAGCTACCTTGAGTATTTCCCATCCACCAAGGTCTATCAATTTCATCTTCTATTATTGGGGCTTTATGCTTTCCACAATATAACCAGTCATCTCCTGAGATAGTTTTGTCAATAACTTTGATTCATCCCAACTTCCTGCTATCACAAACTCACTGATATCTATTTCTTCTTCTATAGCATTTTCTCTTTCTATAAAATATAAAGCTCCATGTTTTGTCCAGTTGTCAAATCAAAAGCTTGAATTTCCTTTCATCCCTTGCCACCATTGTTATGTTCAACCTCATCCTTGATAACATTCATTTTTTCCACAAATATGAAGATCACTTACCTTTTGTCAATATTGGGTGAACCTTTTTACAATATTTGTTCCACATGTATGTACTCCACAATGAGGATATTGAAGTTCTAAAGTTCCACCATAACTTTGCAAACAAAGCTCCTGACATGTCTTGTAATGATCTGAACCCTTGACCTCCTTCTGATTTAGGGTAGCACATATTCTCCCAGGATACCCAGTGTTTGTTCTTGGCCCCAGTAGAATTCCCCCAAAAGAATTTGCCAATCAACTTATGTAACTGGTTGATGAACCCCTACATGTGAAATTAGGATTTATCTTCCTCCAAAATATAGAAATCTATTCTACCATGAATGAATTCTTTTTGCCACTTTCTGTACTAATCCCTCAAAATGGGACTTGTTCTTCCTTCCATAAAACATTGGGCATCCCAAGTATGTGAAAGGAAATGATCTCATTCGTATTCCTATTATCCTCCTTATTTGATAGCTCACACCTATAAGGACCTTATCATGTAGGTATACAAAGCTCTTGTCCAGATTTATCAGTTGCCCAGACACTAACTCATATCTCCTTAGAATCTTCATCATTTTCCTCATAGACGTTGGCTGTCCCGAACATAATAGAATAGTGTCATCTGCATATGACAGGTGATTTATTTTAGGGCTCTATTTAGGCATTACATAACCCTTGAACTCCTGATCCTCAAATAATTTATTCAAACTTCTTGATAAAACTTCTGCTGCAATTATGAACAGTGTAGATGATAATGGGTCACCTTGTTTGAATCCTCTAAAGGATTGGAAAAAACCAAAAGATTGTCCATTCACTAGCACTGAATACCAGTTATTGCTGATTAACCTGAGCACCATATCTATTATTCTTTTAGAAAAAACAAAATACATTAAGACCATGAGAAGATACTTTCAGGAAACTCTATCATATGCCTTTGCCATGTCTAATTTCACCACAACATTGTGGAGCTTATTCCTTTTGTGAATATCCCTGATTATTTCCTGAGCTAATAAAACATTCTCAGTGATGCTCCTCCCTCTTACAAAACCTGTTTGATTTGTAGAAATGATCTCTGGTAGAACTGATCCCATCCTCTCCTGGACGACTTTGGATATGATTTTGTTGGCAAAAGTGCCTAAGCTTATAGGTCTCAAATCATCAAAAGTTCCTATACTTTCCTTTTTAGGGATCAGTACTAGGTGTGTGTGTGTAATACCTTGATAGTTCTTGACCACAGAAAAATGCTCTGACGATGTAGGTGATGTTTTTCCCAATTATATTCCAGCAGTATTGGAAGAATTGTCCTGAAAATCCATCTGGTCCACTTGAACTATCTCTATTAAGAGAAAATACCACCTTTTAAACTTCTTTTCTATAGGTTGCCTCTCTATTTCCTCATTTTGTTTTGCCTTGATCAAAGTAGGAATATTTTGTAGCAAAGAATAATCTTCTATCTCCTGATTTTCTTTGAACTGTTCTTGAAAGATAGCCACAACTTTCTCCCTTTGACATATGAATGGAAGAATTTGGTGTCCCTCTCCCCATTTTTAAACCATCTCATCCCAGCTTTTTGTTTCCAGTACTCCTCCTCAATCTTCAAATATCTTTTCAACTCTGCATTGGCTTTATTCAGATTGGACCTATTTGCCTCTGATGGGGATACTTCTAGTTGGATTTTCTTCATTTTGATCACATCTTCTAGTGTGACAATCTTTTGAAAAATGTTTCCAAAAGTTTCTTTACTCCATTTAGCTAGATCTGACTTCAATATTTTCATCTTAGTTTGCACTATGGTAAAAGGTGAGCCTATGACTTCTTCCCCCCAACGCGGCTCCACATGGTCCATAAACTTTTGATGTTTAGTCCAGAGGTTTAAGAATCTAAAAGGTTTGATTCTTATTTCTTGACTAGTGAAACAAGTCAAATGTAAATGTGCATGATCTGATCCTTGTCTAATTAGATGTTGCACTTCACTATCTGGTAGTAGCTTCATGAAATCATTGTTACCAAAGACTTTATCTAGCCTTTTGAAAATATCATCCTTATGTATTCTACCATTCCACCAAGTATAGCTGCTGCCTATGAACTTTACTTCGGTCAATGCACATGTACTAATACAATGTGCAAAGTCTGTGATTTCGTTCTGTGTCACTGGGAAGCCCTCCAATTTCTCAGATTCATCCAAAATGGAGTTGAAATCTTCTCCAACAATCCAGGGATTGTTATTGTTGCATGCAATATCCTCCAGGTCCTCCCAAAATTCTAGTCTTTCTATGGCACTACATCTAGCATATATAGCAGTCACTTTGAATCTTTCCCTTGTGCCCCTCAGTTTGTAACCAATTATTAGTTGTTGTACAGTATCCTTATAGTCTTTTTCTTCCCAATTTTCATTCCAAAAACTCCATATCTTTGCTGATAGATTCACCTTAGCATTATGCATACCCAATTTTCTCTTGTAATTCTCCAGTTCATTGGGGCTTTGAAAAGGTTCTAGTAGTGTTATGTAAGTGTAATGATGTCTCATGTTCAGCTCTATTAATCTCTCAAATGAATTTTGAGTCTTAACAGACCTAATGTTCCAGAATAGTATTTTGTCAATCATTGAGAGATTGAGGTGGGACCCTTCCTATTCCTTGTGTTTACATATGAAAGCACTGCTGACTGCATTGCTCTTTTTTTGTTTTTGCCTTGTAGTTGTCCTGTCTGCTCAATGGACAAATCACTTTTTCTACTTATGTCTTCTATATATCTTCCATACTTTCATCCTCTTCTTCTTGCAACTTTTTGTCTATCTCTAATTGAGACATCTGATGAATCTTTGGTGCTTTCTGTGGAGTGATCACCCTTTTATTCTCTTCTTGTTCCAATCTTGCATTCTCTTTGTCCTCATATGACTCTTTGTCCCCCCAGTGCAACTATATGTACTTCCTGATGAATCATGTTCTTTGTATTCTCTGCTTGTGACATGAATGTGACTGATTTGTGCTCTATTTATTTCTCCTTCTTTTGTTTTAGAATTGTTGCTACCTATAGTTCTTACCTCATACTTTTGGTTGCCTGTTATGTTATTCTCCTCTTGCATACATTGTTCTCTGTTTGTGCCTGCTTCTAGCCTTTATGACCTGCTATGCTCATTATTATAATTATCTTCTTTCTGCTTGACATTAAAAGATTGTTCTTCATTGGTTGCCTTATCTCCACCAATATCTCCCCCTAACTTCTGCTTATTATTCATTATATCTCCTTCTCCTACACCATCTTCCTGGTTGTCATCTAGTGCACCAAATTTGTTATCTACTTTTACCAATCTGTCATTATGTTGTACATGTCTTGGGTTCCAAACCTGCTCTATTCTTTCTTTTTGGTGTTGTCTACTTCTTTTTGGATAACTTTTCTTCTTTTGTTCCTGGAATTCACCCTCTTGATTCTGCCCCTTTCCTTTGTTGGCACTATCACCCCCTTCCCTTTGATTGTTCATCACCCTTCTTGTATTGATATCTTCCTTTGGATTGTTCTTGTCTTTCTCCTCCTCTTCCTCTTCCTTTGGGTATAATTCTTAGATGAAAGAGAAAACATTCAGTTTCATTGTGTCCCTGTAGTTTACAATTTTTGCAATATTTTGGTACGTGATCATATTTGATGGTAATCCACTTCTCCTTGATCTCTCCTGACTTTTTTCTCATTCCAGTATTAATTCTCCTTGGAAATTCTCCCAGTAAATCAACCTCCACTTTAACTCTAGCATAACTTGGTCTTGTTTTATTCTTTATTGCCAGGTCCACTTGTAAAGGTTTTCCCACTGCTGCAGCTAACGAGAAAATTGCTTCTTTACCAAAAAAGTTTGGAGGAAGTGATGGGAAAGAGATCCATGCAATGACTATTGAGGTTTCTTCCTCCGGATCATATAAAGGATGAGAAGAGGAAATCGATCAGATAATTTTAAATGAAGATTTACAATATGCAGTAATAGGAAAATTCTCATAGGGGTGGCCTGAGATACAAGACCTAAGGAGATTAATACCAAAACAATAAATATTGGATTGCTGACCAACAGATATGTTCTTATACGTGCCATAGAAATGGAGGATTATGTCACATTATTATCAAAACCACAGTTCTACATAACCCACCATCACTGGACATACCCCATGAGAACTCTTAAATGGGATCCTAAATAGTCTAGAAGACTATAGTATAGGAAAACATGGGATAGAAATGATTTTATATATATATATATCTTCAATTTCAAAAAACACTAAGAAAAGAAAAGAAAAATGATTTTTTTGCGATTTCATCAAACAACTAAACAAAAATTTATCATTCTCCATTTTCATTAAACACACAAAAAATAATTTCAGCTTTTTCTAATATCATTAAACACCCTAAAAAAATAAAAAATCTCCGATCTAACTAAACATCCAGAAAAGAATTGATTTTTTTTTCAATTTCATCAAACACTAAGAAAAAGAAAAACTCTCTAAAATTAAAGATCACACGATAATTACTACAAAATTGTTAAATTCTAAAATCTACATACAGAAGAATTGGAGGTGATTGGGTGATTTCATTAATACCCATTACACTAAACAAAAAGTAAAGATTTTTACACTCCCTTAAAACTAACTAATACAGATCCAGATCTAAAAACAGTGAATAAGAATATAGAATTAATAAAAATCATGAAAAAAATATTTAAAAAGCAAATTGAGTTGCAATCAAACTATGAAGCTTTAATCAANNAAAATGATTTTTTTGCGATTTCATCAAACAACTAAACAAAAATTTATCATTCTCCATTTTCATTAAACACACAAAAAATAATTTCAGCTTTTTCTAATATCATTAAACACCCTAAAAAAATAAAAAATCTCCGATCTAACTAAACATCCAGAAAAGAATTGATTTTTTTTCAATTTCATCAAACACTAAGAAAAAGAAAAACTCTCCAAAATTAAAGATCACACGATAATTACTACAAAATTGTTAAATTCTAAAATCTCACATACACAAGAATTGGAGGAGATTGGGTGATTTCATTAATACCCATTACACTAAACAAAAAGTAAAGATTTTTACACTCCCTTAAAACTAACTAATACAAATCCAGATCTAAAAACAGTGAATAAAAATATAGAATTAATAAAAATAATGAAAAAAATATTTAAAAGCAAATTGAGTTGCAATCAAACTATGAAGCTTTAATCAAATGAAAGTTTCACTCAATTATCTAGTAGCAAGCTCTTTCAATCATAGTTTTACCACCAAAAATACACATGAAAATAGAGGATTCATAAGTTAACCACTAACCGGATTCTTCATATTCATTCACAGATGCAAAGGAAAGAAAAACGTTAAATTAAACAAGATCCTTTCTTGTTTCAACAAAAAGTTGAAGTGGAATAGGGGTTTTTAGACTTTTAACATATAATTTTCTATGTGGCATTTTTTAATGACGTGAAAATTTATGTGTATTTAGTTGTATTACATGCACCAATGAGTCATCCATATAAGGGCTTAAAATGTCATGTTTCAATGAGTTTAAGGGTTTAGTTGGCAAAATGATGAGCAGGAGGCTCCCAAGTTATTCCGCCTTAACTAAAATTTACATTTTTTGAATTTGTAGCTATGCATGTAGACAGATTTATTAAATTTGTTTAATATGAAATATTTAGGAAGACTTGTTTGTGTGTATTTTGTTAAGAAAATGAGTTACATTGAATGGATTAAGTTATGATTCATAACTTAGCTCATATTGATTCAGTCTATTTTAGCCCAAGTAAACTTTGGACATGATTAAACATTAACTTTAAAATACTTAAGTCTTTTGCACATTTATTCTTTGATGAATGAAATTAAAGCCAATTGATAGAGTAGTGTACACAATATTATATATATTCTTAATATTTGTGTTACATTATCAATAGTTTAAGAATTCTCCAAAACAAATAGTCTTCACAATCAAGGTCCTAACAAGGATCTATAATTTTACTTTCTATCGGCGTATAAGATGTAGTGTCCAATTTTTTCGGATATGATAATTAGAAAGACTTTTCTCATATTCTAGATGTTGACCATCTAATAACATATGTAGCCTATCTTTATAATCTCCTTTTTCTTGGACCGTTTTTATCACATTTTCAATTGTAAAGCTAGTCCTGACTTCTAAGGTAAACTTCTCCCCCTTATATGTCCTAACAATAATAGGATAAACTTCATCTTCCCTATAACCTCCACAAAGACTCAAGACGAGATGAATGGTGGACTCCTTTTGAATATTGTAATCAGCAAGTGTACGATCATCCTTAAATTGTTTTCCAGCAAATACTAATCTTTGTTGATCCGAGGGAATTCCTTCTTTGTCTTGAATCTTTGCTTTAACATTGTCAATGGTGTTGGAACTCTTGACATCGAGAGTAATGGTCTTTCCAATGAGGGTTTTAACAAAGATTTGCATCTGTAATTGCATACAAAGAGAAAGTATTGAAAGTTATAGAAAATAAATATTAATGTATTCTCTTGAATTCCAACACAGTCTTCTTCTATTTTTTTTTTACAAAAATAAATTAAATCAAAGAATAATATACTACATCTATCGCCGTATAAGTTGGAGTAGGGGTGTACAAAATCGAACCAAACCGTAAATTGAGTCAACCCGACTAGTGGTTTGGTTTTGAAAAAAAAAATCCGACTATATTTTGTTTGGTTTTAACTAAAAAAAACCAACCCGAGACCAAACCAACCCGACATTATATATATAATTTTAAAATTTTTATTTTATACATAAAAATATTTACTTTGATATAATTTTTAAATATTTCTTATACTTTTTCATAGTTTTTATCTTTTAATATATTATTTCAAGAGTGAAACTTAGAATTATGAATGAGCCAATAAAGATTATAATCCACAGATGTTGGTAATTATAATAAAGCTTAAATCAAAATCAAATTAATACTAATGCAAAAAGAAAATCAATTCAACACTAAGAATGACAATAATATTGAATATTTGTTCTTTAGTTTTACATTAGTTTAGACAATTAAAATACATAATCTAATTTTAATTTCCTTTAATATTTAGTCATGTAACTAATACTTATTAAACTTAATTTTAGCATGAATTAGTACTTTTAAATTATGATCATTTTCATTATGACTTGTTAATTTGCAATATTTGTTTTACGCGATTTCATTATTATTATTTTTGTTGGATATTTTAGTGTCATTAATCATATCATATTGTGTTATATTTTAAAGAAACATCTTAGATAGTTGTATTTTGGTAGGACTAAAGAAATATTTGAAGTACTAGTAAATTATATGTTTGTATGAATACTTTACCGAAAAAACCCGAAAAAACCTGAGGTTGCAAAACCCGAGTTTTATTGGTTTGATTTGGTTTATAAATTTAAAAATTCGACACAAATGGTTTGATTTGATAGTTGAAAAACCCGAACCAACCCGACCATGTACACCCCTAAGTTGGAGTGTCCAATTTTTTCGAATGTGATAATCACAAAGACACTTCTCATTTTCTAGATGTTGAAGATCATGTAGTCTATTTTTATAATCTCCTTTTTTTTTATCGTTTTTATAATATTTTCAATTGTAAAGCTAGTCTTAACTTCTGAGACAAATTTTTCCGCCTTATATGTACTAATATATGATTGGATAAACTTCATATTCCCTATAACCTCCATGAAGATGCAAAACAAGTTGTATCGTGTCAAAATTCCTTCCTTATTTTGAATTTTCCCTCATTGCTATTGCTCATAAAATTATATAAATTCACAAAACATATATAGATATAAAATAATAGATATGAGATCAAAAACAGATCAATCGAGATTAAACTAATTATGTTAAATTTATAAAGGATATGAAGATGAGCATCAGATTAAATTGAACAATCAGATGATCAAATCAATAGATAATTACATCTTAGAAATTAAAATAATTTTTATCTTGGAATATAAAAAAGTTTGCTCAACACACTAAGTTTTCACCATGCATAAGATTCAAGAAAGGGCAATATCATCTAAGATTATTTTAAATATTCTTTAAATTAAAAAAAATTGTGATTATGTATTTTCACGTATATAGTATCTAAATATATAAGTTATAATTCCTCATCAGTTTTTGAATTTCAATTATTCTATTTCGAACTTCGTCATTCTTTCTTATGTACGTTTAAATATATAAATTTTATTTCACAAATTTAAGAAATTAACATCCTAATTAACAAGAAAATAGACACTAATTATCATACTCCAAATTTCACCAATTTTTTTTTTTGGAGATAAAGGGAATAAAGGAAAACTAAATTAAAATAAAAAACAAAGGATAAAGATGAGCAATAGAAGAACTAACCTTAAAAGCTTCTGTTAATGAAGAGAAATTGATAGATTATTTATGAATTAAAGAGGAAACTGTGGATGAAAGAGCCATTATATAGGAGATGCTCCCTAAGAAATTGCTAAATTAGAGATTAGGAGAAAAACTCGTAGTTAATTAAATATACAAACAAATAAAAAATAATTAATTTTTTCTTTATATATTTTCGAAATAAGTTAACAGTAGTATAAGCTTTATTTTCCTTTCTTACAGAAGTAACAACAAAACTTTGAGTAAGGATAATGACAACGATAGCGTGGGTTTATTCAATTTTATATAAATTTAAGTATCTATTTGTGCATATTTAAAGTTGAGGGACTTAGATGTCAATTGAGACAAAGTTAAAGGATATGTTTATATACTATATATGTCTTTAATAATTAGTGATGAGTTTTAGTTTTGATTCTCCTAATATGTAATTTTTGTACATTTATATTTTGATTATGAGTTACTTTCATTCTTATATAAAAAATTCACCTCAACTTTTCCAAATAATGTGCGTTTAGATATCCATTTTTCATACCTTGTGTAGGGAAGTTATTTTTCCTAAAGGGTACTGATATAGTTTATACTACATACTTAACTATACACACTTCACATTAATTAGGATCGGAAGAATTATGAGTATATCCTTATTTGAAAATGATAATCAAAATATGAAGCCAAATTAATTGAGCTATCAACTGAGGATAGTTAAGTCAATAGTCGATAATATGATATTGAATTGATCTATATGAAGGATCTTGATATTTTGAAAAATATTTTTAGAAAAGCTTTTACGGGAGGACAAATATGGTGAAATGGTGGTGTTAGGTGAAGAAGATCATAAGACTATTTAGGGTATTTTGAAGAATAATTATTATAATAAAATGTTATATATAATCCAAGAAAAGAAAGTGTGGCTTTAATTATTATCTTAAAAAACAATTTGGTTGTTTGAAGCATTTGAATTTTTGATCTTTTTCTTCAGAAGAAGCTTCTACTATATAAGTATCTCAGAATCCAACCAAAACAACAAAGTATATTTTTTATTTATAGTATTATAATATTAGGTATTACATGTTTGAGGTGTCATATTCATAATTTTCAATGATAAAAAAATTAATATACTTATTATCGTGGATTTATAATTAGATGGAAAGTTTTATCAAAGGTTGTGGTGAGTGGACAAGATTGTTACTTCCTTAACCATGATTTTCAAATTTGAGTCTTAGATATGAATTAAATCATGATATAATCTGCTTCTACAAATAAGATCTTATGCAACATGAATTTGAAATATTCGAACTCTATAGAAAACTAAAAAGGGATTATAGGGAAAGTTGGATTAATTTAGTGCAAAGTCACATTCATTATATCAAGGGTTGATTGAATAACTTCACAATAACAATCCAGCATTAAGATTACTCGTATTAATCTTATATTATATTATTAAAATCTCCCAAATTACTATTGATGAGATTACAATTAGTTTCAATTAGTTTATAATTAGTTTAATTCATCATATTTAGCTTTAGAGTTCATAGAATTAGTTGAGTTCACAAAATCAGTTGGTTAAGTTTGTTATTGTGTCAGATCAAGTTGGTTAGTTGAACAATGTGTATATATATACACAATACCCTGCATTGTTTATTTTTAGTTTTGATTCTCAATAATATCTTTCCACTTTCTCTCTCTCTGAATATTCTCTCGTGAGCTTCAAACCTCCATCAATGGAGGAAGCCTGATGTTTTCCATCCTATGCTATTGATTTTGTCATGGTATCAGAGCACAAGGGATGATTCCTACTTTCCGCATCCACATTGTTCGTGAGTATTGCGTATCCTTCGATTCTCAGTTCGATTTCACGACTATGATTTAGGGATTTTGTGATTTTTTGTTCCCCTGCTATTTGTTCTTCTTTCTCGTTTCTTTCTTACTTTGCACTTCTCGGATTGTTTCCAATTACTCTCCAATCTTCATCCATGGGAGATGCACCTACTGTTCCTGCTCAATTGGATTTCGGTAGTTTACTCTACTTGCATCCTTCTGAGAATGCAGGTTCAACATTATTACCAGCTGTTTTTTACGGAACTGGGTACAGATCTTGGAGACGAGCTGTTCTTAGGGCCATATCTGTTAAAAGTAAGACTGGTTTTATCACTGGCAAAGTTGTTAAGCCGACTTCTACAGATCATTCTTTCATGCAGTGGGAGAGGTGTGATGATATGGTGACTTCATGGATCCTTAATTCCCTATCACCTGATCTGCGCGACAGTTTACAGTATGTTAACAATGCCAAGGAACTCTGGGATGAACTGGAAGGTAGATATGACCAGACTAATGGTTGTAAACTCTATCAGTTGCAAAAGGAGATCAATGATCTTGTACAAGGGACTTTGGATGTCACTGGTTATTCCACGAAGATGAAGAAATTATGGGAGGAAATGAGCACTCTTGATGTTCACTCTCAATGTAGTTGTGTGTGTGTTTGTGGTGGTAAAGCCAAAATGCACCAAGCTGAACAGGATAGGAGATTGGTGCATTTTTTTAAGGACTTGAATGAAATGTACACTGTTGTGAGAGGAAGCATTCTCATGATGTCTATATTGCCTAGCATGGCACAAGCTTTTGCCATATTATCACAAGAGGAAAGACAAAGGGAAGTCAGGCCTCACAATCACACTGTTTTGGAATCCACTTCATTGAATGCCTCTGTTTCATCTAATGTTACTGCAGGATCCAAAGGTTTTAGGACCAGCTACACTTCCTCAAAAGGAGGTGCTAGCAGATCCAATCCCAACACCAACACTGTTTTCAGAGGCAACTCTAGCACTAGTAACAAATCAAATTTATTTTGTGACTTTTGCAAACGTACTGGACATACCAAGGATAAGTGCTACAAACTTCATGGTTACTCATCTAATTCTAGACCTTCCAAAGGAAGAAGCTCAGGGTCTGCAGCAAATGTGTACAGTTCTGAGGAAGACATGAACCGAAATGAGGTACCTGATGAGTCAATGAAGCAAATGCCAGTGAATCTGTCCAAAGGTCAATATGAGCAGCTACTCAACCTCCTAGGATCTCTGCAAGCTGTAAATGGGACTGATGGCTCAAGAGATATGCTTAGTGGAGTAGTGAACCTAGCAGGTATATTGGCTTGTTATTCTTCAATTACTGAGATAGGTAATTTGTCATGTAAATGTGCTAGATTAACTGCTAATTTTTGGATCATAGATTCAGGAGCATCATATCACATGACTTACACCAAAAATGCCCTCACTAACCTCAGGACACTACCTTATCCCTCCTTGATCACCTTACCAAATCGATACAAGGTCAAAGTAACTGAAATTGGTGATGTTTATTTTAGTTCAACTTTAACTCTGTACAAAGTTTTATTCATACCTAGTTTCAAATTCAACTTAATTTCAGTTCATTGTTTGGCACTCCAGCTCAAAGGAACAGTCAGTTTTGACTGCTCTTCTTGTCTATTGCAGGGCCCTTCTCTGAAGAGCCCTCTGGCACTTGGTAGAGCTAGGAATGGACTGTACTTTTTCTGTCCAAAATGCCACAGCTGTGGACCAACTTCTAGTGGTTTATCTCATGTCATTTGTTGTTCTACTGATTGTTTTTCCAATTACCAGCATGTTCCATCTTCAGTTCAAAATACGTAAGTCTTAACTGGGACTGAATGTCAAACTTCAGCATCATCCAATGTAAAATGTTCTCATGTTTCCAATAAAGAAGTTTGTACTGTTGGTTTTCCTTCAAGGTCTGATAATAGTTTTCATTCTTTTGCTGTTAGTTCTGTTGATACTCATGCTCAAGGTAATGAATTCTTGTGGCATACTAGACTAGGACATGTGCCTTTTGTAAAGATGAGAGGTATCTCTACCATACCAATACATTTTTCAAACAAACAGTCTTTTACTTGTGTCATATGCCCTATGGCTAGACAAATCAGAATGCCCTTCCCTGACAGCACTACCACAACCACCAAGGTATTTGAACTACTTCACATTGACCTATGGGGACCATATCATGTGCCCACTCATGATGGTTATCATTACTTTCTCACTATGGTAGACGATCATAGCAGGTCTACTTGGACAAAATTACTTAGGTGTAAAAGCAATGCATTATAAACTGTAAAAGCTTTTGTAACTCTCATAGAAACTCAATTCCAAACTAAACTTAAAGCCTTCAGATCTGATAATGGCTTGGAGTTCACAAATGCAGAAGCAACTTGTTTTTTCCAAGAAAAAGGCATCATACACCAAAAATCCTGCCCTTATACACCTCAACAGAATGGTGTAGTAGAAAGGAAACATAAATATCTTCTTGAAACAGCAAGGGCACTCCTATTCCAATCAAAATTACCTGTAAGATATTGGGGAGAATGTGTCCTCACTGCTACATATCTCATCAATAGACTGCCCACAAAGTTGTTACATAACAAATCCCCATATGAGTTACTATATAAAAAAAAGGCCAACTTATTCCCACCTTAGAAGCTTTGGATGCCTTTGTTTTCCAACCAGCTTGAAAAGCCACAAGGATAAATTAGAACCAAGAACCACACCACACATTTGTGTTGGATATTCCTACAATACAAAAGGTTACAAGGTCCTAGACTTGGCTACCAAAAGAATTAATGTATCTAGAGATGTTCTTTTTCATGAAACTATTTTTCCTTTTGTTACTGCTCCGGTCAATTCAAGTTTTAATTCTGTCATAAATTCACTTGTCCATCATTCTGATAAATTGCCCAGTGTACCTGGTACAAATAATACTTTTGTTCATGATGAAGTGTTGAATTCTCATGCATCACTAAGAGTTACTCATGATCATGTGTCCACTAATAATAATGATACTGAAACTACACTGAATCCATGTACACAGCCTGAAATTGCTCCCACACTCTCACATAGTGCTGCTCCACAAGAACCTAGAAGGACAACCAGGTCAATTCACACCCCTACCTACCTAAAAGAATACAACTACACCTTGCCTAAACTGCATCCTTCCACTTCTAACATTGATACCTCTGCTCCACTACATTCCCTCACCTCATTTATGTCTAATCATGACTATGTCTTTTTAACCTCCCTATGTCCCAAGAGTCAGCAGCTAGCTCATACCATTTCACATGACAGTGAACCTTCCTCTTATGAAGAAGCAATCCTAAACCCTGCATGGCAAATGGCAATGACACAAGAATTTGATGCTTTGTATGTAAATGACACATGGGAACTGGTCCCTTTGCCTAAAGGCAAGCATGACATTGGGTGCAGATGGGTGTATAAAATTAAATACAAGGCAGATGGAAGTATAGAGAGATTCAAGGCAAGATTGGTAGTGAAAGGGTACACACAGCAGGCTGGCATAGACTACAATGAGACATTTTCACCTGTAGTGAAAATGACTACTATAAGGACTCTTACTTCCTTAGCTGTTAAGAAAGGTTGGGACTTGTATCAGTTAGATGTTAATAATGTCTTCCTTCATGGTGACTTGAATGAGGAGGTCTTCATGACATTGCCACAAGGACTTGCAATAGATAGTAAAGACATGGTTTGCAGATTGAAGAAGTCATTGTATGGGTTGAAACAAGCTAGCAGGCAGTGGTATGACAAATTAGCTAGCAGCCTCTGCTCAAAGGGGTACACTCATTCAAACAGTGGCTATTCATTGTTTTATAAGAAGAAAGGGTGCTCACTAGTATTTGTTGTTGTATATGTTGACGATATCATCTTGACTGGGACTGACTTTGAGGAAATTGTCTCTTTGAAGGCTTTCTTGCATGATCAGTTTAGAATAAAGGACTTGGGGAAACTACATTATTTTCTGGGATTGGAAATACTATATAGACCTGATGATGTCCTCATTTCACAAAGAAAGTTTACTCTTGATCTCCTGAAGGAGTTCGATTTACTTGATTGCAAGACCACTACTTCACCACTTGATCCTATTGAAAAACTAAAAGCCACAGAAGGCACATTATTATTGGATCCTACTCACTATCGAAAGTTGGTCGGCAAGCTCAATTTTCTCTCCAACACAAGAATGGATATAACATATAGTGTCTAGCACCTCAGCCAGTTCATGCAGTCACCCAGAGAACCTCATTTGAAGGCTGCTTACCATGTCCTAAGATATCTCAAACAAGATCCTACTTAGGAGTTTTTGTTTCCACTAAACCTGACCTCACTGTCAATGTTTTTTGTGATTTCGATTGGGCTACTTGTCCTGATTCAAGGAAGTCAGTTAGTGGTTACCTGGTACTCATAGGTGATAGTCCCATTAGTTAGAAGTCCAAGAAACAAGCCATAGTCTCTTTATCTTCTGCAGATGCTGAGTACAGAGCTGTGAGACAAGTAGTGGGTGAATTGGTATGGCTTGAAAGGTTGCTTGATGAGATGACAGTGCAATGTTCCTTGCCTATACCTGTTTTCTGTGATAGTCAGGCAACAGTCGACATAGCTAAGAACCTAGTTTTTCATGAGAGAACTAAGCACATAGAGGTCGACTGTCACTTTGTCAGAATCAAGCTCCAACAAAGCCTGATCACACTTCGACACATTCCTACAGGCTCTCAATTGGCAGATGTTTTCACCAAAGCCTTAACTGGTGTTAAGCATACTACACTTTTGGGCAAGTTGTCTGTGTTTAGCTCACCTCCAACTTGAGGAGGGTGATGAGATTACAATTAGTTTCAATTAGTTTGTAATTAGTTTAATTCATCACATTTAGCTTTAGAGTTCATAGAATTAGTTGAGTTCACAAAATCAGTTGGTTAAGTTTGTTATTGTGTCAGATCAAGTTGGTTAGTTGAACAATGTGTATATATATACACACAATACCCTGTATTGTTTATTTTCAGTTTTGATTCTCAATAATATCTTTCCACTTTCTCTCTCTGAATATTCTCTCGTGAGCTTCAAACCTCCATCAATGGAGGAAGCCTGATGTTTTCCAGCCTATGCTGTTGATTTTGTCAACTATATATTTTCATTCTAAATAAGTGAGGGTTTTCTCGGTCCGAGGAAATCAATCATAAACCGCCACGTAGCTCAGCCAACGAAGGGTGGGTATTCCCGTAATTTTACTTATTAACATTCTCCAGGTTTAACACGTAACTAATACGTGGCTTTTTACTGTTATTACAGGCTGCTGCAGTACTTCCTCCTTTTTGCTTCACTTTGTCGCAGTGTTCTCTCTCTCATTCACCTTGTTCTCTGATCTCTCTCTGTATCCATGTTTCTAACATTGGATTTCTTACGAAGTTCATACATTTCGTGGCTATTTCTACTGCTATTGCAAGCTTTTGCAAATGAAGAGCTTTCGTCCCACTAACAATTACCAATGAGGAAACATGGCGCTACTTTTTCCCTTTCTGCTTCCTTCTTTGCTTTGCTGCTTCTTCCTCTTTGTTTTTTCCTTTTTGAATTTGATCATAGACATAGTTCTGCATAATATTTTTCTACATTTTCTATATGCATGTATTATTTCTTTTGATCCAGTTGTAATACTTTTGGGTGAAAATTGATAAACCGAAGGTCTTCGATGATATGCCTGAAACAACTAAATCATTTGGTAAGGTTCTTTGCAACATATATTTCTTGAACAAAACGAGCACTTAAAATATTGATGAATCTCCTTTGTCGCTCATCCCTCTGAATTATTTTCCCTGCTCTTGCTTTTGGGGATTTCGGATGTTCGTTTTTATTTCAAAATTAACCATTTAAGCTTCAAGGTTATTAGAAGTTGAAGAGAGACTTTTGGTTTTATTTTTCTTTCAGCTTGTTTCGGGCTCAATTTTGTACATTCATGTCACTGATTGATTGATTTTACATATGCATGTGTACCTATATGAGGGTTCTTGTTCTTATTTCCAATCTATTTTCCTTAGCTTACTTGGAGTAAGATTCTCCAGTAGAGATTGTGTATCTCCAATTTTAATATAAGGGGAATATTTATTTTTATTCTATCAAATTAGATGCTTAATTACCCTCCTAAATAAATTGAACATAATTCTGCTCACTATAACAACAACAATACACATGGTGGGATTTGCATAGGGTAAAGTGTACCCAAACCTTACCTAAAGTTATGTCCATTACAAAACCTATGAATTTAAATAGGAATGCAGCCAGAGCTGAACACGGAACAAAGTAATTGTTTGAGATAACTTCACTCATTTTACCTACAAAAATTTGTCAAGTATAAAGTTCTTCCACTTTCTGAAATTGGAAGATCACATATAAATATTTGTTCATAGCTTAGTGTAATTGCTCTCCGTTGTTTTTATTTTCCATGATGAAAAATTTTCAACTCATTCTTAAAGTATCTTGATTGTGCAATTTACAAATATTGTAACTAGTGATTGTCTCGGTGACTCTTCTAGATTGTTGCAACATTGAGTTGTTGAACTGATTGGAGTTCTAACGTTTTTATATACCACCTGAACAAACAAGAACATCCCCGCACAATGAAAGAGGCTTATGGAAAGCATACCAAACGATGTAAAATATATTGTGATATGTCATTAGCTGAAAGTGCCTTTATTTCTCGTTTATCTTTCTACCGAGTAGCTAGCACTTTCCGACCATTTCCTCTACCTCTACAATTAGCACTAGGAAGATTTCTCCTGACACAAGGTATATTTTTTGCTCAATTATAACTTATTTAGGAATAACATGTAGTTATTATTGTAATCTCGCCTTCATTTATTTGTACAGAGATTGTGAGGAAATCATGAATTTAAGTTTACTGAACCTCACCACTTTTTCATGTAAAGAATTGGAACCTACTCTAACTGAAATATCATCCCGCATTTCTGGTGTACATGCAAAACCGAGTTTTGCTTATGGATGAAGCTGTGGACTGTTCCTATGTTTTTTTAAAAGTTCCTGCAACCTTTTTTACCGTGTCTTCTTCCTCTTCTGGACTTAATATATCTTTGTCTATTTTAATGGTTATTATAGAAGCATTTTGTATTATGCTTATTATCAAAAAACTAATTTTGGTCTTTCACTATTTTTTGGAATAAGTAACTTACTTAGGACTTCCACTTATCATTCAGAATTTATTGTCGTTCTGCTTTTCTTAGAGCTGAAGGAGAAATAGAGAAGGTGAAGGATCTCGAGTTCTCAATTGTGCTTTGTAAAGGTATGCTCTCAGGTGGTAATATAATTATATCGGGTAGCTACTAGGATTCGGTTCCTATATAGGTATTAAATGATTATTATGAAAGCATTTTCTCCATGTTTGTTCTACTTATATTTATATTTCTCTGCTTTTATAATAAGTGTGAGCTTGTGGAAATTTCCAGACAGGCTGAATGAAAGATACATCTTTTAGAGCTTGTGGAAATTTTCGGAGGTTCGGAAGTGTCTTACTTATACGTCCACAGCCAGGTTGAATGAAAGATGGATCTCTCAAAGCTTGAGGAAAAATATCATCATCTCTAGAGGTTTGAAAGTTGGAATATGTTTGTTAGAATTATTACAAACAACTCTTCATTTGAAGGACACTTCATAATCGTTTGAATATTTCTGTAAACTTTGTTCCTCAATCCAAGTAAATATTGTGAAGTGTTAATATGTTGTACACATGATACTTATGCTTTCTCTTTTAGTATTTTCATATTGAATTTCTTTTTATCAATCTAGTGAAGTACTCATAATACAAAGAATAATAACAGTCCGACGCCCGTGCCTTGCACGGGCACCACATATCTAGTATAATTAGAAGAGTGAATGTTTGAGGAGATTATGACCAGTCGTTCAATTGACCCTTTTTGCCTTTCTCAAATTTCCTCTATTTTATATTTAGTACTAGTAAAATTATTCGCGCTTCGCGCGGGAATTTATTATCACGAAATTTATAAAATAATATTTAAAACCTATCAGTCACTAAAACTAAGACACTATATTACGTAGTAACAAACATTAATAATGTAAAGGAAAATGAAAATTATTACATCTTATCATTTATCCTTAATAACATAAGAATAAATTAATGACGGTAAAAATACATACAACGATCTGTAAAATAAGCAATGATGTCAGTGAGCCACTCAACAGGAGTAAAATACACAAATATTTAATTGTGAAGAAGAAGAAAAGGTTCAGAATTTTCGTTATTTTAAAATGAGAGAAACCCGTCTATTTATAGACAAAAAAAGGGTAGTGTGAACAAATGCTTAGTGTGCCTTATCGGAAAGGTTACAACTATTTGGAAAAGTTGCAACCCTTCGAAAAGGTCACAACCATTCATAAAAGTCACAACTTTTCATAAAAGTCGTAACTCTTCATTAAAGTCACAATTTTTCATAAAAGTCACAACTTTTCATAAAAGTTGCAACTCTTCATAAAAGTCGCAACTCTTCATAAAAGTCACAACTTTTCATAAATGTCACAACTTTTCATAAAAGGGGAAGGCGAGTTTTGGAAATAAATAAATTAAAAGGGAATTCTGGTTTGTGGAGGTGCCACGTAGGCAGGACTAAGGTTCTCTTTTATATATATATATGGTTGTATTATTATTTTTCTTTTTAGTATTTTATGTATTTAAAAAGTAACAAAAAATAATACTATAATTTACAATATTTAGTATTTCTTTGTTTATTTTCTTTTTTAGTATATTGTAGGCATGAATATTCAAACCAGCAGTCTTTATACTTTAAAAGAGCAGGCTTTTAGAGCGGATAAGTGTTTTTGAGTAAACATTGTTTATTAGATCGGCTCTCACACATTAATTGATACTAGAAAGTAACTTGTGTTGTGTTATGAACTTTATATAGTCATTTCTTTCCTAGCTCCGCCCTGTTCATGAGTCATGAATAAGGAGTAATTTCTCAAAAGTGAAACCAGCATGAAAAATTACATTTTAAACTGAATAGAGTACTAGAGTGAAAACGAGATACAATTTTCACCGTCAACAAATGCTAAACTTTAGCCTACAAAACATACGAAAATCATCTAAATTGTCTGAAAACAAAATTCAAAATCATCATTGAACCTAGTAAAAGTAATTGATCAAGAGAAAAGAGATCTAGACGGAAAAATAGAAAGTGACTTATTATCTATACTCCCTCCCTAGCTCTTATGTTATTACTGCTTCCATCCGTTAGAATTGTTAATCTTCGTGCCGCTTTCGTGAATTCCCTACAAAACAAATTTGGATACATAAAAAAAATGATTCTATCAATGATAGCTATTCGCAACAAAGAATATTCAATTAAGTTTATATGAAGCTGAATTATAAAATATCACTTACGAAAGATAAACACATACCTAAATGATTCTTCATCACTAAGTTGTTTTGTTTGTCCTCTATCTTCAGATTCTATGAAAACTTTACAGTGTCCAATCTCCACATTTTTCTCCGATTGAAATGATTCAGATGGTAAGCAATGTGGTACACTATTGTGATCAAATGAAGTATCTGAGGAATCAGAGGTATTCTCTTTTTTATATTCATTCCCATCAGAAAAACTATTTGTTACATCAACAACGGGAGAAACACTATTTCTTGAATTGCTTTGAGAGGTTTGTTGTTCAATAACTATGAGTTGACCAAAGAGTAAGAATTGTGTAGTTTTTTCAGAGTCAAATTTCTGCCTATTTTGGGTTGAACTTCCCAGGGTTAGCAAAGAAGATACATCGTCATTTTTATTACTTGGCTTGGGAATCATGGTATTATTATTGGAGGCGCTAGGAATCGCAACAACATGATAAAGTGATGGAAAACCGACAGGAGATAGACTCGAGTGCAATTTATTGGTGTGGATATCCGGTAATGATAGATTATATGGAGCATGCCTGGCTCCCTGCATGCCAGCAGGGGTGTTGTTGGGCCTAAGAAGATGATGGTTGGGAAAACTTGACATAGGAAGATGAGGATCTAGATGGTTATCGGGAAAACCAGACATAGGAAGATGACCATTTAATGGAAAATCAGAATGGTGAGATAATCGAAGTTTCTTTAGTGGGGGTGTATAGGGATTAAACTGGATGGTGGGCATGTTTGAGACTGGTTCCACGAGCCATGGGTTGACACACATCACATTATTAAGCAAATTTGGCTCGTCCCATGTCACCTACAACAAGTAGAGATAAAGGTATCAATTATAGGTCGTAGTAAGACAGATCACAACATGATATATCAGTGTGTATTACCTGAAGCATCCTCCAAGGTGAATCTGGCCATCGACTTGGATCGATGGCTTGAACAGACGATATAGTTCCCATGAACCAGCTTATCACTAAGTCTTCAGTTTCAAATGGCATTTTGAACCTCATTCCTGAGCACCAAGGGATTTGTAACGCTGCCTTCACACGTGATGCCTTGACAAAGAACTCTGGAGTGCTACTGCGCGGATAGAAGATAACCTCAAATGGTTGTCTATTAGTTGCAAGATTCGTAGCTTCAATAACTGATTCTGCTTTAACATTTCCCCTGTTTATCAAATTCCAACTCGAGTTTGTATTCTGATCATCTCTGAGAAAAGCTGAAAACCCTCCGCGTGGTATAGCTTTAAGATTACCACCAACAGATGGAAACCACCAAGGAGAAGTCTCGGGTGGTTCAATTGTAACACTCTTTTTTTTAATCCTTCGAATTCCTACAGAAATTTCGTCATTTTCATCCCTTAGAAAGACAATGGAATCACCTGCAACAAGCTTTTTTTCATTCACAAAAGTACTCCAACCGGTTGTTAAAAGATGACGTTCTGGTGTGCCTCGAAAAATATGTCTGAATTGCCATAACTTCCCGTGAATATCCGTTGCTGAGAGTGTCTGAACAGGAGGATTCAGAGTGTAATCCAAGGTAGGAAAAATCGTATCTGCACAATATTTCGGAACAGAAAAACCTCCACCGTTATTAGCATCTGATTGAGTCAATGTCTTAGCAAACGAAAGAGGTTTATCTGGCACCATTCCTTCATCAGCCGTTTCGAAAAATTCATTAAGACTAACAGGAGTCAATCTAATTTTCGCAAAAACTTCATCAGTTTCATGTTCTGCCATGTGTTTAATACTCGAAACTCTACAAGGAATGTAGGATGGGATCTGAATGTCACTCCTAAATTCCACATTTACACCGGCATGTTCTGCGTGTCCTTGAGGAAAATACAACACTATCGAATTAACTGCAGGTATTTTTACTGTAGTACCAGCACATGCTTGCCACAATTGCGAATCAATACAATTCTTGTCCTCCATTAACAGATTCTGCAGAAACATTCATCAGTACATCAAAATGGAAGATAGCAAAATCAAATTCTGATTCAATTGAAGCCCATACCTTTCTATATACTCTGCAAAACTATGTAAAAATCAGAAAAATAAAAAATTCTGGAAAAATTCGTCCAAGAGAAAAGGCGTAGAAAACTCAGAAATTTTCTTAAATTGCTCTGCAAAATTTTCAAAATGTTGAAGTCACTGGCTGCTATGGACTAAAATTTGACGATAAATACAGCAGCAATGGACTAACAAATCGCGGAAAAAACAACTAGAATTAAGGAGAGAGAACCCTAGAGAAAATAGGAAGAAGTGGAAAACGAAAAACATGCCGATGTTATTTATTTCTTTTCTCTCTCTTTAGAAGTGTTATTTGCAGTTAAATTTTAATGGATTTTTTTGGTTGGTTGTTGTTTTCAACATTTTGATAATTTTCACCTTTTTATTCGGATTCAGAAACCAACCAAAACAATAAGGTATATATATTCATTGATCTTTAACCAAGAGGTCTCGAGTTTGACCCGTTGATACAAAATCATTTTTATTAGGGAGCGCAATTTAATCTGGCTCTAATGTAGATATCGAACACCGGATAACAACAAAAAAAAATTATGGATTTTTTGGTTGGTTGTTTGCAACATTTTGATAATTTTCACCTTTTAATTCGGATACAGACACCAACCAAAACAACAAAGATATGTTTCATTATTTTTTTATTTGTATTACTATAAGACTAGGTATTATATGTTTGAGATGTTATATTCAGAATTCCATTGATAAAAAAAATAATATACTTATTCTCTTGTTTATTTAATTATATATAACACAAATTAGTCGAATGATATGGTTGAATAAAATTGTTCCTCTCTTTGATCAAATGAGAAGCATTTCCCCTTAAGCTCCAATACAAATCCTCTCTTGATCAAATCAAAGCTTTTCTCCTTTAAGCTTTAATACAAATATTGAATATCGGATAATTCATAATGTAACCTAGTGATTGTGCTTAATTAAGTATTGTTGTGCTTAATTAGGTAGATAGATTAATAAAAGTAAATAATTTGATTAACTATCTATTGAGAGGAAGTTTAACTTTTTACTTCATTTACCTAACTGTACTTTTACCTAAAGTCCAGATTTAGTTGAGTTAAATTTCGGTGTACGACTACTTAGCTCACTTTTAAAAGATTTCTTACCCTTTGTTTGGATGGAGGAGGGTTGGTAGGTATTGCTTTATAGTGAATAAAGTCTTTAGATAGATTGTATGATTGTATCGTTCTCTTTGTTATATAATGTTACACATTTATAATTTAAAAAATGTATAAAAAAAGTAAGGTAGTGGTAGAGCTACTATGAAAAGGATAAAATATGAAGTATAATTATTAAATAATAATAAAGACAAAATGAGAGAATATATTAAGGTAACAATGCTATCACATCAAATCAATAGTTATATAAAATTAAAATGGGTTGTAAAATGGGATACAATAGAATTTGAGTAACAATCAAACAAACGTTATAATTAAATTAACAAAACAAAACAATACAATACAACGGTCCAAACAGGGTGTTAATATGTTTTTCTTCAAAACACATGAAAAAACCATCAATATTTATGGCAGAATTCTATTACTTATATTTAATTTATCATGTCACAAATTAACAGACTCAACAATTAAGTAAAACACAATTGCATTATTGATAATTTCTTGAACAGTGTTCAATAAAATAAAATAAACCTGTACTGAGGTTTCCTTTCCAACCATGTCTCTTCCACAAAAAATAATTATATTTTATTCAGCTTCAAAATAAGGTTCAGATCTACTCGTTGAAGAAGTTCTCGATAGACATTATTCAAGGTTAACATTTTTTCCAAAAAATCTAATCAAACACACAGTTTATAAGATTATTTAATATGTTTTATTAGTTTAATAGTGGAATCACATGTATAAAAATACATACAAATTATATCGAAGAATCACAGACTATGAATCGTACCATTTTTCGTAGTAGAAATCTTCACTAAAACTTGACGAGAATTGGAGAAATTTAGTTTGTTGTTTTTTTTGGGTAAGAAAATGCAGGAGTTCTCTTTTCTTATTTAACGGACACAAGACACCGACTCAGGAGGAGTCCTCACCATTTTGTCCTTCCATCTTTTAATTTGAAATAAAAATATATTTATTTATTTATTTATTTATTTATTATTATTATTATTATTATTGTTATTTATATATATATAGATCCGAATTAATCCACACCCAAATTCTTTCTCATTATAAGAAATCAAGCAATAAATAAATAATTTCAACATAATATACACGTATGGATTAACCATATACATTGTTAAATCATTTAAAAGATACTTACATATAAAAGTCCATAATAAATTAAATTAATAACTAATTAACAAATTACTAGCTATAACATTGTTAAAATACACATAATATGTATAAAAATTCACTATTAATATATACAAATTAGATCCATTGCCAATTAATTAGAAAATATTGATGAAAAAGTATGTTGGGAACTCTATTTTTTAGGAGCAGTCACACCATCGATTGTCCATAGAAGAGATATTAAGACCAAATAACTCACACTAATGGATGCGGTACGGTGTAAGAATTGAAACACTTGCAGTCCAACTCTTAGTCCAACTCTTATATGTGGTTAACTTTTTTACTACTCGAAAAGATTTTGTGACAGTATTTTTTGACTTGTTATATGTTGTATTACAATGTTTATGTCTTTGGAATACATATAGACTATAGATTCTATTGTAAAATGAAGTGTTTGTTCTTACCCAATAAGGATGAGTTAAAGGTGTTTATATGTATTCTTAAGGTTAACTTGTTTTAGATGCATTATCAGATGAAGTTACAATATTTATTTATGTATTATATTTATAATAATTAATATATATATATACACTTAAATTGTTTTCAAAATAAATTATCTATTAACTTCAGGAAACTATTTAGCAAAGTCATTAAGCTTTGTTTTGAATCAATAAAATCACTCAACTCAAATCCTTTCATCAATAAAATCATTTATCATAAAAGAATTTAAGATGAAAAAATTTAATTGGGTGATTATATTGATATACAGACTTGAGTTGAATGATTTTATTAATATAAAATAAAATTTAATAACTTTTATAAATAATTTCCCAAAATTGAATCACATTTTAAGATATTAACCCTATATTTTTACTCTCCTGATAAAATTAATCTTTCATCATCAAACCATGTCTATATGTGGTCTGCACATTATTATGCACTGAGATCAAACTACACCTAGAAAAGGACTCTTTAACCATATCTGCCAGCAAACTTACATCTCAAAGATCTACTCCAATTGTAATATTTGCATGCCTTTGATCATAATTTTTAAATATTTTTTATATTATTTAAATTAATAAAGT
Organism: Solanum stenotomum; assembly: GCF_019186545.1. Lineage (NCBI taxonomy): Eukaryota > Viridiplantae > Streptophyta > Magnoliopsida > Solanales > Solanaceae > Solanum > Solanum stenotomum. The sequence continues at coordinate 52,190,754 of NC_064286.1, forward strand.
TGAAGATAAATAGTTACAAGTTTTTTTACAAAGAAAAAAGAGAAAATAACATTTTATTGAAATTTATAAAAGTAAATTGAAAATAGATTTGAATCACTTTTAAAAATTTAAAATTCATATTTAATACGTATATATTAGTTAGCCCCTATAATTATTTTTAGTGGAGCAACCAAATATGTAAAAGACCCAAATTTAATTCATAATAAATAAACATTTTTAATGACCAAAAGAATCTTTAATTAATGCAAAAATGACCCACATAGGTGCATGGGCCTTGTTGTCCCTCCGATGCTTCCATATTACACCATACAGACAGCAAATCAACTCACATCGATCATCGTAGTCAAAAAATTTAAGTTCGAACTTTGTATATAGAAAATTTTTTAATAAAAAGTATTTTATTTCGAATAAAATTTTACATTACACGAATTTAAATATAATTAAACTTCAACATGTACCATACCGTGAATGAGAAAAAGACACATGAAGCCAAGACAAAAGTTATAAAAATGGTCACCTTAATTTAGACATGACAGGATGGTTTCTATATCACCTTAGAAAAATAAATGAATAATTTAATTTAGCTTAAGGTGTATGCATACAATATCTTTAAGAATGCTTTGCCCATACAAATACAACATATTATAGTTAGGTGTCTTTTCAAAATTCAACAAGCTCATAATTTATCTATAAATCGGGAGCAGTACAATATCGTAATTAGTGTGAAGTTCCAGTAGGATAGAATATAAATAAACAATATTCATATCTTAAAGGTAGAAAGATAATTTTTAATAGACTTTGTTTTAAAGAAAAACAATTCGGGAAAATAAATAAAATCGACTCATTTTTGTTAACGGCTCAAGCTAAATGTGTTTTTTTGCACAAGTTAATTTACGGGGAACTAATTCAGGAAATTCCCAAAATTGAACAATAAAAATCTATAACCTACTAAAACAACATTATCAAATAAAAATTAAGATTAAATTCTAAAAAATCAGATAAATGTAAATCTAGCAAGATTTCTAATATCCTTTAGTTTACACCTTAAAGTAACCACATAAAAGGAAAAAATCAGTAAAAATGGAGGATAAAAAAATAGTAGGAAAGAAGGTTAGAACTTACAACTGATAAGACAATTATTCAGTAATTCGAGATGCTCAAGTTAAATTACCTGCAATAAATAAATAGATCTTTATAATATGTTAATTACCTAAAAAACAAATAGAACAAAAAACTGTTAGAATAAATTAGTAGTATATTTTTAGTGATAATTTTTGTTTTTCGAAATTTAATTATATAAATTTTATAAAACAAATATCTTTTTGGTCATATTGACATGAGACATAATGCAATTTATAATATTTTCTTGTATAATTTTTTTTAATATTTAAGAAAATATATATTTGTATATTTTGTATGGGCCGGGCCGGACACTCTTAGCAGAATTTGTGTCGTTTTGGTACCTTCCAATACAAAGTCTTTGTGGACCATTTCTTTACGCCAATGCACAAAAATAGCTAAACTAATGCTCTGTTTTTTTTGTTTTTTCATTAGGTGTTGGCATTTAGAGAGTCCAACTTATTCTAATTCTCAATGAGTAGGACTTCATTTGAAGGAAAACATTTTCTAATAAGAATTTTTTTATATATTAAGGACTCGAACTTGAGACCTTTGATTGAGTAAGGAACAATTTTTTACTGCTCCACATTCTGAGGTGGTGCTAAACTAATGTTTAATTTTTAACGGTCTTTTAACTGTTTATTTATTTTTTGACTAATCTATATTTGAAAATAATTAATTTACACTATTTTATTTTATGCCTAATGAAAAAGATTTATAATCATATACTCCCCCGGTCTCATAGTACTTTTCCAACAACTATAATAATGTATTTAATATAGTCTCGCATAGAGGGGATTGAGAGGGTAGGATATACACATATCTTATCTCTAGCTTAAACTATGGTTATTTTAAGGAATTTTACCCTATACTAGTATGTTTTCTGAAATTTGCTCTTTTTGCTATTTTTTCTCACGTTTTCTCTTAGCGTCTGTTTGGACATACAATATAAAATTATTGTCAAACCCTGAGCCTACACCTTGGACGTGGCCGGCACTCGAGGACCATTGTTGGTCTCTAAGCAAACCCTAGGCCTGGCTCAATACTCAACGGAAGACTTACTTAACAACGTTGGAAACTCAAATGCAAAGATCAACTTGTAAGATCTCATTACTGATAGCTTAACTCAATAATGTCTGAAATACTCAATAAACATAATTGTTCAACTCAAAGTCTTTAAAACATCAACAAAGGACAATGAAAGACTCCTCATACTACTGTTGTCTAATAATTATGATAGATATCAGGACAAGACCCACAACATCTTAACAAAACAAAACCATCATGTGGAGCCCTCCGGAAAGCAAAGAGGCTCACCAAAGCTAGCTGGAATGCAATGGAATCAACGTTGCGCTAGTTGATGATCCTAAATACCTGTATCTGCATCATGAAACGATGCAGGCTAAATGGCGTCAGTACATTGAATGTACGAGCATGTAAAGGGAAAACTGAAAGGGATACATAGTTGAACTAATAGAAAGGGAAAACATGCTCACCTCAACTCAACTCAACATGAAAGCAACAATAAAATGTGCAAGATGTATAAAGCTTTTAAAACAGATTAAATTAATAACTAAAACAAATTACTTGCTACAACATGTTAAAATACATGTAAACAAATTACTTGTTATAACATGTTCAAATACACTGTCACGACCCAACCCACCGGGCCGTGCGGGCACCCACTCTAACACCTAAGTAGGAGAACCCTCATATCCCAATAGTTAAAACATGCGTAATTTTTAAGAAAATAGAATAAACACAACACTACGATTTTATAAATAATACCCTTAGACACAATTTTAGTCAAATTTGAAAAGTAATTTAAAAACTCCCATGGATCTAGTCTAAATAAGCACAAGAGCTACTAAAAGTACAACTGGACAATAAAATAAAAGACACAACTCCCACCATGCGGAAGGAAAACAGAAGATGCTGGAGATTTTCTTCATTTTAACCTAATGAGACGTCACCAATCTTGCATCCAGACTATGTCAAAAAGACATAGCAAGAGTAGTATCAGTACAAACACATGTACTGGTAGGCATCCTCGGTCAACCCGACGCCCACCACATAACATAAGAAACCAACTAGTAAGATCATAAAATAAACCACTCGTTTCTCCACCTTCACCCTTTTCTTGAAATACCTCCAAATCACATTAGCATTCTAACTACTACCTCATTTTCAATCAACCCACTTACCTGTTTCTTGATCATATCTTAACCATTCTAAACACATAGTCAATCTCCCAAGTACCACCACCGCCAATTCAACTAACCGCTCACGTCCTACCCTTGCTTCCTCGCCACATTACCCAACCATAGTCACATAATACATTAATTCAACTTTCTTCACACTAACCCAATCTTCCTTCCCCCCAAGGTGAAATCCACCTAAACATATTTTATCATGCTTACTATCCTTTCTCTCGCCCTTACATCCTATGAACAACTAACTATAACTCGTCATAACACGTGCCCTCTAAGTACAACTTATACAACTAATACAACACTATACTTCACAAACGTATATCAAGCATATACTATATTATCAACAAGCACACGAACAATGAAGAACTCACATCTAATAGCACATTATTGGTCCTCTCACGGAACCCATAATCAAACAGTTATCATGCCGAAATGTGGCAACCGATCCCAAGTTAGTGTACCGGAACGTGGCAGCCGATTCCATATTATGCCGGAACGTGGCAATTCGATCCAAGTTTATGCCGGAACGTGGCAATCCGATCCCATTCACACACCTCAATCACATCATCAAGATCATAAATTTAAGTCATGATTTCATGGCAATGATATTTCATCTATCTCATTTACAACAAGTGTGATCAACATTGCAACATTCATACATATACAAGTATCATCACGAAGCAAGAACAAGCATACATCACACAATTATAGAATCACAACCATCACCTAGGAATTACTCATCAATCCCTATCACATATCTAATAGTTGACCATACTCAACCCTAGTTCATCGCTAGGATTTCTCATTAGGTTTTAATCAACATTCATCATTATTCCTCAATTTCATCACTTCAATTATCGGATGTAATGTACATTCATAGACCTAGTTTCACTCTTGATTTCATGTCCTTATTCCTGACCCAATTTAATCCATGATAGCAATTCTAGGTCTTTCTAATAACTCACCAATTCCTCCTCACAAGGCATAAACCCACATACTTGAATTCTAAGGATTATTCGTGTAATTTACTCGGTGAATGAGGGTCTACACAGAACCCTACCATTGATTTACATATATCACGTAGTAAACACAAATTTAAAACTACTCGATTGTAAAAACCTAGCCTACCTGGGCACCAAGCAGTTGTACGGAGTTTTGACTTCGATTCGAGTTTTCCGAGTTTGTGACGGTGAATTTAGCCAAGAATTCGTAAGATTTCACCATCCTCACGCTAGAAATCTCCTTCTCCTTCTCCTTCATTCCCAAGCTTGGAGTAGCTTTTCTGAGGTTTCTAGGGTATTTTACAACTTATTTAGGTATTTCAGGAAGATGGAGAAAATTGGATTTCTTGTAATTTACGTTCTGTCGTGCCTATCCCGCTATGCGCTCACTTATCCCACCCTGGCGCCGCCACTCCAGCGGCACCTGGCCCGCCTTGGCGGGTCAGTGGCCCATATTTTTCTCGAATCTTTGCTTTTCCTAATTAACGACGATTCGGGTCGTTACATACACATAAACAAATTACTTGCTACAACATGATAGAATACACCTAAAATGTATAGAAATTCACTATCAATATATACAAATTAGATCCTTCATCAATTAATTAGAAAATGTTGATGAAAAAGGATGTTGGGAACTCTGGCTATTAGGAGCAGGGTCACACCATCGATTGTCCGAAATATTAGGACAAAATAACTCACAATAATGCATGCGGTACGGTGTAAGAATTGAACACTTGCCGTCCAACTCAAGTCAATATTTAAATAGTGTTTTTTGACTTCTTATAGGTTGTATTACCATGTTTATGTATTTGGAATACATATAGTATTCCATTGTAAGATCAAGTTGTGTATTATTTTTATCGTAATTAATGTATGTATATACTAAAAAAAAATATTTAAAAAAATTGTGTATTTATTTTATAATATCTTAAAAGATCAGTCAACTTCGAGAAACTATTTAGAAAAGTCACTAAACTTTCAGCCCTTTCATCAATAAAATCACTTGATTAAATTTATCATTGAAAAAATTTGACATGAAAAAATTTAGTTGAGTAATTTTATTGATATAAAGACTTGAGTTGAATAATTTTATTAATATAAGATAAAACCATGTCCATGTGTGGTCTGTACATTGTTATGCACTAAAATCAAACAATACCTACAAAAGGACGCTTTAACCATATCTGTCTGCAAACTTACATCTCAAAGATCTACTCCAATTGTAATATTTGCATGCGTTTGATCATAATTTTTAAATATTTTTTATATTATTTAAAAATTAATAAAGTTGAAGATAAATTGTTACAAGTTTTTTACAAAAAAAGAAGAAGAAGATGAGGAAATAACATTTTATTGAAATTTATAAAAGTAAATTGAAAATAGATTTGAATCACTTTTTACAAATTTAAAATTCATAATTAAGTACGTATATATTAGTTAGCCACTACAATTATTTTTAGTGGAGCAACCAAATATGTAAAAGACCCAAATTTAATTCATAATAAATAAATATTTTTTATGACCAAAAGAATCTTTAATTAATGCAAAAAAAAACCCAAATAGGTGCATGGGCTTTGTTGTCCCTCCAATGCTTCCACATTAAACCATATAGACAGCAAATCAACTCACATCGACTGTGGTAGTGCACTAGATGAAGTTGTTCTTTTCTTAATCAGAAGTTTTGAGTTCGAATTTTGTGTATAGAAAAAATCTTGAAAAAGAATATTTTCCTTCGAATAAGGCCCTATATTACACGAATTTCATTAAATAGGAAAAATTAATAAACTAGTCACAATCTTTAACATAATTATTAAAAATATCTATACTTTAAAATAATTATTTAAAATGTCAATATTTTAGAAAATAAATTGAATCATAATATAATTAATCTTCTTTCCTTTTATTTCTCAAATTAGGCCATTATTTATTCACTATCCCGTAAAAAAATTAAAAATTCATCACCCACTTACCTCTCTTTCTAGGATCTACCTCAAATCACTCTTTTCTCTCTCTTCTCTTTTTCACCATTGTTATCTCCTTTTTTGTTCAAGAAAATCAAATCTTCGAATTTCCTACACTTTGTTTAAGAAATCTCACAATTAATTCAACAGATTCTTCACTCATTGTGTCACGACCCTAGTCTACACCCTAGACGTGGTCGGCACTCAAGAACCATTGCTGGTCCCCAAGCGAATCCTCATCCTGGCTGACTACAAGCGGAAGACTAACTTAAGCATGCAAAAGCTTAAAACTAAAAAATACAAACTTCAAGTCTAAAGAAAATTTTGTATAATAAAATATATACAACTCGCCATAAAAAGGCAACTTTAGTCTTTAAAACATTTAACAAAATAAATGAAGACTTCTAAAACTCTACTGTCTATCTATGAAGCCTCTAAATGACAATGATGGAAGTCGGGAGACGACCCACGACCTCCTAACAACTGAAAGTAAATGGAACCCTCCGGAAGCAAGGAGGCTCACCATAGCTAACTCGAACTCCATGTGACATTAACGAAGCTCTTGTTGATGATCCTGAATACATGGATCTGCATCATGAGAAGATGCAGGCCAAATGGCTCAATACGTGGAATGTACGAGCATGTAAGGGGAATTCTAAAGCATGAACATAAGCTTGACACTTAATAAAAAGGAAACACTTACCTCTTCTCAAACCTACTCAACTCAAGGAATACTCAAGGATACTCAAAACTACTCAAACTTACTCAACTCAGAAGTACTCAAGGATAAGATACTCAACTCAGAGATAAGATACTCAACTCAAAGTTATGATATTCGACTCTGGTACTCAACTCTGGATACTCAACTCAATATGACTGAACTCATTTCAATATAAAGCAATTTAAAACAAATGCAATATAAAGAAACAAATTGTTTAAAAACATGTTGTCAACTCTGTGTGTATGCAAGGATACAATATAACTCTTAAATGTATGTAAAAATACAAATAACTTTTGTGGGAGTTTCTCGAACTGACAACCATCACGTAAGAGCTATTGTGATGATACAACGATTTCCCTCACGCTGCCAGAGCATCATATACCTTGCCAAGGGAATAGGACCTGAACTACTAAGTTGATCCACTAGTCTATGCGAAAAGGGTTTACCTAAAAAGTATAACCCTTTTCTACTCATAATGGCTACATGGTTTATGGCGGCTCGGGAACCCTCCCCCATATCGGTGCTCAATATTACTCCCAAAATATACTAGCTCTTTATGTTTTAAAAACATTCTTCTTTCTGTGATTTGAGATTAGTGCTCAAAAACTTAGCTCAAAGACTATCTTGGAAATCAAAGTTTCCCCTTTTGCGTCATTTAGAAAGCGATTACCTTTTTCTGAAAACTAGCCCGAAGGCTCTTTGGAAATCTCAGTTTCTGTTCTTATTTAAATGTGAAAACATTTTAAATCTCTTTGAGAATACTTAGTCCCCATATACTTTTTGAAGAAAAGAACTTCAACTTTACTCTTTACTGAACTCAAAACTTAAGTTTTAAAACAAAGTTAAAACGTTTGTAAAAGACTTCTTAAGATATGGTTCATGCCGAATTATGGATATAAACGACTCAATGCAAGGTTTCCAATAACCATAGATAGAACTCAAGAACTTCAATGATACTACTCATATCAAGAATGCTTAACTCAGAGTTCATGCGGAATTATGAGTATGAACTACTCAACTCAAGGACTCAAAGATACTTCTCAATCTCAGGACTGATCGACTTATAATGTTCATGCGGAATTATGGGCATGAAATATTCAACTCAAGGACTCAAAGATACTTCTCAAAAGAGACTAGGAACTCAACACTTAAAGGCTTAGAACTTGAAGATACCACTTCTCTAAAGGATACTCAACTTACGAAGTTCATGTGGAATTATGGGTATGAAACAACTCGACTCGATAGTCTACATAACTGTATGGAACTCATGTATACGACTCTTCTTATTCTCTAACTTACTTTCTCAAAACTTAGTTCAATTTGACAGTTGATCTCAAAGGATTCACAATTGAACTCAAAGGCTTTCTTGAACTCTACTCTTAACTCTCTCTTGAATGTGAATGTGAATTATGAATTCAAGAGTTATAGTTCATGATAAGAAAGATCTCATGATGACAAGGTAGACTCATGAATACATTATTATCACTCTTATACTCACTTGGTCGAGTCTTGAAACAAGTTATTAGAATTTGTAGAAGACTCCTCAAAAAGACAAAAAAAGGATTTTTTGAAAAATGTTCGAAAGAACTCTCAAGACTAGACTCTCAACTCTACCTTGAATGTGACTTATGAATTCAAGGTTGTGATTTGTGATAGGAAAGGTCTCATGATGTTTAGGAATGATTTTAGATAGCTAAACATGAGAAAAAACTGAAAAACCAATATTTGAGGGTGGATTCGTGACGCGGAGAGGCTTTTAAAATTTGGTTTCGAAAACGTCTTTTGAGGCAGAACACCTCGTGTCAGCTCCACGACACGAAGCAGAAATTTTCAAAAGTGGGGAGTGGGGGCGCGACGGGGGGCAGGTTCAAATCTCGACCAACGAAATTTCTTCTTCGTTTTCTAACCCCTATTCGCCAAACTTCGATTCTTTTTCTCAATCTCTCTTTAGATACCCAGCACAAGAACACAATAATCTAACTCTAACAACTCTTTAAATCGACACAATAACCTTAAGAACTCCTCAATCTCAGCCCAATTCAAGAACGAAAGAAATTTCATGAATACATAACAAGAACATCAAAGCTTCAACTTTCTAGAACGAATTTAACGCTGAAATTAACATGATTGGCATGTGGATGAACAAACTCAACACTATGGAAGCTTACATACCTGAAAGAACCATCTTCTTGAAGAACTTGAAGGAAAATCTTGAAAGATGAACCCTAGCCTTAGCTTTTCTTGAATTTCTTGAGCATACAATCTTTGGAGTGGATGAGAGGGTTTTTGATTTAAGAAAACTGATTTTCTACTCGCTTAGGGCAATTTAGATGACCTCCTAAGGGTTTTTAGGACTAAAATACCCCTAAAGAAATAATTAAAACGAGCTGGGAGTCGGAAAGTTCTTTCACCAGGCAGTGAGGTCTATGTTGGCTCCGCGTCGCGAAGCTGCGGCCAGGTTTGCGCGACGTTAGTAAATCCGTCATAACTTCTTACTTAGAACTCAAAATTGAGCAAACTCAGTGGCGTTGGAAAGAGGATTCGAAGGGATTTAATTTTATATCTTGAAGCTCACCTAACTCATCTTGTACTAGGAGTTATGGTTGTTTGAAGTTAACCCAAAACTTAAGAAAAACTAGAAATGACTTGAATGCTTTTCTCTTAGGTTCTTCTTGGAACTCAAGGTGCAACATCTAGTGACCTTAATACTCAAGAAATTTTAAATTTCTTGCAAAAATCTCACTCACTATGAAGAACGGTTCGAGTGTTAGCTCAAAAATTTCCTGGGTGTTACACATTGATAAAGTAAATTCGAAGTCAATAAGTATTTTGTGAAGTTTCTTGGGATTTTGTTTTTATATTCACCAAGTATTTTGTATTTCGAATTTTTTGTCTTTTAATCAGTATTGTTTGATTTTTTTTGTGAGTTTGTTTTTATATTTACCAAGTGTTTTGTGAGATTTTTCTCTTTTATGTATTTCAGATTTTTCGTCTTTTAAGCAATATTGTTTGATTTTTTTGAAATTTTGTTTTCATATTTGAGATTTAATAGATTGTAGAAATCAACATTGGCATTCATACATCATATATTGTTTAATTTTTTATATATTCATATTTAATAATTTCGAATTTTGCTTATAGGGTTACTTATGCACAAGTGAATACGGATTTTCAGATTTGGATTTGGTGAACAAAAAATCAGAAAAAAGGAACACAGCAGATGAAGAAAGAAAGAGAGAGTCAGAGAAGAAGGTTGCAAAAATTGTATTCATATTAATTTTGTTTGGCAATTATTTTTCTTTTACCCACATTTGTATTTGTATTAAGAACATTATATTTCTTTTTTAGTTTGTAGTCATTCCAATAGGTATGCCAAATGGATTTGTATTTCTTAAGCATGTATCCTATTTTTTCGTAGTTAATTTGTATTTTTTTTTTTTGAATATATTGTATCCTTCCTCAGTAGATTGTATTATTTTCGTTATGTATGCTATTTTTTTTCAAAATCTTGTATCCCTATTTCTTTCATAGTTAATTTGTGTTTTTTTTAAAAAAAAAAATATTGTATCTCTCCTCAATAGATTGTATTATTTCCACCATGTATGCTGTTTTTTTTCAAGATGTTGTATCCTTTCGTAAATCATATTCATATGTAATGATTGGATTATATTGAGATACAATCATGTAATACAATTTCACTGGAATTCAATTTTAGTTTCCATTATGAAAGTAATATACTAATTTTAATTTGAATAGTAAAGTACATAAAATGTAAAAATTATTGGTATACAATTATGAACATAATAAATTTTTTATCTTTTCTATTATTAAATAATTGTATTCTTTTAAATCAAACAAATAAAAGAATACATAAATCAGATACATAACAAACTAAAATATTGACATTTTAAGTAAATATTGAAAGTGTGGCTAAGGGACCCTATTAAATGTCAAAATATTGACATTTTGAAAAAATTTCCATTTAAATATAATTGAGCTTAATACATAGAGCAACTTTCACGTATACAACAAACATAAAAATCATATTTGTATGTTATAGTTATAGTTTGCATAATTGCGCTCCATAGTAAATTTTATGTTTGCTATGGAGCTTTTGATTTGTATAATTCGCTACAAACATCCAATTTTATACAAATTGTTCAGTTTTGCATAAATTCATTTATACATTGTAATTTGTTTAATAAGATTTGTATTTGTATAATTATAAGTGTATAGGACGAAAATATATGTATTTGTATTTGTATATACACTTTTATCTCGCTTTATACAAACACAAATGCATGTTATACATTTGTATACCGAATGAGTAATTGTATACCAAATCAGATGACAAAAAAATGGAATGTTTATTGCGAATTACAAATAAAATAAACTATGACTATAACTTTTAATTTGAATTAATAATTTGATATTTCATACAATTTTTCCTAATACATATACCAAACAGTGTTTTCCCTGAATAAGGCCCTATATTCCCTATTATTATTTCTTTGTGGACCCTTTCTTTACGCCAATGCACAAAAATAGCTAAACTAATGTTTTGTTTTTTCATTCGGTGTTGGCATTTAGAGAGTCCAAGTTATTCTAATTCTCAATGAGTAGGACTTCATTTGAAGGAAAACGTTTCCTAATTAGAATGTTTCATATTTAGAACTCGAACTTGAGACCTCTAATTGAGTAAGGAACAGTTTTTTGCTGCTCCACATTCTTAGGTGGTGCTAAACCAATGTTTTACAGCCTTTTAAATGATTATTTATTTTTTGACTAATCTATATTTAAAAATAATTAATTTACACGTTTTTTATTTGATACCTAATGAAAAAGATTTATAACCACATACTCCCCCTGTCTCATATTACTTTTCCAACAATGATAATAATGTATTTAATGTAGTCTCATATATAGAGGTTTGAAAGGGTAGGGTATACGCATATCTTACCTCTACCTCTGAAACTATGGTTACTTTTAAGGAATTTTACTCTATACACTATGTTTTCTGAAATTTGCTCATTTTTTCTATTCTTTCTCACGTTTTCTCTTAGAGTCTGTTTAATTTGGACACCCGATATAGAATCATGATTTGAAATCAGTTTCATTTGAAGTTGAAATTTTATTTTATTTGGACATGTAATTTGAATTTTTTCTCAGAGATATATAAATCCGACAGGTTGTGAAAACTATCAAAGTTTCTCCAATTCTTATGCAATATCAAATGAGCAAAGCATAGTTCATAAATAAGATATCAAAATACCAAAAGCATTGATAAATCACATATCTCCATGTTTCGTTTATAAATAAATGTTGTGATTACAAACTTCCAAGTTCCAAATACACACAATTTTATAAAGATCTACTAGTCAATAATTGTAGTAATATAATACTTTTAATGGTACGGACAATCTCTTCACTCCAAGCATAGGTCTTTTTTTATAAAATTTAAAATGACAGGTCTTTTTTTTTTATATAAAATATAAATTTATGGGTCAAGTTTTACGTTTTTGAAAAAAATCATGATTTAGAATCTCAACTCATATTTTTCTTGAGAATTCAGGATTTGAAAATCATGATTTCAAATCATGTTGCATGTTCAAACACAAGCGTAAACTCTTATTTCAAATAAATATATGAATAAATTAATTGAAAATATTTTTAAGTCTCATTAATGTCGTCTTTAGGCCACCATATCTATAGTCACCCTGATTATATATATATATATATATATATATATACATTTTTTATGTATATGTTTTGAGTGAATATATGAAGAGTATAAAGAGGGTAGATAAGAGGAGAGGAAAACGGTTGTTTTAACTGCCAAAGACTCGGTCCAAAACTATTTTTGCTACCTACACTCACTGTTTTTTAATCCCAATTATTTTAATTATTAATACACATAAAAAAACAAATACTATTAGTACAAATATATTTTTAAAATTCCCAAATCCTAATTGATTATCATTATTAAAGACCTTTTTTTCTAATTATGTTGTGTGTTTATCTTCATTTGGATTCTTCATGTTTGTGTAAATTTTCAGCAGAGAAATTATTGTCAGTCATTTGAAACAATTAATTATTGCATTATTCACTTTTGGATACATGGCATTTCTAAGACTTGGCTCCAAATCTGAGGCCTTCCGTCGTGAAGGCCAAGCTTGGTAAGCCCCTTTTCCGCTTTTTTTTTTCATTTGATGTTCGATATTTGTTTTGAGGCTCTGATTAATTTAGATTCGTGATGCATAAGACTTACTAAAGAAGAAAACACTCCCTATTAATATTTTTTTCATTCTTAAAGATGTCCAATGGAAATAAAAAAAATCGATCCATTTGTAATCATCCACTAGTTGGATTAATGGATCATTTGATTGGAAATGATAACAAAATGTATAAGTCGTTAGAAGGAGTTAGTCCCCCTGTCAAAAATACAACATTTGTGTCAAATTTGAGCTTATGCTTGTATTCTCTCTGTTCAGAAGTTCAACTTCACTTTTTGACTTTTGATGGTGCGCATCCGTGTTGAATTCTCCAAAAATACATTGCTTTTGGAGAATATGACATGCATCCGTTGATATTGTTGAAGAGTTCGAGCAACATAACATTTTAGCCAGTGGCGTAGCCACATGGTGGTCAGGGTGTCCAATTCGTCGGAAAAAAATACCGTATATATAAGTAAAATGATACACGAAATGATTAAATAACATATTTTGGACACCCTTAATATAACAAGTTGTTATAGCTTAGTGGTTTCACTTCCTTGGAATAAGGAAGTGCTTGTGTGTTCGATTCTCACTAGTTCTACTTTTTGAAAAGAGCTTTTGTTGTGCTATTTCTGGATACTCTTTGTGAAATTCCTGGCTCCGCCACTGATTTGATTTTAGCATACTAAAAGTTCAAAACACTTGATTCATTTTCTTCATTTTTGTTTCTGAAGTAGCAAAATTAGAAATGTTTTCTTTGAATTATGAAGCTTATGCATGAACTCTCTTCAGGCATTGCACATCAGGCCTTCCCAGTGATGTTACAATTGAAATTGGAGAAATGTCCTTTTATCTACACAAGGTACACCTCTTCTTCTTTTGTTGTTATCAATTACTCCCCCTCCGTTTCAACCTGATTGTCTGGTTTTGACTTGACCCGGAGTTTAAGAAAGTTAAAAGACTTTTGAATCTTATGGTCTTAAACTAAAGATATATAGAATGTACCAAAATGCCCTTTAATCGTGTGTAAGACGAACAAATTGAAACGGAGGTGTAGTGTTTGTGCATTTATCTTGTTTGTGTATTACTCTGCAGTTCCCATTGATATCAAGATGTGGACTACTAGCAAAGCTAGTTAAAGATTCATCAAACGACGACGTATCAGTTAGCGTCCTGCAGCTCAATGACATACCTGGTGGTGCTAAAGCATTTGAGCTAGTAGCCAAATTCTGTTATGGTGTCAAAATAGAAATCACTCCTTTGAATATAGTGAGCCTTAGATGTGCATCAGAGTATCTGCAAATGACAGATGAATATGGTGAGACAAATCTCATTGCACAAACAGAATCTTTTCTTAACGACGTTTTTGGGAATTGGACAGATACTATAAAAGCTCTTGAAACATGTGAAGAAGTTCTACCACATGCTGAAGAGCTTCATATTGTGTCCAGATGCATAAATTCCTTAGCAATGAAAGCTTGTACCGATACGAAGTTGTTTAACTGGCCTGTGTCTGAAAATGGTCATGAGGATACCACAGACGCGGAGGTGTGGAATGGTATATGCACGGGATCCAAGACACAGCCGATGACAGATGATTGGTGGTATGAAGATGTGTCGTTCCTTAGCTTACCTCTGTATAAACGGTTGATTCAGGCAGTTGAAGCCGGAGGAATGAGGCCGGAAAATGTAGCAGGTGCAGTTGTGTTTTATGCAAAGAAATATATTCCTTTGATGAATAGACAAGCAAGTTTCAAGGATGCTACTAGCCATACTAATAAATCAGGATCAACAATTTCAACTCCATCAGAAGCAGACCAAAGGGCACTTTTAGAGGAGATAATGGAGTTGTTGCCTAATCAGAAAGGAGTAACAGACACCAGGTTCGTAACTTGTTAGAGAAAACACACTTTTAATTACTTAATCATATTATGTCTTGACACCAAACCACCTTCCAAGTTCATTGTCTCCTCCCTACCCCCTACCACCCCTCGATCACTCCATCCGCATAGTGTTTTTCTAGATGACTGAGAGCCTGTTTGGATTGACTTATTATAGATGTTTTAAACTCAAATTAGTTTTTAGCACTTAGGATTCCTGACTTGCTTATAAGCCATAGGCTATAACTCCATCCAAACAAGCTCGTATAAATGCTCGAGACAATAACTTCTTGCTTACTTAGCAAATATTAGAAAATAAGTAAAAAAGTCACTTATATTTCGAAAAAAAAGTTCTAAGAAAACATCTTCATTCTTACCAAACACACCTTCCGCTTGCTCTGGTACCATACTGCATTGTGTGAACTATCTTATTTAGAAGTTTAAGTTGCTATAGAGAGCATACTTTTGATTACGTATTTTACATATCAATACAGGTTTCTTCTTAGGCTGCTCCGTAGCGCTATGATGCTACAAGCAAGTCCATCTTGCAGGGAGAATTTGGAGAGAAGAGTGGGATTGCAGTTAGATCAAGCTGCACTAGATGACTTGTTGATACCAAATATGGGATATTCAGTAGAAACTTTATATGACATAGACTGTTTTCAGAGAATTTTGGATCATTTTATGTCAATAGACCAGGCTTCTTCTGCACCATCTCCATGTATTATGGAAGAAAACCAATTGATGGAAGGTTCAACTTCCTTGACTTCGCTAACAAGGGTAGCAAATCTAGTGGATTCATATCTTTCTGAGGTCGCGCCTGATGTTAATTACAAGTTCCCTAAATTTCAGTCTCTTGCTGCTACAATCCCGGATTTTGCAAGGCCACTTACTGATGGTATCTATCGTGCAATTGATATATATTTGAAGGTAACAAGTAGTTCTATATTTCTGTTAATGATATGCGATTTTTCTTACTTCAAATGTGTTGTTTTATCGGGTTGAAGTTGATTCTTTTGAAATTAGAATGTCATTGTAGCAACTAGTTTTTGATTTCTCATAGTAATTTTGATGAGTTTCTATGTTATGGTAAAGAAGTAACTAGAATTGACAAAATTCACTTCTCTACCTCTTCTTCTACAATTACCAATTAATGCTTATCGTTGAGATTTATGATAGTAGAAGGTATAGGTAATTGCCTTTATTTAGGTTTGTTTTTCCTTCCTTACAAGTAGTAGTAGGTTTATTCTCGTAGTTCCCTGTCCATCGAATTATGTAACTACTTGTTATTTCTTGTGCTTCAGTTATCGTATCATTTGGTTATTGTTATTGTACCTTTTATCTGAATATGCTTCCCGTATTATTTACTATGTCCTCTTTGATTTTGTATTTTTCCTTTTTATGATGTGGTTACTTGAGCTGAGGATCTTTTGAAAATAGTATTTCTACCTCCATGGGGCAGGGGCAAGTTCTACGTACACTCTACCCTCCTCAAACTTAACATGTGGGATCATATTGTTGGGATTTACATATATTAAACTTCAGAGTGATCTGATATTGTGCACCCTTTCTTACACATTTCAATTTTTAGGCACATCCTTGGCTCACAGACTCAGAAAGAGAGCAAATCTGCAGACTAATGAATTGCCAGAAGCTCTCGTTGGAAGCTTGCACACACGCTGCTCAAAACGAGAGGCTACCTCTTAGGGTCATAGTTCAAGTCTTGTTCTTTGAACAACTTCGACTACGGACATCAATATCAGGATTGTTCTTTGTCTCAGATAATCTTGACAACTCCCAAAGTACTACTCTTCATGGAGGGAACCGGAACACAAACACAGCAAATGGAAGAGGATCAAGTATCGATGACATGAGGGAGCGTGTTGCAGAACTAGAAAAAGAGTGTAACAGCATGAAACAGGAGTTTAAAAAGGTGGTAAAAACAAAGAAAAAGTGGAATGTGTTTTGTGGAAGAAAATCTGAGTGTGACTTGAATTCAGTAAATCCCAGCAAGTTACAACCTCAACATGTTAATGAGCGTAAAAATCAAAAGAATGGAAGCTCAAGATGAAGGTAGACAGTTTTTTGTTCATTTCTTGCCATCAAGACTTCTTTTAGTATCATGTTATGGTTTGCACTCGTTATAATGTTTTTACAATTTGTTAATGTAGTGCGTAGATAATAGGCCAGTGAAGCTTTTGAGGTACTTCAAGGGTATCATGGATAGCTCATAAAGTTTAAATTCTGAATCCGTCTCTGGTCATGGATATTGGTCTGACATTTGACAGACAAGATTTCAGTTTTTTGTTATAGGATGTGTGAATTCTATTCATGTTGGAAGATTTAGATAAGACAAGATATCTATTCATGTATGCTACAATTGTTCATCTACCAAAGAGACCGAGTATATTCTTTCCACGAATGAACTACTTGAGTACAAGGCACGCGGAGTTTAGATATCATCCATCCTGGGTATGTTGTTGTTGTTGTTGTTGTATCATGCATAAAATATTACATAGATTCCAGCATAGCATAGTACAGTTATCATGTAATACAACTATCTTAACGCTGTATTTGCATGAGATGACCAATTTTTTGTATACAATCAACCACACATTCAATCAACAAATTAAGTTTTCAAACAAAAAAATTGTGCAACAATTCCCACATTCATTTCACACACCAAGATAACACATCCCAAAGAGTGATCTAACATGTCATTAGTCAACATATTACAGGTCAGAATCTTTCCCCAAGGCAATTTTAGAACATACACTGTAAAAGAAAATATACTAAGTACTCGCATTAGTCGTACTCGCATTAGTCTAGATGCAGATACCAAAATTTTGTACCAAATTTGGTGTAAAACTAGTAGCAGGTGTTGAAGGTTGCAAGCATTTCATGAGCTTTGTTGCGATTTTCATCATTTCCAGGCCCTGCCATGTAAGATTTTACATTTGTAAGAAGCTAAAACACATTCAACAAGAGCTTTGAACCGTAAAATAACCATATAAGAGTATACATTGATGAGTTCTCGGCTCTGCCTTTTAAGAGACTACGCATAAATTTGAAACATGAACATGTGAGTTGTTTTACCTCAAGTTTTTCTCAATCAAAAAGATGTAATTTAACACATTCAAAATTGACGCCTAGGGGGTCGCTCTTCTGCAGCACTTACGCGAATGGACCTGCCATCAAGGTCCTGCACAACAAATCACACCAGATGCATAGTATCAGAACAGCCTGATGAACATATTGAGCATCTTTTCACAAAAACTCAAAGTCGAATGAGAAACAACATCTAGCAAAGCTGAAACCAAAGTAATTTGTGGTTCAACTAGTAAACAGATATCGGATGATTCATAATCCTTGTTTAATCAGGGTTAATAAAATATACTTACAAAGCCATTCAAGCTATCAATTGCCTTGTTGACCTCTTGAGCAGAACTGAATGTCACAAATCCAAATCCCCTTGATCTACCACTATCTCTGTCATAGACTACTTTGCAATCCACAACTTTGCCTTGATCACTGAACAATTCTCTAAGTGAAAGGTCATCGACACCCCATGAGAGGTTTCCTACATAGACTCTGTTGGAGCTATCGAAATTTCTCCCACCTCGTGCACCTCCATAAGAGGAATTCTCACTTCTCCCACCTCCATAAGAAGAATTCTCACTTCTCCCACCTCGTCCACCTCCAAATGAATTCTCCCTTTTCTCTGGTGCTGGCCCAGAGTTCACTCTCAATGCCCTCCCGTCGATTTCCTGCAAGAGAAACATCAAAACATTTACTTAGATATGCATGTCCAAGCACTTCTTTTGGAAAGACAAGATTTTTAGATTACACAAATGACAAGTTGAAAAGTGAGACTAGAAAGTGTTTTCATCAGCAGCTAATTAGCATAGCAAGCCATATTCACTTATCGAAACATTAAACAAACATTGTAATATAAGTACACTTGAAGATACTAATAAATGGCAAGAACAAAGAGCAAAACTTTACATATCCATTGAATTGTTGCTCAGCAGCTTCCACTTCCGCTTTCGACGACATTGTCACAAAACCAAACCCTCTGCTTCTTCCTGTGAGCTTGTCATATATAACCTGCAAAATTATAACAACTTCAATACCTTCCTATACAATCCTTGCATCTCACATCCACTTAAAAACTCGATATAGAAAACAAATCTTCTCGAGCTCACTACAGGGAAAAGTACAAAACACAGCCCTTTCTCCAAGATACTTGAGCAAGCATGGAGAAAACGTTTACTACTATATCGAAAAAGTTTCATAGCATGTTCTCATTATCACTATTTACCTAAAACATTTTATATTTTGACACACAATCGTTAAAATTTCTAGCTCCGCCACTTTTACTTATTTAATTACGTCTTAACATGACCATGTACCTGCAAATACTCTGCTAGCTATAACAGGGCACAATTCTATTTACTTAATTATGCTTTTAATCAACATAAATCAGCAAAATTAACGTTTCCCAACAATAGAAACAATGAATAATTAGCTTAATTACCTCAACCATCTCAACATTTCCAGCTCGTTCGAAAAGCTCAGCAAGTGCAGCACTGTCAACACTGAACGGCAAATTACCAACAAAGAGTTTAAGGTCCGGAGAGAAATTGGGTTCTTCTTCTACTTCTCCGACATCATCTTCCAATTGGTCAAATTCAGATAACGCCACGTTACGAACAAACCGAGAACCGAACGAAGAAGATTCAAAAGGCTTGATAGAAGAAGAAGGAGTTGAAGAAGATAAAGAAAGATTCAGAGAAGATGAAGGAAGAGAGAAGAAGGAAAATGAAGTTGGTGCGGAATTGGGTTTTAGAGAAGAAAGGGTTTGTGGAGTTACAAAGAGAAATTGAAGAGAAGAAACTGAAGAAGCCATTGTTGATAAGGCGCCGAGTTGATAGTGTAGTAGAAAAGATAAGGTTTTTCAAGATTTTGAAGGTTTTGAAGAAGCAACGTTCATATTTATAAGTGGGAAAATGCGTAGATATTTTCATTTTTTTAGGTTTAGGCCTAAAAGGGGGAATAAGGCCCAATGGGTTAATTTGGTTCTATATCAAGAAGCTTTATAGCCAAAGTGGCAAATATCAAAGCCCGTTAGATTTTTGTATTCTCTTTGAGGGTTGGATTTAATTTTGAGTAAATTTTAGAAATAGCAAAGATAAAAATTATATTACCAATCTTTTTGTTTTGTTATTTGTGATTCATAGTCAAATTATGTTTGCTATGGAGCATCTGAATTGTATAAATCGCAGCGATTTGTATAAATTGGACATCTGTGTCTATGAAAATTGTGTTTATATATGTATATGTTCTTTGTGTTAGGCTAGAGTGGTGAGCGAGATTATGAGAGAGGCGATCGAGAGAAGGCAGAAAGTGGAGAGAGGTGAATTGTATACGTATATCGGTTAGATAATTGTATATATGTAACTACTATGTGTATATATCAATGATTGTGTTTGTATAGCTGCATAAAATTTGAATTCATATACAATTGAATCGAGTTAAAACTTTTGTATTTGTGTATCAAATCTCTCTCTCGCTTTATACAAATACAAATTATACATTGTATTTGTATAATTTGTGTTTGTATAAAGAGAGAGAGAAAGGCAAAACAGAACTAGGCAGAGGAAGATTTGTATTTGTATAATTATGATTGTATAGGACAGAGAGATATGTATTGTATTTGTATATACAGTATCTCTCGTTTTATACAAACACAAACACAAATTATATAAAGTGAGAGAGGCGAGGGAGAGAAGACTGAGAGTGGCGATGAGATTCTAGAGAGAAGGGAGCGAGGCGAATGGCAAGAAGTTTGCTACAAATTGGCATTAAATAAAACCGTAGCTATAACATTTATTTTGAATTAATAATTTGCTATAATTTACAATTTTCCCTTTAATTTATTCGAGGATTGTTTGATAAAATTCCATATGTGTATCATGCATTGTGTCCCATGTATATCATAACATATATGAATGTATATCTCACAATATATCTATTTATCTCTTATTATATCTGTGTGTATATCCATGAAAATTTATGTGTAACATATATTTATATATGTTTTTGAGGGTTTCTTTATTATTGAACTTTTGTCGTCTGTAATCACCATTTTTTTTGGGTTGTTTTTTTATTGGATTTTCAATATGCATGTACTAATTTTTTTGATATACTTATTCATGTTTGAATGTAGATATTCAAGTGAATTCTTATGGGTGATTTTGAATCCAAGCTTAAAGATAATGGACTATTTTAGACCTTTTTTCCTCTTTTCTCTTTTTAATAAAATGCGCAGTTAATTCAATTTAAGAATTGGTGCAACAAAGATGTTTGATAGTACGCTCGAACCAACTAATTAAAAGTTTTTTTATTTCTTTTCATTACAGGTCTTCTACAAGGTACGTCTTTGTCAATTATGAAGATTTTGGGTCAGTATTAACTTTCTTTGACTTTTATTGGTGAGTTTAAGTTGTTATATTGAACTCCTCACGAATTATATTGTTTTCTATATTTTCTAATGAATTTCTAAGTGGGTTCTAACAAGAGACTCATGTCTGCTACTTATATCATATACGACATGAAGCGCATTGGTCATTTGATATAAATGGTGGGATAAAATAGTTATGAGATTAGTTGATGCCTCATATCACATGAAATGAAGTTAATCTCAAACCTTATCTCGAGATTGTTTTTCGTATCTTATCTAATGTACCAAATTACCCTAAAGGTATAAGTTGATACTTGAAATACTATTACATCATGTCGGTTGAGTAACTTTAATTTGTTGGAGTGTACATGTAACACAAATTACATGTTGGCCAATCTTCTTATATCGTACATTTGGAAAAATTACTGAAATACATGTCTTATGTTTTCCTTATTTTTAATATTCCCTTTTATTTCTAAAATCCCTTATTTCTCTCCTAATTCTAAATTATATTATAATGTATCCGAGCTAGTTTTTAATGTATCCAAACTACATATTATGTATCCGGTTTATTTTATAATATATCCGAGCTAGTTTTTAATGTATCCGAGCTACATATTATGTATCCGATTTGTTTTACTTTTTCAGGGATTAATGTAATTACAAACTAAATAGGGATAGATTGTAATTTCATATTAAAACTATGTGATTCCTACGATTTATATTTTTTTATTTTGCCTCAAGTTTCATCCGTGTGGCCATATGCATTCTTAAATGACTTCAATTTTTCAATACTCTTAAGTCTTGACAATTTATCTCTAGATTATTGGAGTTGTAAATTACTCTTTGTAAGCACAAAATGAAGTACTTAAGTAAACTATAAAATGAAGTAGTGTTATGTTGTGTAATTTTCATACAATGTGGTTAAATTGTACAAGAGAATTGATATACCAATTTTCTAGAGAGAGAAGTCTGAGTTGATCCAGCTAAGAAGCTTAAGAATTTTGGAGAGCCTATGTTGTAGTAAAATTCTATGATATTACGCATAGAATTTTTGAAGATATGTATTTGCCCTTACCTAACATTTCATATATAAGTTTATGCAATTTTAGCTTTTAGTTTTTTCATGTGCTATTTTGTCAATCTTTTGTTTAATTATATTTATCATCAAATCACATGATAATATAAAATGTTGGGATCGTGTTGAGGTGAGTCTTGCTTATCTGGTATATATATAAACACTTAAATTAAGAAAACAACAAGAACCGAAACCATAGCTAAATATTAAATATTAGGAGTTTTTATTATTATAAATAACTAAATATTTAATAGCTATACCTTTAATTAATTTCAAAGTTATAAATATTTAAAATAAAGTTGATGGCTAATTTAGCGTACACGCATTGCATGTGTATGTAGAATTATAAGTTAGACCTCACAAACTTATTGAAATAACGAGCGAATAAATATCGAAATATGAATTCAAAGTTATTTTTTATTACTAACGCATTAAAACACACTCAAGAATAAAGCAAAGAAGAAAAAAGAACTTTACCATTATGAGAGGGGGATGTAAAATCTTTAATGCAAGCTAGTAAAAATTATTAGGTAATGAATGAAGAGGAACCTTCACATATAGCCACTCAAAAATAGCTTAATTACTCTCCATAGCTATAGTTTGATAATTACAATTCGTAGCTACATGTTATAGGAGGAGAGAGGCGAGCGAGACTGGGAGAGAGAGGCGAGCGAGACTTGGAGAGAGGAGAGCGAGAGAGGACAAAGAGTGGGAGAGAGGTGAGTTGTATATTATACATATGTATTTGTATATATGGCAAGCGAGATTGGGAGAGGGAGGAGAGAGGCGAGCGAGAGAGGGCAGAGAGTGGGAGAGAGGTGAATTTGATATGTATATCGGTTAGATAATTATATATTATACATATGCATTTGTATATATGACAAGCGAGATTGGGAGAGGGAGGAGAGAGGCGAGCGAGAGAGGGTAGAGAGTGGGAGAGAGGTGAATTGTATATGTATATCGGTTAGATAATTGTATATTATGCATATGTATTTGTAAATTCTGGCGAATTATACATATACAAACGTGGCTAATTATACAAACTTGAAGTCAGCCCACATAATTAATGTATAATNGAGAGAGGTGAATTTTATATGTATATCGGTTAGATAATTATATATTATACATATGCATTTGTATATATGGCAAGCGAGATTGGGAGAGGGAGGAGAGAGGCGAGCGAGAGAGGGCAGAGAGTGGGAGGGAGGTGAATTGTATATGTATATCGGTTAGATAATTGTATATTATACATATGTATTTGTATATTCTGGTGAATTATACATATACAAACGTGGCTAATTATACAAACTTGAAGTCAGCCCACGTAATTAATGTATAATATTAGTCGTGAGTGGTAATTATAGCAACCTATAGCTATGATGAGTAATTAAGTAGTATAAGTTTGCTTAACCGCGTAATTTTTCCATGAATGAATTCTTTTACTTATAACATTAACATAAAGGATCTCAATATTTGTCAATATAATGCCAAATTTATTTATTTATTAGGGGGGGGGGGGGGGTATTTGACCTATATATACAAAAAAAAAAAAAATGAAATATGAACTATTTTATTCCAAATTTTAATCTACATTATATATTGCCATCGCAAAATTCCGAAAAAGATGAGCTATTAGATATCAAAAACCTAAAATGTGGGCTTTTTATGCCAAATTTTAGGTCATGTTGTCATAACAAAATTCCTATTTTTTCCTAACGTAATTTGATTTTTCTTTCTATCTTTTGTGATGCATCTTGTTTAAAATATTTTCTTTTACTTATTTTTTCCAATACCTCTTACCCTATATCTTAGGATTCCTCATTAAATATTATAATAATAATAATAATAATTTGAAGAAAATAATAAATAATGATTTTATCTATTATAAAAATTTTAATGAAGAATTCAATCAACACTTTTGAGGACTTTTATGTTTTGAAGGTAATATAGAGAGATTATAGTTATTCTTTTACCAATTTTTTTTAAAATTTAAACTATTAATTAGTACTATAATTTATAGTACTTTTTGTTGGGATTTATGCAGTTTTGATGATTGACAAAGAAAGATGAAACACGTCAGTCAATATGGTCCAAAGGTGTACTGACACGAGCAGTTAAATTCGAGAAAGCTGTTAGAATGAACAAAGACAAGAGTGCAGAAATAAAGGAATGGATAATGCTAATTTCGTGAGAAAACCCAAGGAAATAAATATCTGATGAATTGAAGAGAAAGAATCAATGAGTTTGATTTGAAGAAGGAGTCTAAAGAGGCAAGGAGTTTTAATTGAAGGAGTCTTACTTAAAGTAGAACTCTTCAAGTTACTGCTGAAATTGAAGTGTTGGAGTTTGACTACAATACAAAAGAATCAATGAATGTAATTTGAAGAAGGAGTTTAAAGAAGCAAGGAGTTTGAATTGAATAATGAGTCTTACTTAAAGTAGAACTCTAAGTCAAGAGAGTTCAAGTCAATGAGGAGTTTGAAGTAAACAATAGTTCTATGAAGAATTGAGCTTAAATAGAGGCGAAGTTGTCCAGAATACTTGTGCACTTATAGAGCAAAAAGAGCAATTGAGAAATTGACTTCGGAAGTGCTATAAGCGAACTGAAGGAACACATCGAAGAACCTAATCCTTCTACAGAGTTTATGTGTTAGGAGTTTTTCTTTGTGATTAAGTCTTGATGTAATCTTAGTTCAGTGAGTTATAAACTGAATTAGAAGTGTTGTCTTCAGGTTGTGATAACTCGAAGAGTTGGGAACATATACCTTGGGAGGTTTGTGTTGAAGGTTAGGAATTAGAGTTAGTTCCTAGGATTACAAGAGTTGTAATCTAAATCCATAACTTGAAGTTAAGGTAGGTTGCAAAGTTTGTAACCTATCTTTTGTGGAGGTTCAATGATTTAGTAAAGTTGGAGTTAAATCCTGTAGGGGTACAGGTCGTGGTTTTTTACACCTTTTGAGCCGGGTGTTTTCCATGTAAAATATTATGTTTTTACTTACTGTGCTTACTGCTTTGTTGGAGCACGTTAGGCAACCTGTTTCACACTTAGGCGAAAAGTTAAAATCAGTAAATTACTAGGTCGTGCAGACAAACAATTGGTATCAAAGCAGGTTTTCTTGTCAAAAGTTTAACCACTTAAGAATAGATCGAGATGAATTCTACACCTCCACTTGGATATTATGAAGGACAAGATATCAACAAGCCTCCGTTATTCAATGGACAGTACTGCTCATGGTGGAAAGCAATGATGGAAACTTTTATTCAGGCTGAGGATTATGAACTTTGGAATATAGTTATTGATGGACCAGAATACCCAACTAAGAAGGATGCTGAAAATAATGACGTACAAAGGAAAATAGTGAATTCGAGGAGGCTGACTTCAAGATTCTTGAAAAGAATGCCAAAGCCAAGTTTATTCTTATTTGTGGCCTTGGACCAGATGAGTATTGCCGAACATCTAGTTGCATAACTTCAAAACAAATTTGGAATACTCTCATCCGCACACGAAGAAACAGGATCAGAACATACTGATGATGGAAAGGTAGATGAGATCGCTTTCATGGCTATTGGAGATTCCGACGTGGAAGAAGAAGAAGCAAAATCTGAGGTAAGTATCCTTGACTTGAAACAAAAAATGCATTTTTTGTCTAAAAGAGAACTAATTAGCATGATAAGTAGCTTATTTGATGATTTTGAAGAATTAACCTGTGAAATAAATCAATTATTTAAAGATTTTGCAGATAAAAAATTTGAGTGCATGGATCTCAAAAACTACAAAACTGTAATTGAAGAAGAAAATTGTTCTCTAAAGAAACAGGTTAATAAACTTGAGTCATCAAAGTTGAATTTGAAATCTGAAATTCTTAAGTTGTCCATTATTGAAAAAGGAAAGATAAATGATACTGGGAAGAAATTAGAACATGATTTAAAAGAATGAAAAAATGATTTTTTCTGTGAAAAAGATAAAGTGAAAAAACTGAACCTAGAAATTTCCAGGTTAAAAATGGATCTTGAAAAGTCTAATAGATGGACGAATTTCTCCAGAATTGTTAAGAAATTGAGTGATAGGGTGCACAATGAGAAGGCAGGTATAGGATTTCATAAAGAAAATATTATCTCTGAAGATTTGTGCTATATTTGTGGTAAAATTGGTCATCCAACTACTGAGTTTTCAGTTGCTAATGATTTTAGAAAAAGAAATACTAAATTCACAAATGGAAACAGATTTATACCTGTTGGCAGAAACAGGTCTACTAACTAGCTGCCTAGATAGGCGAGAAGAAATCTGATTCACCCTTTTGAGCATAAGAAATGACCCAAGCTTGTCTGGGTTCCTAAGACTAACCCTTAAGCTATTTTGCAGGTGAAGCTAAAAGGAAGCAAGTGATTTAATTTATTGATATTGCTTGCTTAAGAGATATCAATGAAATCAAACAAAAGTTCCTTTCGCTCACTTCTCAAAAAGGGGGAATGTGTCATTTAAAAAAAAGTGGAGCTAATACATATGTAAAGGGGAAGAAAAAAAAATGAGGATTACAGTGAAACTGATGAAAGTGCATTGAAACACGTTGTACCACAGGTTTCATTTGTTGAACAGACGAAGGGCATATTGATAGGGGAACAATGAATCTTGAAACTGATTTATCCACAAAGTATGTGGTTGCTGGATCACGTTGTTCTTTGTCAAACAACAATTGATTGATTGTGACACTAAGTAGGGAGCATTATGAAAAGATTAAGTTATACTTGAGGATGATTAAGATTGCATGAACTCCCCTCAATGATTGGCTAGAATAATTGTTCTCCTTAATTTTATGAGCTAAAATGTTATTCAATTCAGTCTTACACATTTATTTGTGTGTCCCAATTTCAGATCCTTGACTTGTTTTAACCTAATTTTGTATTAGATTGTGCAGAGAAACGGTGAAACAAGCAACAATGATCACAAAATTGCTCTTATCATGTATGTTATATATTGATAGAGGTTAATATTGTATAAAGTGAAACAATTGAGCACTCAAGTTTCATGTATTAATTGTTCTAATACAGAATAAAATAATCGGCAAAGCTCAAGAGTCTTATTCTTTCAAATTGTTCTCTCTCACTTAGCCCTCTTGATTATTTTTTTCAAGTTTAAATCAGATATTCATCAAAGTACATCTTTTGATATTTGTGATGATGTCCTCTTCAAATTGCTCTTAACTTAGTACATATATAATTCTCATTTGAGGAGGGAAATCTAGTTCCTCATTTTCAGTTCATGAGGAAGAACCAACTCCAGAAACACATCTTTTTTCTATTCCACCTTGAACTCCCATCTAGAAATCATAATTGTCAAGAGGATGCCATTATTAAAGAAGATCTTAGAGCTAGCATGAAAAACAAAATGACATGATTCCCATAGTGATTTTTGAGGAATACTCAATTTCAATCATGGACTTTTCAAATGAAAAAAAGAAAGAAAAAAAGAAAAAAAAAAAGAGGTTATTCAATAGATGAACCATGTTGATCTACATGCCTCATGAGGAAAATTGATACTCCAAAGAAAAGGTTGAAGTAATATTCTCACTGGTAAAATTACTGAATTGGAGGCTACTCATGCAGCTTATGAGAAAAAACAAATGTCCTTCGGATAAGAATTTAAGCTCTATAGGCTATTCTTCATGAAGAAAGGGATGAAAATGCTGAAATTATTCGTTGGTTGACACAATTATTGCCACTTTTCCATTCTTCTCTTCACTTTTCAATGTTAGTGTCTCTAGCTTTATTCTACTCATGTCCAATGTTTATTTTTTGATTAGTGCTCAATAGTTTTTGCTTCATTCGGTATGACTTCGACCTTATATAGTACATTATCTGGCAGTTTAATAGAATGATTATCTATTGCTTTAATGACTCTTGTTCTTGCTCTCTATAATACATTATTATGTTGCATGAAGTCGTTATCTGATTGTTTTGGTGATCGCCAGTGACCATGAATAGTTTAACTGATCAATCTAGCTCGTATATTATAGGATTTACATAGCATTTCAATGATGCCAAAAGGGGGAAGATAAGAGTTGTGCAGTGTTTACAATCCATTGACTAACTTGTTTCATGTTAGTATTTCATGTTTCAGTGTCTACAGATAAAATTGTTTGAATGCACAAAGAAAAGAGGTTTGTCATCATCAAAAAGGGGGAATTTACTAGGTTATGCAGACTAACACTTTTAAATAATTAAAAATTACATATATGAATTGACATTGAAGTTAAGTAATTTAACTCTCGTATTTATATAAGATGCATAAAGCAAGTACTATTAAATACTTCTCCACATATGCGTTTCTTTCAAATCAAGTATCTCAACCTTATTGGTTAAAAATTAAAGTTAGAATATTTATTGCTTAATTTCATGGTTAAATTAAGCGATAAGGCATTAGTATCCCGACTATGATCGAAATCTCAGAGACACGTCTAAATTTAACTAGGGTTCTATTACTCCCTAAATTAATTTAAAATAGATAAATACACCACAAATGTTGATATGGCATAGAGAGTGTGGCAAGTGATGAGTGCACAAATTGGACACATGTCATTTTTTTATTAGTAACTTTATAATTAGTTAATATACATATTTATTGATATTAACACTTATATATATTTATAATTATTTTTATTTCTTTCGTTGTAAAGTTATATAGGATTTACTTTAAAAACATATATAAAAAATATTTGTGATTCTCTCATTGAATGTTACATTTAATAGAATTATATATATATATATATATATATATATATATATATATATATATATATATATTGCATTCATTTTTATATAATTTGAATAATGCTAAATATAATGTGTACTGCCAAATATTTTTATCAAGTATTATTGAAAAATGCATCAAAATATTTATTCTTTCGTATTCATATTTCAAAATGTGCTGAACTCTTGTACTCTCTTCGAATTGGAGATGCTGTTTTATATTGACTTTTGTGTTTAGTTATTAAACTTCGGTTAAGTTTGAATAAGTACGTCATTGAAAATTTATTGTTAGGTGAAATAACGATAATTACGTGTTTAATAGATTATCTCTTTGTCAATTTGTTGGGTACACCTACTTTTACTAGATGTTTAGTTTCTCTCACGTCTAGTTTTGATCTCTAACTTCTCCTCTGTCATATATTAGTTACTTTATTTATTCCTAATTACTTGTTCACTTTTGACTTGACGCACCTATTAAGAAAATAATGATTAATACATTAAGTTTTCCATTTTACCCTTATTGATTATGAAAGTGGATGAACTAAAAATTTAAGATTTTCAAGAAGTTATGCATTTTTCAAAATTAATTAATTGAGGGTATAACGGGTAAAAACAATTTGTCCTTTCTGATTTGTCAAAATAATGAACAATTAAAAAGGAAAATTGGACAAGTAATTAGGGATATAGGGAGTATACAATTTAACATTACTAAAAATATCATTCTAACATATTATTCCGTTCAATAATAGTTTTCTACTATACTTAAAAATAGTAGTCCAACAATATTTGACCAACTTAGAAAATCAAGAGATAATTTACCTTTTTGTCTCTATTTTACCCTTGCTATTAAATACTACTCCATCCGTCCCTTTTTATATGTCACCTTTTAACTTTGCACTTCATTAAGAAATGATGTAACTTACCCTTCTATCCTTATTTAATTTTTTTGGAACTCAAGTTTTCAATCAATGAATATGAATTAATTTATTTTGATTAATTAGTTTAACCAATGAACATGAATCATTTAATTAGTTTTTCTAAGTTGGTCAAATATATGTTTTTCAATGTTAATAATTCACAAGGGTAAAAGAGGAACAATATGCTAATTTATGTATTAATTTTATGAAATGACAAGTATTATGAACCAACTATTTATAGAAAGAGATGATATATAAAATGGGACAGAGAGAGTATTTATGATCTAACACAATTCTCAGAGAATTAAATTTATTAAAGTCAAAGGATAAAATAGTAATATTACTCTTATTATTTATTGTTTCTTATGGGTATGTCAAGTCAATAGTAGACAACTATTATTGGACAAATGGAGTACTTGTCAATTTTACGAAATTGAGATAGCAGTAATTAATTCTTTCATTTTTCCTTTAAGTAATTGTTTTTAAGGTACGCAATATTAACTACATTGTATAAAAATTATAAATTTGAAGAGTTTAAATAAGCAATTATTGATTGATGTTATGATTGTTCAATTATAACTAAGATTAGTTTAGCTTTATTTATAAGGAGAGATAAATGTTAATCTGAAAACAACCCTTTCTACTTATGATTTTTCAAGAACATGTAAAAGAAAAACGTGATGACAAGTATGAAATATGAAACAAGTAATTTACTTAATAGGTCCAAAGAGAGAGATTCAAAAAATGATTGAAATCTTTATAACTTTGTTCAATAAGTGCACTCTATCTTCTTTTTTTCCCCTTATGATTCTCCCCTAATTTTTTGTTTCTTTTTTCCAAAATCATAAAAGAATTAATTTTGTGGCGGACAAAATAAGAATTGTATAATTCGAAAAGAAGAGAAGTTCGAAGGAAGGAGGAAACTTTTTTCTATTTTTTATTTTTCCGATATACGGTATTCACTTTATACGAAGCTCATTAAGTGAGAGTCGCGTCGCATAGGAGGGAACTTTTTATAATAATGTATTAGTTTTAAGTAATATCATGTTTGATAGTTGATTAAAATATAATTTGTTTATTTATAAAATTAATATGATGTTTGAATTATATTTAAAAATTTGTATTAACTAATTAATAAGTATAAGTTACGAGTAAATTTATATATTATTTTGTGTTTGAGGGAATAAGAAATAACTAATACTCATGCATGAATATGTAATAATAGTATATAAATCACTAAACCTTGCATAAAATAATAAATTCCTTAGTAATTAATTCCTACATTATTAATATCATCATAACTTAAATCCGCTATCAAACAACGTGCAAACTAAAAAAAAAGAACTATCGTCATTGCATAAGATAGACACGTAGTCGCAGTACGTAGTCTCTCTTCTTTAGATTATTGCTAGACATATACCTCCTTAAGTCTATATTAATTCATAAATTATTCAAAATTCAAAAAAAATATTAAATTTTATTTTAAATATATTTATCCTTCATTTAATGAGGTTCTTAACTAATTTATATTTATCAAAATGATAAATAACAAAAAATAGTCTTTGATTTATGTCTTGAATTCACTTATATAATAGAGTATATACAAAAATAAGAGGAAGTATTAGTTTATCAAAATTTTATCCATCACTTCAACAAAATAAGATATTCAACACATCCATTTCAATATGGCAAGTCCTTTTACTTTCGTTCCTTTAACTATAACCTCACGTTTTTCCCGCCCAAATTTCCCGGCGAGAACCACCGCCATTATTACCTGCAGCGACACCGTTAAAATCACCAACAACAGCAAAACATTTCTGATTTCACCATTGCCGGTAGCGTCTCTGAACTCGTTACAGAGCGATCCCGGGTACTTGATTCCAAATTATCCGGTGGGCGGTAATGAAGGTGATAGTGGATTTCAGTATTTGATCAACATTTTGGGTGCGAGAGTGTATGACGTGGCACACGAATCGCCATTACAGCTCGCGCCGAAGCTTTCACAGAAGCTCGGAGTTAATGTCTGGCTTAAACGAGAGGATCTTCAACCCGTACGTTTCTCTTCTGCGCGGGTTTGGCTGAATTAAAACGGTTCAAAATTGGTTGGGTT
The DNA here is from genome assembly GCF_019186545.1 of Solanum stenotomum. NCBI lineage: Eukaryota > Viridiplantae > Streptophyta > Magnoliopsida > Solanales > Solanaceae > Solanum > Solanum stenotomum. The sequence continues at coordinate 52,223,182 of NC_064286.1, forward strand.
AGACCTCATTTGTTTGCACGTAATAAAAATTTGAATTTGAATAGTTTAATTTAGACCTCAGCTCATTATGTGTATTTTAAAAAAAATTGGTGATTTTAAAATGTGTGACAAAAAAGTTGCTTACATATTTTTCCAATTAGATCTTGGTTATTGCATTTCTCAAGTTAATTGAACACAAATAATCGTTTTCTTAAAAATATCTTTCTAATGTTTTTTGATATAATATTTAATTACTTATTATTTTAAATTATATATCTATCAAGTTTAAAAGGAAAATAAATTATGAGTGTACTATTAACCTGCTCAAAAGTTATTGGGTTGGACTATAGACTAAAAATCGGGGAAAAATTTAACTTGTTCAATTCTTACTGAAGTTATATAGATTTTTCATAGATCAACTTGAATTAGATATCAGTCTAACTTTTAATGGGCTAAAATGACTTGAACTAATACTATAAATAGCCAAGTCAATAATCAGATAGCGATTATAATTTTATGAACTAATTTTATCGCGTAGCATGTACTATTTGGCAGGTCTCCTCATTTAATCTTAGAGGAGCATACAATATGATGGCAAAACTCTCAGAGGAGGAGCTGAAAAGAGGTGCCATTTGCTCATCAGCTGGGAATCATGCTCAAGGTGTTGCATTAGCTTCTCACAAACTTGGCTGCAATGCTATCATTGTCATGCCTGTTACTACACCAGAGATTAAGGTTAGAAGAATAAAATAATTTTGATCTCGAAATTTGTATATACAATTTAATTTTTCAAAGAAGAGGTTTATGTTGTTTGGACTCTTTAAAAATGATGTTCACTGCAGGTTACGAACATGAAACTTTGGTTTCATTTGGCTTCTTTACGGAGATAAGTTAATTTATAGATCTAAGATGTGAACAAAATTAGAAAAAAAAAAAAAGAAGATTCTCTAAGGTTAGTGTGCATGTTGGATCCTCTTAAAATATAATAAAGGAATGCTATTAAAATTAGGGCTCTTTTAACTTGGTCTCATTTGATCATATTTATGCCCTCCAATGGTAAGTGTACACAAGTAGACATTTAAATTTGTATAAAATTGAACAAGTAGATACATGAGTCCTAAATGGAATAATACATATAGGACACCACGTAGGACGCAAATTGTCATGTGGGACGTGTGTGTTAATTTATTCAATTTTATACAAATTTAAGTGTTTATTTGTGCATAGTCAAAGTTAGAGGACATAAATGTGAGTTGAGGTCTAGTTAAAGGGAATAATTATGTATTATGCCTTTTCTTTTTAAGATATTATATTATTATTTCAATAATTTTCGACACATCTCAAAAAGAATAATAAGAATTAGAATGAAATAAGAAATTTTGTTGAATTTTTCGTTTATGAGTCAATGCGTTGAATCTGTTGTCTTATGGAGTAATTACTATGAATCAAACTTAGATAAAATACAAGGGCATAATACATAAATATGACCTCTAACTTGGTTTCACTATCATCTATGCCCTCCAACTTTGGATAAGCACAAGTAGACGCTTAAACTTGTATAAAATTGAACAAATAGATGCACGCGTCCTACGTGGTATACTGGACGCATTGGCTCATATGCCCTTATCTATTACCCCCTCATATTTTTCTATTCTAAACTCTGTTTTCTTCTTGTTCATTTTACCAAATGAGCAGTCGAAATCAGCTGAGAGGTTAGGTGGTAATGTTGTTCTTATGGGAGACGTGTATGATGAATCACAAGCATACGCCAAAAAGAGGGCTGAAGTGGAAGGTCGAACATTCATCCCTCCTTTCGATCATCCAGATGTCATTGCAGGGCAAGGTACTATAGGTATGGAGATCAATCGTCAACTGAAAGATAAAATTCACGCGATATTTGTACCTGTTGGTGGAGGGGGACTTATAGCTGGTATTGCTGCATATATGAAAAGAGTTGCCCCTGATGTAAAGATTATTGGAGTTGAACCATGTGATGCAAATGCAATGGCAATGTCATTACACTATGGTCACAGAGTCATACTGGACCAAGTTGGAAATTTTGCAGATGGCGTAGCTGTTAAAGTTGTTGGTGAAGAAACTTTCCGTCTCTGTAAGGAACTAATAGACGGGTGGTCCTAGTTAATCGCGATGCTATATGTGTATCGATAAAGGTTAGCAGCCAATCTTTTGGATTTTATCTGTTTGATTTTTGCCATTAGTAGTGTTGAAAACCAAATCTTTCAATGCCTTTAGTTTATGCTCTATCAACTAGAATGACCATTGGAATTTTTGTTAATATCTCTCTTTAATGCGAGTTTCATACCTGAACTGTCAAGTGTTTGTGTTTACTACCTCAGTTATCACCAACCATTTATCAAAACATGCCTCAAAATTAATGGGTTAGTTGTCACATGGATGGAATTCTATGGGCAAGTTAAGTTGTCACTCACCTTTTGACGATTGTATTCAAATACTTGGTCTACTCAGCCTTGAGGTGTGTTTTGACAAATAGTGGGTGATAAACTGATAATTTGGTAGGAAATGCAAACACTTGATAGTTCATAAATGGTGCTCGCAAAAAAGTAATACTTCAGCCTTCAGATGTGTCTTTTACCATTCATCAAAATAATCTAGAAGTAATAGATAACTGGTTTCTTATCTGAATTTTAGTTTATTAGACATGACAAAAGCTTGCTATTTCTTTTTAATAGGACATGTTTGAAGAAAAAAGGAGCATATTAGAGCCTGCAGGTGCACTTGCACTTGCAGGAGCTGAAGCATACTGCAAGTACTATGGCCTCAAGGATGAAAATGTAGTAGCAATTACAAGTGGAGCCAATATAAACTTTGACAGACTAAGATTGATAAGCCAACTTGCAGATGCTGGTAGAAATTGTGAAGCTGTGCTAGCTACTTGTATGCCAGAAGAGCCCGGAAGCTTCAAACGGTTTTGTAAACAGGTCACATAGAGCACTCAATATGCTATTTTGATCACTAAATCTCTGTAGATGGTCATTCAACTAATAGTTATTATCTCCGAAAGTCACGTTCTTTGTTGAAGAAAATTAGAACCAAGAAGAAAGGTGACTTTTTGAGGCATAATAACTATTAGTTGAGTGACCATATAAGATATCAACCCGTGTCTTTGACAAATGTGAAAAGTCAACTTGGATCATAGATTGGACCAACGATGAAGTTTATTGAATTCTACAGATATGATTCTAGAGATGAAAAGGCTCTAGTGCTTTACAGGCAAAGTTATTGATCTTTTAACGAGACGTTGGCTCATTTTAATAGACTTCACTTCTTTTCACAAGAATATATCTGTTTTGATCTGCAGGGTTGCTCATCAAACGAAATCGGAACTTGAAGCTCTGATAGAGAAGATGAGATCAGCAAAACTGCACACTGTTAATCTTACAGATAATGACTTGGTCAAAGATCACTCGAGACATTTGGTAACATCCTGAATTTCATCAAATCCTTGTTACTTGTATTGTTATTTTTTGAATCGCGGAAATATTTATATCAACAAATTTCAGAATTGGGATTCTCAATTAGTAGAACGAATATCAATCAGTCAATCTCATTCCTAACTGTATTGAGTACATTAGCAAAGAACCGTGATTTTTGTAAAATATGGAGTTTTCATTAGGTATCGATGGCTCATATGTTTTGATTTCTGTCTTTTTTCCCACTTGCTATCAATTGTGCAGACAGGCGGTAGATCAAATCTTCACAATGAGCTTCTTTGTCAATTCACTTTCCCCGAGAAGGCTGGTGCTTTGTCAAAGACTATAGATGCTTTCAGCCCACGTTGGAATATAAGTTTGATCCATTATCGCGCACAGGTACCATTTAGAACCTTTAAGTTCCATTCTAGTACAAGTATCTAGTCTTTCTACTATTACTTTTGAGTAATTTGATCTACTTTTCATATTTACTTTGAAAAGGGACATATTGGTGCAAATGTTTTAGTTGGCATACAAGTTCCACAGGACGAGTTTGATGAATTCCAAGATTGTGCTCGTAGACTCGGTTATAAGTATGTTCTGAAGACTATCAAATGATGCTTTCAAGCTTATAAATAATGATGTTGATGCCAAAATAAAGAAATGTGACCTTGGTACATATTACAAAACAATTATATATAAGCAAATTATTCATCATATATATGGTTTCTGTTTTTTTTTTCTTCAACTTATTATGTTTCTTACAAGTTAAGAACATTGTGAATAGCCTCAACAACATTTAGCAGGAACCAATCTGAACCATGATTTGCCAGTAAAGAAACTGATATAGGAAGATTATCTTGTATACCTAGAGGTATACTAACCTGGCAAAATCCAGATACTCCAGCAATTGACAAAAGACTAAAAGCTTTAGCACGAAATCCTTCCAACGTAGTCGTCTCAGTTTTTAGTTTTGGTGGAGGTCCAGGAACAGTTGGTATTGCAAGTATTCCACAATCCCCAAGTAGAGCACTAAGAGCTGCTAGAAGCTCAGTCTTCACAGTTCGGCACACGTCAATATCTTCATCTATGGTAGTTTTCAACGCGTCCTGCACGCGTTCTGCTATTCCAGGACCTAAACTAGGCTTGACATCACTAACCCATTCTCCATGATTCTCTTTGAATTCATATTTCTGAAGCAACCTCATTGCAGCTGAAAGAGCTCGCAATGAGGATGGAATGTAATCATTACTGCAAGTTTCAATAGTCATGAATTTCTTCAAACTCGGAACATTTTCCTCAATGTATTCACCTATACTCACATATTTAATCATTTGATCACTTCCATATAACTTCCTCACCGAATCAACCAGTATTCCAATCAATTGTTGATTACTCTTAGAATCCAGAAGCTTAAAACAATCTTCTGCTACTATAAATTTACTTAGACCTTTTGATTTGTGATCAGATTGAATCAATACTCTTCCAACTTGCTTTAAAATACGAGCATCCCTGGCAAACCATCCAACTGTATCAAAACTTTGTGCCATAGGTATAACTCCATCAATTGAAACAACTCCATGAGAAGGACGAATACCATAAATCCCACAATACGATGCAGGAACTCTAACGCTTCCACCAGTATCCGTTCCTAATGCGAAATCAACAATTTTTGCACCAACAGCAACTGCAGATCCACTTGAAGATCCTCCAGGTACTCTATCTGGTGCAACAGGATTAACAGGTGTACCGTAATGAAAATTTTCGCCATTGATGCTGTAAGCCATTTCATCCATTACGGTCTTACCGATACAAGTAGCACCAGATTTCAACAGAGATACTACAGTTGGTGCAGTAGATTTTGCTGCAGAATGAGTTTTGCCCCAATCTGGATTTCCAAAACCAGTAATTTGGCCTTCTAAATCAAATATGTCTTTCACAGCAAAAGTTAGACCATTGAGTTCGTCTGAATCAGAGCCAATTGGTTCTAATGTGAATCTTTTCATGAATGCTCCGCATGATTTCAATAACTCCATCTCCATCTCCAGTTCCATTTCACTTTCACTGTTTAGGGTTCACACTAAAAAAATTTCATAACAATAGACAAAATGTCAATAACACGTGTCTTACTACTATTGGCCATTCAAATACAACAAAAAGATAATGTTTGGTGTGAAATACAATGGATGGTTGAGCGCCACTAACTATAGTGTAGGCAGCAGCGGACCTAGTGCTTCCGTTATGGATTTTGCCGAATTCAATAATTTTAATATAAATTTATTAAATATGTATAAATTATTAACATATTTTATTTGTCTATTTTTAATTGTCATGTTGCGTTTTTAAAAGTCAATTTAACTAATTTTCAAAGTAAAATTAGATTACATTAATTTGATATTTTAAATTAAAAAAATTAAGCTATTTAAAAACTATACGAAAAGTACTAAAAATTGTATTTTTTCCGCATATCAATATGATGAAAAAATATATCATAAAATGTTAGTCAAAGTACTTATCGTTTGACTCTAAAAAAAAAACCATAACAATTAAAAGTGGATAAAGATAGTAAAACATAATAAATTAGAGGAACTAAAATCTTAATTTCATAAATTTTAAATTTTAATTACGCCTCCAAGAATAGGTCCACCATTGCTATCAAGGATATGGAATTTTCCTAACAAAGACTACCTACATCCACTTGATGTAAATTTACTCTTTGTTATATTATTTGTCTTCATTCATGTCTAAGATGGAAGAACTTGGAAATTGAAGGATAACTTTATTTAGGTTCCCCTATTAAGTCTCAATACTATTGTACTAGGTAGGATAAAGCATTAAAAAAAATCATTGATATATGGGATAATTGAACCAACTCATCTACCACTCATTTTTTGTTAATAGATAAAAACAAAAATTATTATTTAATTTTCATTCGATATTCAATATATATTGCAATACTACTAAATTTTAATTCGCATAAAAAAAATCTACATTAATATGATGTTTTGCATCCACTTATTTCAGTACACGTTCTAGTGTCAAGAGTATTTAGAGCCAAGTAAGTCTATTGACTGTGATTTATTGTCCTAGCGCCTGCAGATTGTCCTATTTGTTTGAACATCTCAAAGATACTCAGATTATCTTGTATGGTGTTATATTGTTCTCACTGATACTCAGATTATCTTGTATGGTGTTATATTGTTCTCACCGATACTCAGATTATCTTGTATGGTGTTATATTGTTCTCACTTAACCGTTTTGATTTTCTTTCACGTTTGGATTTTTTTGGGTTTAGATCTATTTTTGTAGCACGTTTTTTATTTATTTTTTAAATCACAAAAAGTGTGAAAGATTGGTCCTGATATTAAATAAAGAGAAGCTAAAAAATTAAATAAAAATCGTTTTTCCTAAAAAAATAAAATACCAAAAAACATGAAAGATTGATCCTGAAACTAACAGGGTGTTTGGATTGACTTAAAATCCTACTTTTAAGTTAGTTTTTTACTTCTACAAGTATTTGACAAATATAAAAAAAAAATAATAATAAGTAAAAAAAAATTAAAATAAGTAAAAAAAAAATGACTTAAAATAAGTTAGGAAGTATTTGGCTAGGTAAAAAATGACTTTAAATAAGTCAAAAATCAAAAGTGGGTCTCCTCCTACTGTTTATTTTTTGACTTAAAAGTCATTTCAGTTTGACTTAAAAGTTATTATTTTTTTTAAGTCAATCCAAACGGACTCTAAATAAAGAGAAGCTAAAAAAAAAATTAAAAAAAAATGTTCACAATGGGGATTCAAACCTTGGACACAAGGGTCAAATTAAGAGGAGATCTACACTATACCATAGCTTGCTTCTTGTTCATGAAGAGGTTAAAAAATAGTATATCTACATAAATATAAAATTTTTATCGTATATATAGTGTAATATTTTATCGAGGGAGTCCTTGGCTATTAATATGAAACTTTGTTTGCATGTCCAATAATTTTCTTATCAAACTAAGTTCCATTTTTACTATCACCTCATGGGCTTATCCAGAGATGTATTATTAATTGTGTGTCACCCACATCAATTAAGAATTTATGACAAAAATTCAAAAACTTTTCTTTTTTTGTGTATGCGCCTCTAAAGCTCCGAGAAATTAAAGGTATTAAATCGGCTCGTTGACAAGAAAAAGCATTAAGTGTGTCTATCTTTTTACTCGTCTGACGTCTCGCTGAACTATTGGCTTCAATACTAACTGTTAGGCTAAAATAATTTTAAAATATTTTTAATATAATGTGATACATATTGTATGCTTTGAGCAAAGCTCACCACACAGTTTTAATTTTCTCAAAAAAAACCTCACATCATTAAGAGTGTTGATCAACTACCTCCTGTAGGTTCTTTTTAAAAATTATTACCAAATTAAACAACTGTCCAATATTTGTCACATAGAGATTAAAATGACCCAAAATTTGAATATGCAATTTGTGAGTAGATATAAGTCATCAAGTATATAAGCCCCATTAGCTCTAAGGATTAGAACATATATTATGGTAGAGCTGTCAAAAAGGGTCGGTCCAGCCCCACCCGGCTCAAGCCTCACGGGCCAAGGAATTTGAAGGGCTAGGGCGGGCTGGCCTTTCATTTGGTAGGGCCTGAAATGCTCAACCCAATCAACCCTAGAAGGGCCGAGGGCTGGGGCGGGCTAGCCCTTCATTTTATTTTTTTTTATATTTTCTTTTCAAACTTGTAATTCTATAACATCAAGAAAATGAGAAGATTTTCAAATCAAATATGGCAAACAATAGTGTTGTTTCAATAACACTGGTAAAAATTTAGTGTAATTAGCATGTATCTCGCATATCAAATATGCGAGTGAGATAAGAGAGTGATAAGCAAGATGGGAGGGAGGCGAGGACGCAAGATTTGTATATGTATCCTATATACATGCGAATCTACTTTGATAGAGTGTATCTAGAACAAATTAACCTAATTTTGAGTCCATATATTCTGAGATACATGTATCTGGGTACGAAGTTTCATAATATTACAACATAGTGTGTATTATACTAGTGAGATTATTGTAAATTACTCTTGAATAAAAAGTTTTGGCCCATGGCCGATCCCGGCCCAACCTCGATCAAGCCTCAAGGGCCAAGGGCTTATATGGGCCAGGCTTATAAGCCCTAGTTTTAAATGGACTTGAAAACTCTATCCCAACCCTACCCCAATAACAGATAGGGTTGGGTCGGCCCCATGAGATAAGCCCATTTTGACGGCTCTATATTCTGGTATGGTGTTTGGGCTTCCACGTTGATGTATTTGTGGTGTCGTATGTTGATAATTAAGAAGCTCAATTAATTTATTCAGGTAGCTACTACATTCAATTTGGTTTCAATTTATTTGTTCTATTTTTTAAAAATGTCTCTTTCATTTTTTGACAATTCAACTTTCCACATAACATGTTAAAGATCACAAGATTAAATGACATTTTGATACATTTTACATATTTTTAATTTTTTAATTTTTTAAATTATGCCTAGTTAAAGTAGGACAATCAAATTAAAACGTAGAGTAATAAATTTATAGATTTGGTAGGGCATGGAGATATGAGGAGTGAGCTGGTGATATTCAAGGCCAGACAAGTGACAATTAAAGAAGTGGCAAAACATAGTTAATTACTTATAAGAACTTGTCTTGGTAGGTTGGGGTGGGGGAGAAAAAAAAGTGGTCCTATATCTTTGATGGGTACTTTCGACCTAAATTTTTTACATTGAACATAATTATAATTTATTATACTTTTAAAAGTAAATATATAAATATGTCATTTAACTTAGTCTCAACTCATTTTTATGCTTTTTAATTCTGGATGTTTACAAGTAGACACTTAGGAGTCGTTTGATCGGAAGTATTAGGAGAAATAGTCCATGTATTACGTATGGTATTAATAAGTTTTATGTTTGGTAGAATTTTTGGGCCTAAGTATAACTATCCATGGATTAGTTATACACCCTACATGGTATTATAGGATGTATTATTAATACCTTCCGTTTGGTAGTATTAGTAATACATTAGATTTAATACCATGAGATTATCTATGTAAAGACAAAAATATCCCTAAAATCATTTTATTTTTATTTTCTTGATTTTATATTTTATATTTGTACTAGTAAATTTATTTAAATAAATTAGCTTACAATTTTTATTATTTAGAGAGAGTTGTTTGTTGATAAATAAATGTTATACATAGCAATATAATATATAAATGTGAGTTGTTTAACATTTACTAATTGAAAAGGTAACTATATCATCACATGGCGTTTGTGATCCTAATTGAATATATTATTTGTTGATTTATATGTGATTTCTAATTATTTGTATTTTGAACAATTTATAAATTGCATACATATTAAAACTACAACTTGCAATTTTTATGTATAAATGTAGATGATTTATTCGATTTTACTATTGTTTACCGTCTTTTCGATTTTAAAGTAGATGGTCTATATATTCTAAATTAAAAATTAACGTTTTTTAAGTGATTAATTTACTAAGATGACAATTATTTACCCTCTAACAATTCAAGTGAGAAAATAGCAAACATGACAACAAAATTGGTCTTCTCCTAGCTAGTTAGAAGGCCATAGAAAAAAAATATTGTCCGGCAATTATCTACCTTGTCCCAATTACATAAAATAGAAAATCTCATAATAATTCAAGGGTATAATTGGAAAGAAGCTTTTTGTAGAGTTTTAATCTAAACACAAGATGAGTTGGGAAGCAATGAACCAAACACTTGATAAAAAATATACCTTGCATTACTAATCTCAGCACTACTAATCCCTACATTACTAATCATTGCATTACTAATTCATGCGTTATTTATTTTTCTACCAAATGACCCCTTAAAATTATGTAAATTTGAAAAAATAGACACACGTGTCCTACATGGTAATTTGTGTCTTACGTGGTGTCCTACGAGTATAATGTCACGTAGGACTAATGTGTCTACTTGATCAAATATATACAAGTTTAAGTGTCTACTCATACACACCCAAAGTTGAATGGCATATTTGTGAAATGATGCCTAGTTAAAAATCACATTCATGTATTATGCCCTTTTTAAAATTATGAATTCAACATATAATATTTTTTGAACTTTCTTACATATATATCTATGTTATGTAATGAAATATATATAGAGTTTGATCGAGTTTATAGTCGATACTAAGCTATATTCACTATTGGTTAGATATGTTATGACTTGTGACAATACAAACAACTTATCCTTGACATTTTTCACCAGCTCACTAAGCTACATCCATCATTGGTTAAATAGGGGTGTACAAAACCGAACTTTCCTTTTTAGTTAGTCTAAAAAAGAATGACACATTTATATATATATTAAGTAACAATTTAACTTTAACATGTCTATTTTACCCTTAATGAAATAGCGTATAGTTACACAAATTTCTACAATTCATTTTAGGCCACAAATTTTAAAAGTTTTCCTTTCTTTTTTAAATTTCGTATTGAGTCAAACCACATCATATAAAATGAGACAAAGAAATTATGACTTATGACATTACAAACAACTTATCCTTGACATTTTCCAATGAATCAGCTCACTAAGTTACATCCACCGTTGGTTAAATATGTTATGACTTATGACAATACAAATAACTTATCCTTGATTATTTCCATCAAATCAGCTCACTAAAAAACCGAATAATGACAAACAGAAAATCTGAGAAAATTTTAATTTATCATGTGAAAATACAGCTATTTTTCTTTCTTATTAATCCACTCAAAATATATATCGAAATATAGCCATAGAACATTTTTCAATTATAATGTTAATGAATTTTTATTTTTTTTAATAATGACATTTACTATATAAATAAATTGATGCAAAATTTTATTTGGATGAGAATAATTATTTTTTTATATTCTCTTAAGAGAGGAATCTTGGATCGTGACAATTAACTTTCCTGCCCCCGGGGGGGGATGATGTCACGATCCAAAAATGGACGTAATGGCACTCGTCTTATCCCACCAAGACAAGTCAGCCTAACACTCACCCATTACAATAAAATGCGGAAATTTCATAATTAACTCAAACATACCCCCAAAATTTGGTTGTCACGTGTACAAGCCTCTAAAGTATTACAATAGATTTAAAAGAAAATGTAAGTCTCAAATGATGTTGTCTCAAAAATAGAACAATATCATAAATAGGAGTAAGAATGTTCGCTGAGATGACAAACAGCTACCTCACAAATCTCCAAGAAGCCTCGAAAAATGAGAGAATGGAAAGTATCACAAAATCCAGACTCGTAACCTACAAAAAAATTGTAGAAGCAAGGGTGAGTACCAAACCACACGGTACTCAACAAGTGCACCTCTAAACACAAGCTAAGGGAATAGAATACGGGTACTCCTTACATCCCAACCGAACCTTCACAATTACAACCTGCCTAAAACCAGCCCAACCTAACAGTTCACAGTTTACATAGCACCCAGCTCAACAACAATCACTTTAACAAATTACATATCCTCAACAACAAACTCAATATTCATCAATCACAACTTTCACAAAAAGGCACTCACAAATATCAACAACATACAAGATCAAGTTCATCAAATAGAGGTAATCAAACATCAAATACTTTCCAACCACTAATAAAACACATAATCATCAAGAATGAAGGATGTCATGGGATGCAATGCAATATGACACCATATATGCCTCAAAATACCAAGTACTCTCTCAACCGTATATACATGATCCTCCTCGGAAATACATCGAGAGTTCATGACCCATGGGGGACTCGCGAGGTCCATATAACGACACGGACGATCTCCACGTGTCTGTGCGGACGATCTCAACGCACTATCATAATCAAATAATTTTCGCCCGGACGATCTCCACGTGCCCAAATTATAATCTTAACATCTCATCATCCCCAGCACGGATGATCTCCACGTGCCCAACTTATACTCAATCACATTTCAATGCATGTGCACAATATGATTTCAATAAAAGGGATGATGCATCTCAATCAAATAGTAATCAATCACCTCAGCTATCACCAGTATACGGGTTCAATAAAGAACACAATCACACATAATAAATCAAGTCAATAATATATCAACTAATGTCCATATGCTTTGGCATTCTCGAATTACAATCTGCATTCTATAGTAATAAATTTTCCCTTTATAACACTGGTACTCGTACCAATGCCGGTCACAAACAATTCTCAACACATCACACACAAACAATTAATCACATTGCCTTTTATTACCCTTTTTTCATCATTAGAATTAATCAATGTGGACAAGTTAACCCTTCACCAAGTCTCATTACCCCCAAACACATATTACAAGGAAATACACGAATTCCATATACTTAACAAGGGTTTAGAAATCCACTTGCCTTAATTAATTGAACAATCACTCATGGTCTCGAGTTTTCCCATCTCGTTGAACTTCCAACTCAAAGCAATCTATTCAAATAAGTAACCATGATAAGACTCTGAATTCTAACAACACTCATATTACTATGTGTTTAGCCTTGACCCAAAAATTCACCCAAGTTTATAATAAAATTTCTAAATGTTGATTTCAACCAATAGGTCAAATCTCATATTTCCTGAATTTCAAGTCTAGGGTTAAATTATAATTTCTCTAAACACTACAACCCTAATAATTTTCATATAATATAATACACTCAATATTTAATAGTAATAATGATAAATAAATAATTAAAATAGAACCTAACGTCAAGTTACTATATCAGTAACTTAAGTCTAAGAAACTCAATTTGCAGATTGTGAATTCAATGTCAAAATACATGTAATTATTAAATCATTAGTAAGTATAGGATCATCTAGTCATTATCTAATGATTATATCATATCATGAAGGTATTTGTTTCTCCAAGTAAAAAAAAATAGTACATTAGAATAGGTATATCCATTCCCACTTGCAATTCAATTATACTTACTTTTCACTTAGGACCCCACTTTAATTCACAATAACAATGGTATGTTCTTACCCATATATACAAATACAAAAATTCAGGCAATGATGATGATTACATTGCCTGAACAAAAGGTCGCTTAATGTTCTCTTCGTCTCCTTCGGTTACAGATTTTAGCCGCAACTGATTTTTGCCCTTTCGTGCACGACTAAAAATATAATATTAATTACCTTTAACTCTAATTTATTTAATTTTTACATGGGCTAAGTGGTATAGAATATTACTTATATTCTGGACTTGGCCCATTAAATCACCCACTAATAAAACTTAATTATTTAATAAATACCNTATATACAAATACAAAAATTCAGGCAATGATGATGATTACATTACCTGAACAGAAGGTCGCTTAATGTTCTCTTCGTCTCTTTCGGTTATAGATTTTAGCCGCAACTGATTTTTGCCCTTTCGTGCTCGACTAAAAATATAATATTAATTACCTTTAACTCTGATTAATTTAATTTTTACATGGGCTAAGTGGTATAGGATATTACATATATTCTGGACTTGACCCATTAATCACCCACCAATAAAACTTAATTATTTAATAAATATCATCAACTAAATAATCGAAATTATCGAATAATATAAAATTCTCAAACCAACTTTACGAACAAGTCAAAAATAACTCGAGACAACTATCGAGAGGAGTAAAATGATAATTTTACGAAAATTTTCAAAAATGACCTTCCGGGTCATTACAGATGAAGACAAATTAAGAATTTAGTACGTTAATTTTGGTATCTATAGAAAAAGCCGCCATAATATATTTATAATTCTAGTATAGTATATAAATCTAATCTACTATTAATTATCTTTCTGAATCAGAGAATATTTTACAACTTGCAATATTTTAAATTTAATTTCTGATTCTCAAAATTCTATTTTTAAATAATGAAATTTGCATTCAATCTCGTTTTGAAAATTGAGTTAAAGTTAATTTTCAGAGAATAAAATGTGAAGGATAAATGTTTTCCAAATTAATTAATACTACTATTAATAATTAATTACTTCTTAATCCACCCCTCCAGTACTGTAATTAGATATTTTTTTAACCGTGTCAAGGACTATTGTAGATATCTTAATTTTTAATTTGGTCGGTCCATATTATTCCATGCAAATCCATTAATTTGTATACTGTTACTTTAAATTAAAATGACACGGTTATTATTTTCTCCATTTTATTCTATTTGATCCTTATATTAAAAAAATACTTATATATTTTAACAAATTAAGAAAAAATTATTGTTATTATTAATACTATTTTTATTATCAAACAATTATATAGATATTAATAGTCAAAATTTGTTTTTCAAAGTGTAACCAATAAGATTAATTTATAAATAAATATTTATATTTTAGAGAAGTGTGAAATCAACATGACTCACGTACAATCAAATAAATTAGAAATATAAAACTATTTTTGCCTTTGACCAAAGAAAAAGAGTTCGACCGTAGCCTAAAAAGTTTAAAATATTTTAATCATCATCAAACTTGCTTAGGCTCCAAATATACTTAAATATGTATGTTGCATGATTATAACAGATACACTTAACAACTTTTTTTTTATATTTTTAATAGCAATTAGTTTATTGATTAGTTCACTAATTCCGATCGAGGCAATATTAAAAATTGCAAATCAACCATATAATTATGATCATTAGTAGACCACGTCGTCACCACGTACGTAGGTCATAAAATTATTATTTTTACAATATACATAATCATGTGGTTTGAGTTGTTTTCTGCAAACTTCAAGATTTAAGGTCCGATCTAGATACCATAAAAATATCATATTTATAGTTTAGTTTTTTTTTCTTTTTAGTCATTTTAGTAATGTAAGATAGATATATTATTATTTTTAATACTATGTTAGCATAAAAATATCATATTAATATTAAGGGGTCACCTTGTATAAGTCTCTTTAAAATCCACGGAAGCACTCCTTATTAAATTTCTTTTTTTATATCGAGTTGTAACTTTTAATTAAGAACGAAAAAATCATATCCATATATACATGTGCCATATTAGGTGCGAAAGAAAGTATACAATGCTACAATCTATATATATAGGGGGAAACCATTAAAGAATGTGGTGCAACGAATGAGATTACTCCTCCCTTAATTAGAGATTTCGAGTTCAACTCTAATGCAACTATCGAATATTGGATGGAAAATCAATATATATATATATATATATAGTGGGAAATAAAAGACAAGAATATTGATTGTGATTAGGTAATATGGTGTGAAAGAAAGTATATATATATTGGGAAACTACTAAAGAATGCGGTGTAGTGAATGATATTGTTCATCTCTTAATTAGACGTCTCAGATTTGAACTCAATTTCAATGTGACTACCAAATACCGAAAAAATTCAAAAATAAAATATATAGTGAGAAATATAAGACAATAACATTGATTGTGGTTAGGTAATATGGTGTGAAAGAAAGTATATTTTTGCTACTGTTGAATATATAGTGGGAAATATATATAAGACAACAATAGTGATTGTGGTTAGGTTTGTTTCCTTTTTATCATCCATGAGTTTGGTTTTGACTTTTGAAACAACACGAAAACAAATCACACACCAATATTGAGGTTTTATTTTTGTTACTTACTTTGTATCAATTTGTTTTCTTATTAAATGCTACCTCCACCAAAATTTATAAATGATGATAGAGCAAGTAGCATATAATGGTATTTATTGTTCCTAAAATGGTTATCATGGTCTGGTAGTGGACACGTTGTTTCACTACAAGTCTAGTGTTGTCAAATTTGTCATCAAGTTTTATACTCGTGGTGTGTGAGATTCTATGTAGGTATATCCTAGATATTGATGATGTCAAAATTTTCACTAAAAAAATTAAAATACGATAAGGTATAAGAATTTTCTCAAACTATGATGAAATCGGTAGTTATACATATATCTATATATCTAAATTATCAGAGAGTTATTATATATTCTTCTGAATTTAATTTTCTTCAAATTATGCAAGAGTCGTAGGCAAAATAGTGTGATAGGCCCTTATATTCTTAGGTTGGATTGTAAACTGGATCTCTCTACTTACGATCTTGTCAAGTGTCAACTGAATATTTTAACTTAATGAAACACAATTTTTTAAATACCGCTAACTAAGTATAATTAGGGTCTATCATGATTAAACTGTCTTTTATGTTTACCTATTGTGTATATATTATGATAATGCTATTGCACAGTTGAGTGCACTTATGCATTAATTTTGTGTCTTTGAAGATGTATCACTCATTTTGATAACTTTATTCTTGATATTTTATACATGTTTCTTTCATTTATAAAGTTGATATTTCGCATAAGTTTTCTTAATTTATTTGATGTCTAAAACTTGCAAAAATAAATTAATCATGTCATTAGATCAAAACTAGAACAAATTTTTAAAAAATACAAGTTAAAATAACAGCTAAAATCCACAGAAACTGCATTTAGACAACAACAATAACTGGATAAAATAATTTAGGAATTTAATTAATACGTAAAAATTAAGTTCATGAAGGAAATAAAACCCTCACATAATTTAATTTAAGGAGGTAAATAATATGGAAAAATTAAGTTTAAAAAAGTAATTGAACTCTCACATATATTATTAGAAGTTTAGAGTAACTGATAATTTCATCACAATTCAATTTCAAAATAAATATAAATAAATAATTAAGATATTTCAAAAATTAATCATAGATATATTAAAAAAAATTAAGTTGACCTTAATATGTGCGCAACCTAACATAATTAAATATCTAAAATGAAAATATATATCAATCAACTACAATTAATAAAGTGATAATTATATTTGTGCAGATATAAAAGATACAAGTTACATGTATTATAAGAGCATGTTTGGTATTGCTCTTACAAATTATTTATTTTTGGAAGCACTTTTTTAAAAAAAATTGTTTTTTAGAAAAACTGTTCTTTTTTTAAAACAATTTGTGTTTGGCTAATTCATTTGAAAAGTTCTTTTAATAAGTAAATTGTGTTTGCCTACTCCTTTTCTAAAACTGCTTTTGAGAGTCAAATTACGAAAAAGGATAAGTATCAATATATTTTTAATATTAAGATTATTTTTATAGAGAGAAACTATTTTAAATATCTATTACAAAAAAATTTATTAAAATTTTATTTTAATTTTTTAATTAAATCAAAACGTACATTTTCAAATTTCAATCAACAGTACACATACAAACATACGTAAATAAATAAATTAAATATAATATAATATTAACATGATGATTTATATATAATTAAAAATATTAAGCAAAATAAATTTAAAGCATTCCACAAATTAAACCACCATATACGAAAAATTCTCCACAAAGAAAAAAAATAAAGTCCTTCATATTTTTAATCCTACAAAAATATCTTTGTTACCTTTATTTCTAACTCTATAAAATAAAATGTAAAATAATATATAAAATATATAATAATAATATTAATAATATATAAACATAAAAAAAAAATTACTATATAAAAATAAAAAAAAAAATTCTTGAATGAAACATAACCAAACTTATGAGATGTGTTAATTAATTAATAATGGATATATAGGTAAATATGTATATATGAAAGAAATATTTTAGTCTTTAAAAAAATAATTCTCTACTTTTATTCTGCCTTTTTTAAGAAGCAGAATTTTTTAGCTTCTTCCAACAGCAGAAAAACTGCCTCTACTTCTATTTGAAAGCAGTTTTAAGAATTTTGCCGAATGTTTTTTTCATAAAAATAAGAAGTGTTTTTGGCCTCCCAACAGCAATGCCAAACATGCTCTAAATTTGATGTAAATATCAAGTGTGAATAAGTTAGGAAAGACTAAGTTAAAAGTTCGTTCATTTTATCTATGCTATTTTTAAAGGTATGAAGGTCCTTAGAAATAATGCTTAAACTTTTTACCGTTCATTAAAATCCTTTATAATAGACAAAATTATCATACTATTTTTCTCAAATTATTATTTAATTATTATTCTAATATTGACTATAATCTTAAAAAATAAATAAAGAATCCTAAAATATATGATAAGAGGGAAAATTTGAAAAATTAATGTTGATCGGCTTTCTTTTCCGTGCACGTGAAAAAGAAGTCCTAAAATGTATGATTAAAGAAAATAATTGGGATGATGTGTAGTTTATTAGTTATTGATTGATCTCCATAACTAAATTCATGTAGTTGCTTAATTGTTGATTGAACTCTATAACTAAATTTATGAGACCTCACGTAGATACAAAAACTACAAACGTAACCAAACAAACTTTGAATCCAAACTTAATTAGCTAATTAAAATAGAGAAAATGGTTGAATGATTTTCTAATCTATTAGTCAATTCCCAACTACACGCCAAGACTTCACTAAGGTCCTATAAGGTTTGAAATTTCCTCTCCATGTTGATGTCCATATATAATATAAGTTATTTCCTCTTTAACTTATAAATATAAAATAGCAGAAAATGTACACCCTTTATTTTCCTCCTCCCTCCGAGAAGAAGAATCATGAAAATACTTTTCTCCTCTCCATCATTAAATCTGCCCCCTCAAGATTAAAAATTTTTTGTCAAATTTCACTCACTTGGATCACCATAAATATGTGCTCATTGCTAATAGAATAACTAAGCAAAAATGAATCTTTGAAAAATTAATTCTTGAAATGGTTAAAAGTGAAGTACTAAGAAAAACCATTTCTGGATTTACAAAAATTAATTGTCATTGGAGTTGTAGAAGAAAGATTGATACGCAATTGAATTATACATATTATTTGTTAGTTTGAAATTTTAAATTTCATCCTAACTTAAAGAGTAAAGTAAATGGAGTGGCCGCACGTGTATACACACATGTGTATATATATCTGGTTAATAACAAAAGATCGGCATTTAAGGGTTATAAAATATCGAAAATAAAAGGTTTGGGGGGTAATAGGCCCCCGTCAAGTATTAATGTGTCGTTGAGAATTAACTAATAGGTTGGGGGTCATTTAGCCATTATCTCAATCAAAATATTTTCAAACTTCTAAAACTCTAATTTATTTATAATTCCTTGCGTTTCAAATTGTTTATCTTACTTTTTTCCTCCTCTTCGAAATGAAATTATCTTTATTTTTTAAAAAAAAAACTCTTTAATTTTAATTTTTCACATGACATTATTAAAGATACAGAGTTAAGCGATATTTTAATAAATTCTCCGTATCTTTAGTTTAAAAATAAAAATGTTCCCTTGATATTTTGTGCATGGTCGTTGGACTTGCCTCATGAGTTCGAGAACATGTAAGTTCACATCATTTCTCGCGATTTTTCTTTAGAGTTTCATATGTATAAAGATTTACAATTATAAAAAAAAAATTGTCTCAATTTATATGGCATAATTAAAATTTTAAGATTCAAATTAAACTTATTCTTTCCGTTTGTAAAAAAAGATCAAGTGAGACACAATAAACAATAACTATTTGAGATATAATATTTGTTTATACCATTTAAATAGATATAGCATATATTTTAACGTTGATTGCTATTTTTTCTTATATTATTCTTTTATGTATATATTTTTTATTGATTGACGCGAGACACACGTGCAACACATGTATACTAAGCTAGTATTACCTTTAAAACATGAAAGTTCTTAAAAATGTTGATTGAACTTTTTGTCCTTTACTAAAAAACTTTACAATAGATAAAATTATCATTTACTATTTTTTTTGAATTATTATTTAATTATCTTTACAATATTTAACATTAAGTAGTCATAAAATATATGGTAAGAAGTCCTTAATGGAAGTCTCCTCCACCAACACTATGTCTTCCTCATCCTTAATGCATTTCACTTGATTCAAGTCGCAAGCCTTTCTCTTTCTTGCTTTCGTAAGCCTATACAATTTTCTATCCCTACTTTTATCTCCTAGATCGACATACAAGCGCTCGAAAGTTGTCATCTTAATAATTGTCATACAAAATTTTAATATTTTGAATTAATTTTTTATTTTATTTAAAAGTTATGTTTGACTATAAAAATTACTAGATATAACTTGAAGCTATATTTTTAATTCAAAAAACAACTTAAAACTTGCTAAATCACTTTTTACTTTTGAGGTTGTAATTGAATACTTCAAAGTTGAAACACAAACAATATTATTAAATATGATTTTATTTTCAATTTCAATTCCCTAAATTCTACATAAATTTTTAAAATATTTAAAATTTAGGGGTAAGGTACAAGTACTCTCTAAACTATGACAAAAATTTCAGAGACACATGTTAACTATACTAAGGTCTTTTTTACTCCATGGATCCATTTTTTTTTATAATTTTTTATACCTTTTTGGCTTATGGGGCATCCAAATATCTCTCACGCGCCTCAATTGCGTAGAGTCACGGAGTGTGCCAAGTAAGCAAAAAATTATACAAAATTACAAAAAAAAAGAGTATAATAAGACTTTAATTTAATTAAAATATTTCTCTAGAATTTTAATTATAGTCTAAGGAGATACTTCTGTCTTATCCCTAAAATCTATAACAAAACGCCTTTAAAGTCAATTTCACAAATGTCTTAGAAATTTACCAAAGCCCCTTGAAAAGAATAGGAAACTTTAGTGAAGTTACAATTTTGATACTTTTGTCGTTTCGAAGTAAGTCATGTTTTAGAGCCTATTTTATAATTTTTGTCTTGTAAATTAAAAACTTCAATTATGATTTTTAATTTATTTTTATTTTTTGGGCTTTAAGGTGCTTTAAAATATTTTTTAAAATTTTATTTATACGTTATAGAAGTACTTAAAAAGTTTTTTTTGACTTAAAAACATTTAACCTAAGTCAATTTAAAATAAGGAATGTTTCATGTCATCAATATTCTTTCAATTTTAATCTTACTTAAACTTTAAAAAATTACATAACCAAAAACTACTAAATAAAACTACTACTTATATCTTTTTAAAGAGATATTCACCTATTGTCTTGAAGATCGAAAAGCCACGTGGATTGGGGGAATTAAGTGAGTAAACTTTATAGTAATTGCTGAGAATCTTAGATGTATTGCTGATTTAAAATTTAAAATTGTATTTAGACATATATTTTATTTGAATTTTAAAAAAAAATTGTTAGTGAAAATATAAAAAAGAATTGAATTTAAAGTTTTCTCGATGACAAATTTTTCAAATCTTATTCAAAAGTTATGACGAAAAAGATATCTTAATTTATTTTTTAAAAAATACATAATCAAATATTAATTAAGAGTATCTTTGAATTATTTTAATCCGATAATATAGCATCGAATCAGTCATTCTTTCAAATAACGTGAACTTCTACGTCAAATATTTCCTCGTATATCCTCAACCCTCCATAATATTTTATATTAAATTATTGTCTGATATGTTTTTCCAAAAAATTCATCCATTAACTGAAAAAGATAATCTTTAGATCATTATTTAAAAGGAATTTTTTTTTAAAAAAAGAGTCAATTACTCAAAAAATTATTATTTTTTAAACAACAATTGGAAAAATAGGGTGTGGAAATTACTCAAAAAGTTGAATTCACCTAAAATTAGAGGCAGAGTCAGGATTAGGAATTTGGAGATTCTAAACTTTATGACAGAAGAGAAAAATATTGTAAAACATGTTTCCTTAAAAAAAAAATATTTACACTACTCATTAAAAGTTAATATACATATATATTTATTCAATTCTCTAATACAAATACAGTTGCTACTAAAATATTAGTGAACTCGTTCAAACCACTAACCCCACCTAGCTCCGCTCATGAGCCTAATCCTTCATCCAATAATAAAAGAAATAAAATAAAAACTCAATATGATAGAAAAAAGTTGAAATGAATTGCATATAATTTTCCTAACAACGTACTTGTAGTTTCCTTTTTTGTCTTTTTTTTCTTTCTTTTTGGTCTCAACAGTTTTTAAGTCAAGGCCGTCAAGTTTCTAACAACCTTCCCACCATATTCAAAAATATTACTCCGTCTCATTTCACGTGATATTTTTTTAAAAAAATTAAATTATTTTATATAATTGAAAGTAATTAAAAAAATTTATTTTTATTTTTATTCATAATAAAATATTTTAGACCCACATAATTTTTTTAAATTATCGTACCAATTATTAAGTTAAATAGTAACATATAAAATAGAACAAAGAAAGTCAAGGTAAAATGAGCACAATTGGAACACATCATATTTTTATTAGTGGTTGTTAAAATTTTGAGTACATATTCTAATAAATCAATTATATCGTGTTAGTTTATCTGACACTATTTGATAAAAGATCGTGTAGTATTAAGCTACTAATTGACTATATGTATTATTATTAATTAAAAGAATATAACAAAATAATAATAAAATTGTAGTAATTAATTTTATAGGTAAAAGTTAGATTAATTAAAATTAAATTTAAATAACTAATTAAGTAAAAGAAAAAAAAAAGTAGGAGCTACCAGGAAGATGTTAAAGAAAAAAATAATCTAAAAAGCTTAAATAAATAAATAAAATAAAACTGTATTAGAAATGCAAGTCAAATGCTGAAGACTGAAGACTGCCTACGTGGAATGAATTTGGGCTGTGGACGCGTTGTTGACTTATAAATTCTTGGTCAAATCAAGTACTCCCTCCGTCTCATTTTGATATTTTTCAAATTTCGAGATTCAAATATGTTTATTTTTATCATAATTTTTCATAGATTTTTTAAACATTTTGAGCAATTAATTATTGTGATTTATAATACTTTTTACGTAACTTACAAATATATAAATTTTATTTCAAAAAAATTGAAAATCCCATGTGCAAATTTCCTGTAAAACTTAAACTGTTTGACTTTCGAAAAATGAAAAATGCCACATAAATTGGGACTTAGGGAGTATAATCCTCGTTTATTTTTATTTGTTACTGTTTGATTTAGCACATCCATAAAAAAAATTAATTATTGATATATATTTTTTACCTCATTATTCCTATTAATTGATGTTTAGTATTAACTCTTGAAGAATAATTTGAAGAATAATATTTAATGCTAAGGCTAAAATATGGAGAAAAATAACTATTTTTTTCTTGATGTTTCTGATAAGTAAAAATAGAAATATATTTTATAAATAAGTGACAAGTAAAAATGAACGGATGGAGTATTTATTATGTTTGTGCTTTTCTTTTAATTTTTTCAAATCGGGATGTATGGAAAATAATTTTTCATTCTTTAAAATAATAAGATTTGTGTGTATTCATCCATTCTAGATCGTATTTATAAAATTGTATTGAATATATTATTATTAACTCATTATTTTTTTACCGTCAACATTATTCTCATAATTACTTCAATAATCCATTACATTTTTTGATATAATATACCGCAAAACTTCCGAAAGAAGGACATAATCTAACAATGAGTTAAGTAAAACTAATTAGTAATTTTAAGAAGTTTGTTTAGAACTATTAAGAGTAAATAATAGCAATTGCATTCGCTCAATAAAGATGTTTGAGAGTTGTATTTATTAAACAAATTGAGCATTCTAATTATAATTCATAATTACTTTATGGGGGGGAGGGGGCATGATTAGTACTAGTTTAATTCATTATTGCCAAGATAATAATTTATTTTTCACATTTATTGTATAAAATATATGTGATTATTGATACACAGAAGCTTAATCATAATATCTATTTTCAGATATTAACAAAAGTGTTACGTATGCCAATTTCTTTGTTACGTAAAGGTTTTCTTTTTTAATTAAAGTTGAATGAATTATTTCATAAGTTGAAAAATACGACAACATGTTATTGTTTTTCCTGCTTAAATGATAATGATGAAAATAATTGAAGAATACGGCAAAAATATCATATATATTTTTCTTGCTTAAATGATAATGATGCAACTATAAAAAGTTAAGCTAGAAAAATTAAAGAATACTACAAAATATCATATTTTCTTCCCTGCTTAAATTTTAATTATACAAATGTAGAAAGTTGAGTTAGAAAATAATTGACTAATATGGCAAATTTTTTCCATGCTTAAATGATAATGATGAAAATATAAAAAGTTAACTTAGAAAAATAATTGAGGAATACGATAGAATATTATTACTTTTATCTGTTTAAATGATAATGATAGAAAAACGGAAAGCTTCTATATAATAGAGAATTTCATCACGCAGAAGAGAAATAAAACTAGAAATCTCTTCAAATTCTCAACTCGGGCATTAAATTAAGAAATTATATGAAAATTACTCAACCAATAATATAATTATAGAAGGTCATCAAATTAATTAAATTTCTAATTCTCAAATTTCCCCACTTTCACTAAATATTCTAAAAATAACTTTAACCAGACCTGAAACTGTCCAATTCCACATTCAAAATTAAAAATTTAATTAAAATTGAATGACTTTGTAGTTAGAAAACTTAATTGATGAATTTTTCGTATTAATCAACCAACCCTAAATTGATTATTGCAATTCTATATCCGTGACAAATTCAAATGTTACTTTCTTGATATATTATTCTATGAAATAATAAAAGAAAAAATAATTCTTAAAATTTGGGTTTTTTAAATCGTAATTTTTGAAATTGAAAATTGTACTTGGATACATATTGAGAAAAAAGTTTATTTTTCTCAACGGACATAGACTGACTTTTAAAATATAAAATATTTAGAAGACAGATTTTCAAAATCTAATCTAAAATATATGGTCAAACGCTAACTTAATATCATCAAATCTCTCATTTTCTCCCTGTAGTTTTTGAAATTGAAAATTGTATTTGGATATACATTGAGAAAAAGTTCATTTTTTCCAAAGTAATTTTTAAAATATAAAATATTTTGAAGACAGATTTTTCAAAATATAATCTAAAATATATGATCAAATGCTAACTTAATATCATTGAACCCCTCATTTTCTCCCCGTAATTTTTAAAATTGAAAATTGTATTTGTACATACATTGAGAAAAAGTTCATTTTTCCCAATGGACATAAACTAATTTTTAAAATATGAAATATTTTGAAAATAGATTTTTAAAATCTAATCTAAAATATATGATCAAATGCTAACTTAATATCATCAAATCTCTCATCCCTCCCCCATTTTAATTAGCGTCTCAACAACCCAAAAGTATCAAATCTCATCAAATCTTATATAAAATATATGATCAAATACTAACTTAATTTCATCAAATTTCTCATCCCACCTTCCCACCCCCAATTTTAATTAATGTCTCAACAACCCAAAAAACACTAAACCTCGTCAAATCAAATTTAAAATATATGATCAAATTCTAACTTAATTTCATCAAGACCCCTCATCCCCTTCCCTTTTAATTAGTGTCTCAACAATCCGAAAAGCACGAAACCTCATCAAATCTAATCTAAAATATATGATCAAATGCTAATTTAGTTTCATCAAATCCCCTACCCCCTTCCCCCGCACACCTCGAATTTTAACTAATGTCTTAAAACCCCAAAAGCATCAAACATCATCAAATCTGATCTAAAATATATAATCAAACTTTAGCTTAATTTAATCAAATTTCTCATCATCACCCCATAACAATTACAATAACTAATACTCCCTCTGTTTCACAAAGAATGACCTGGTTTGACTTGGCACGGAGTTTAAGTAAATAAAGAAGACTTTTGAATCTTGTGGTCTTAAATTAAAGTTATGTCAAATGTAGAAAACTGCCCTTAATCTTGTGGTCTTAAACATGTCACGTGGAAAGCAAAAAGTAAAATGTTACCAAAAAAGGAAAGAGGTCATTCTTTTTGAAACTGACTAAAAAGGAAAGAAGGTCATTCTTTGTGAAACGGAGGGAGTATATATCAAACGGTAACTTAATTTCATCAAATTTCTCATCCTCGACCCCACCCTCACCCTCACCCTCACCCCCCAACAATTTTAATTTGAGTCTCAACAACCCAAAAGCACCAAACCTTTTGCCAAATCCACCAACCCCCCTAAAAATACTTCTTGGAAGTCATGTTGCATCCTTCCTTTCCCCCACGTTGTCCACATATCTCAACCGCAAATTCCACTCTTAATCAAACGGTCCATATAATTCCCTAGATCCACCTACCAAGAAATATTCACATAATTCATCAAACGGTTCATTTTAATTAATCATTTTAAATAGACCCCTTATCAACTCACCTACCAAATATTACACCCCATTCACCCCCTCTTCTATTTATACTTCAATTCACTTCTTCAATAATCAGGATCTTTCTACCCATCCTCACATTTAATTTACATCATTCTCCCTTCAACAATCTTTGCTCTATACATATTTCTTCAATCTTTTCACTAAACCAACCAACCCCTTTACATTTTCTTGGACCATTTCACCAAAAAAAACAACCCCTTTACCTTTTCTTGAATTTTTTCACAAACCCCTTTTCATTTTCTCGAGTCTTTTCACCAAAAAAAACAACCCCTTTATATTTTCTTGAATCTTTTCACATAAAAATCCAATCTTTTTTACATTTTCTTGAAAAAAAAAATGGCTGGTTTTATTGATGGTCATCAAGATTTGGACTTTTGCATCAAAGTGGATCCATTGAACTGGGAAATGGCAGCAGAGTCATTGAGGGGTAGCCATTTAGATGAAGTGAAGAAGATGGTGGCAGAGTTTAGGAAGCCAGTTGTGAAACTTGGTGGTGAAACATTGACAGTTGCACAAGTTGCTTCAATAGCTGCAAAGGTTAATGTTGAAAATGTGAAAGTGGAGCTTTCTGAGGATGCTAGGGCTGGTGTTAAAGCTAGTAGTGATTGGGTTATGGAAAGTATGAGCAAAGGGACTGATAGCTATGGTGTTACTACTGGTTTTGGTGCTACATCTCATAGGAGAACCAAAAATGGTGGTGCTTTACAAAAGGAACTTATTAGGTAAACCATTTTCTATCTAACTTGCTTTGCTTTTAGATCAACATATATGAGATGTATATTACTTTGCTCGTTTCAATCTATGTGAACCTATTTAATGCGTATTTAAAAAGTACTTATAAGTTTTGAGAAGTTTTATAATCATATAAATATTACTATAATTCGTTCGTTTCAATTTGTTTATTTGGTCTGACTTGATATAGAGTTTAAGAGAATAAAAAAAGACTTATTTTTCTGATTTTGAGTTAAAGATATTTCCGAAGGTACTAAAATGTTTTTAATCTTGTGATAATAACGCCAAAAATTAAAATTAAAGTGATGAAATGTTTTATTAGCCTATTAGGATAGGTGAGATTTATATTTAAACTGTCTTTATTATGGAGATCCTGTTTATTTATATGAACTTTGTCTGTAGTAATCTATAGTTTCTGTACAGTAGGAAGAAGGGATCAATAATTCACTATTTTTTTTGCTATAAGTTTATGTCTTTTTAAGAAATAGTAACTGCCTAAATATTCTTTAGGAAAAAGATTTTAGTGTAAATTAAAGAAAATAGGTAGGTGGACTTTTATATAGGGTAAAAAAATGTTATCTTCTAAGGTGTTAGTATTTAGTGGTCAACAAAATGGAAATGAAAACTATGTGAGACTAAAGAAATAAATTTTGGTAGCCATAGAAAAATTTAGGTGAGATTTAATTTTGTCTAAAAAGGGAAAACTGTGAGGTACTCCCTCTGTCCACTTTTATTTGTCATGTTACGCTTTTCGAAAGTCAATTTGACTAATTTTTAAAGTTAAATTAGATTACGTTAATTCGATATTTTTTTAAAAAAAATTAGATATTAAAAAACTATACGAAAAATACTATAAGTTGCAATTTTTTGCATATCAATATGATGAAAATATACATCATAAAATGTTGGTCAAAGGTCTTATTGTTTGACTCTAAAAAAGAAAACCATGACAATTAATTGTGGACGGAGGGAGTATAATTTTGTGGGCACATGTAAATAATTCATTTTTTCCTATATTTTTGGTGAGTTTCAGTGTCGTCACTGTTGTGCCATGTGCTCCTTCTTACATTAGATTTTTTTACTTTATAAATGACAAGTTCCAATAATTTTTTTCACTTGTTTTTAAAATTTAGATAAAATGTCCCAATAATGACTCTTATCACATTATTCTTGATGAGCATAATAATGACTATCACATTTTTCAAGTTTTTTTTTTATTCTGACATTAGGCCCATTCCTCTCTTTTTACTATGAAATAATAAGGCATAACACATATATTGGACCTAAACTTGGCTTCAAATTTTGACTTTGACCTTCAATTTTTTATAGTACACAAACAAACACTTTAACTATCCAACCTTTTAATAAATAAACACGCGATTTTTGGAGGCAAAGAGCGTGAAATACAAACGCTCCCATGTGTATTAATGAGCCATTCAGTGGCTGCCAACTAATTAAATACTTTACACGTCCATTTTAGAACTAAAAAAAAATTTAAAATTACTTTTAATTAATATGCAAGGGTTATAACTCTTTTTCCACAATGACAAAAAAAATTAGAAGCCATTTGCTCTAAATATGAGCACAAGTCGTTTTAAAAGAGAGGAAAAAAATTTTGATTTGAAAGAGGAGGAAAGAGAAATGAGATTTTGATTTAGAAATATAAAGATATTATATAAAAGGGATTGATCAATGGTAGATTTGTCATTTCAGCATTTTTTTTTTACAGTTGTGGGCCTCAAAAATTACTCCTAATTCGCGTAAAATACGTGCACATCACGCGTTTTGCCATGTAGGACACACATGTTTATTTATTAAAAGGTTGGATAGTTAAAGTGCATGTTTGTGCACTATAAAAGTTGGAGGTCAAAGTGAAAATTTGAAGCTAAGTTTAGGGTCCAATATATGTATTATGCCAAATAATAATGACACACATTTTTCAAGTGTTTTTTTTTATTCTGACATAAGGCCCATTCCTCTCTTTTTACTATGAAATAATAATTCCAATCACATATGACATGTTATTGTGGAGCATATCTGATTTTTGATGTAATTGGTTTTGGCAGATTCTTGAATGCTGGAGTTTTTGGCAATGGTACTGAGTCATGTCACACATTGCCACAATCAAGCACAAGGGCAGCCATGCTTGTTAGGATCAATACTCTTCTTCAAGGGTACTCTGGCATCAGATTTGAAATCTTGGAAGCTATCACTAAGTTGATTAACCACAATGTCACTCCATGTTTGCCTCTTCGTGGCACAATCACCGCGTCGGGTGATCTTGTTCCCTTGTCCTACATTGCTGGATTGCTCACTGGCAGGCCTAATTCCAAGGCTGTTGGACCTAATGGTGAGACGTTGAATGCTGAGGAAGCGTTCCGTGTTGCTGGAGTTAATGGTGGATTTTTTGAGCTGCAGCCTAAGGAAGGACTTGCTCTTGTGAATGGTACTGCTGTTGGTTCTGGTTTGGCTTCGATTGTGTTGTTTGATGCTAATGTGCTCGCGGTATTTTCTGAAGTTCTCTCGGCTATTTTTGCTGAGGTGATGAATGGAAAGCCCGAGTTCACTGATCATTTGACGCATAAATTGAAGCATCATCCTGGACAAATTGAGGCTGCTGCAATCATGGAACACATTTTGGATGGCAGTGCTTATGTGAAGGCAGCTCAGAAGCTACATGAAATGGATCCTTTGCAGAAACCAAAGCAAGATCGTTATGCTCTTAGAACGTCACCACAATGGCTTGGCCCTCAGATTGAAGTTATTCGTTCTGCAACCAAGATGATCGAGAGGGAGATTAATTCAGTGAATGACAACCCCTTGATCGATGTTTCAAGAAACAAGGCTTTACATGGTGGCAATTTCCAGGGCACTCCAATTGGTGTCTCTATGGACAATGCTAGATTAGCCCTTGCTTCAATAGGGAAATTGATGTTTGCACAATTCTCCGAGCTTGTCAACGATTACTACAACAATGGGCTGCCATCTAATCTGACTGCAGGAAGGAATCCAAGCTTGGACTACGGTTTCAAGGGATCTGAGATTGCTATGGCTTCATACTGTTCGGAGCTTCAATTCTTGGCAAATCCAGTGACTAACCACGTACAAAGCGCGGAGCAACACAACCAAGATGTGAACTCCTTGGGCTTAATCTCAGCAAGAAAAACAGCTGAAGCAGTGGACATCTTGAAGCTAATGTCATCCACATACCTAGTGGCACTTTGTCAAGCTATAGACTTGAGGCATTTGGAAGAGAATTTGAGAAATGCTGTCAAGAACACGGTGAGCCAAGTAGCTAAGAGGACCTTGACAATGGGTGCCAACGGAGAACTTCATCCATCAAGATTCTGCGAGAAAGACTTGCTCCGCATTGTGGACAGGGAATACCTCTTTGCCTATGCTGATGACCCCTGCAGTGCTAACTACCCACTGATGCAGAAACTGAGACAAGTCCTCGTAGACCACGCCTTGCAAAACGGTGAAAATGAGAAGAACGCAAGCAGCTCAATCTTTCAAAAGATTGTAGCTTTTGAAGAAGAGTTGAAGTCTGTTTTACCAAAAGAAGTTGAGAGTGCCAGAGTCGCGTTGGAAAGTGGAAACCCTGCGATTGCAAACAGGATCAACGAATGCAGATCATACCCGCTCTACAAGTTCGTTAGGGAGGAGCTCGGGACAGAATTGTTGACAGGAGAAAGAGTAAGGTCACCAGGTGAAGAATGTGACAAGGTGTTCACAGCAATGTGCAATGGACAAATCATTGATTCATTGTTAGAATGCCTTAAGGAATGGAATGGTGCTCCACTTCCAATCTGTTAGAAGTGAAGCAACAGGTTTTATTATGTTAATGTTTGTCAATTACTTTGCTATTTTTGAATTATTTTTTACATTTACTTTTGGAGTTAAAACTAAATATGAACTCTCTTGAATATGTTGGTTTGTAGCTATATATTATAAGTCTCTCTTTTTTTCAATGAAAATAAAAGAAAAGTGACCTTGTGCTTATATGTTCTGTTCCTAGTATTTTTTTTCCTATTGTGAGGGTCTTGTAATTTAGTCATATAAAAATCATTTTTTCAACTCTAGCAGAAAATGTGATTCTTTTATAAAACATTGAGAAGTTTAATATCGTGATTCTGAATCAGTATCTGAACTTTCATTTTGTAGGTGATAGTTCAATTCCCTATCTTTATCGTATTATACCCATTTCAAGATAGATTGGTGAATTATTAGTCGAATATAGTCATATATAGGTAATGGAGAGCCATAAAATTGAATTACGTGGGATGCATGTGCCCAAGGAAAATCGTGGAGCCACTCATTAATTAATAGTAATAGAATTGTGGGCAAAGTTTCCATCTCAATCAATATAATTGAAATGTCATGGATTTGTCATGTCACTTTGAAAGAGTAACATAAAGCTTAGAATTGGAGTGTAGTCAATACTTTCCTTTCAAATTTTTTTCCTCTTTCGATATATCACAAGTGAATTATTTGGTGGATTGAATTTCACTTAAATAGTTTTTTAAATTCATAACTCTTTCTGGTTATATTAAGGTAAGGCAATAACTTTTTAGTAGAAGTTTAATGTACGTGTTTTGCACATATGTCTAATGTCTCACATCAATCAATAAAATTATATTTAAAAATAATAAAAATATTTTTAAAAAAACAACCAAAAATCATATATGAAAATTTTAAAAGTTATTTAAAAAATGTGAAACTTTTTTTTTTTTTGGATATTTTAAATTCTTTTATTTATTTAGTTTGTTTACCATAATTTAAGTAAGATTTTTATAAGGTAAAATTATTGATTTTAAAGTCTTAAATGTTACTAGTACTTTTAATATGGTTCAAAATTTAAGAAATAAAATTCTATTAAATTTTAAAGTACTAAATATTAGAAGTTCTTACCTATTACAAATAGATAAAAATTTAATATATATAACTTTAATTAAATTCAAAATTTTAAATATTATGATAGATTTTAATAGCTAGTAGTTAGTTTATGTGCATTGCACATATATGTAGATTTAGGGTCTACAAAATTCAAACTTCTCGAAATAATCAGGAGTATATTTAAACTATTTTCAATAGTATAGGGTATATTTGACCCTTTTATGTATTACTCCCTCTGTCCCAATTTATGTGACTTACTTTTCTTTTTGGTCCGTCCCAAAAAGAATGACACATTTCTATATTAAGTAACAATTTGATTATAAAATATCTATTTTACCTTTAATGAAATGATTTACAGTCACACAAATTTCTATCATTCATTTTTTACCACAAGTTTTAAAAGCCTTTCTTTCTTTCTTAAATTCCGTGCCGAGTCAAACTACCTCACATAAAATGGGACAGAGGGAGTATTTTTTTTTGGCAAAACACACAAGTGTATTCGTTATTTGATTTTAGTTGTCATCTATGTTCTTTAACTTTGGATATTCATAAAACACAAATAAAACTTAAACTTGTATAAAATTAAATAAATAGATATATGTGTCCTACATGACAATTTGCATGAGATATACTTGAACTGATTTATATTATGCCATGTCAAACAGATGTGTATAATTGTTTAACTGTATACATGTTTACGTGTATACAGTTAAAGTTGAGGCATGATCAAATTAAATGACATATTTATGTACGGAGTATTATATTTTTTTTTATTTTTTTTAAAATGGTTGGTGAAAGGACCCCACCCAAATGAAGTGGAACCTACCAATATTGAATTTCGAGATGTGAAAAGCCTAATGTCACGTTGGGTTAGGTACTTTTATTTTAATTTCCAAAATAATAGTATTAAAAAAGTACTACATCAATTATCAATTACTTAATAAAATCATGAATTTAAGTTTTCCCGGTTAACAATTTTTCATTATTTTAGTGTAATTTGACCGAACTTAATCAAATTTATTATCTTTACTTACAATACAATTTGATCTAATTATAAAATAATCACTTAGTTATATTTTTTTCAAATGAGTAACTTATTCGTAAATAAGTCTAATATTCGCAAATATTAGTGGACATATCTTGTATTTTTCCTTTTCTTTTTATATGATAATATTTGACTGAATACAAAATTTAAGAATGACAATAAAACTTAATAAAATGAAACATTTAATATTAAATATAATAATATGTATGTTTTTTTTTAATTTTTAGACCGAATAAAAAGAAAAGTAGTACGATACTTAATTGAATATTATTAATTATAAAAAAAGAATATTATTAATTATTATTTGGCAAGTCATTAACCAATTTATTAGCACTAATGTGTGTATTTATTTAGAATTAATTAAAATTTGACAATAAAATAAATGGTGTCACTATCATTTACCCACTAATTCACCAACACCCGACTCCGCTGCTGTATATAAAGAGTCACATACCTAAAGCCGAATTTGCATCTAATTTGAGATCTGAAACAAACTCCAAAAACGCAGAAATATCATATCAAGAATGGAGTATGAAGGAATTCTCTTGGGTATGGGCAATCCATTGCTCGATATCTCAGCTGTTATCGATCAAGATTTCCTAAACAAGTAACTAATTTTATCACATTTTTTTCGAATTTTTTTCGCATTTTTAGCTAATCTAAACTGTCTAGTTTTGTGCTGTGTAGTTTGATTTCATAGATCTGGTGAATGCTCGATGTTCACTTACATTCTTTACACTTATTGTTGGATTTTGAATTTGAATCTTCAGTATTCGTCGTATTATACATTGTTTTTAGTTTTTACTTTTTAGTTTTAGAGTAAAGTTGCATAATAGCTTTTGAATTTCATTAGTTTTACCTGGATTTGGATGTAAAATCATGTTCTTATTTGAATGATATGTTTTTTTTTTTTGTTTTTAAATCTCAGGTATGACATCAAGATGAACAATGCTATTCTTGCTGAGGATAAGCACTTGCCTATGTAAGTTACAGTGTTGTTTTTCATTTTAGCTTCGATGTGTTTATCCACATTTTATATCTTAGGATATGAGATTGTATTTTGTGTTGTACTAATTAGTTTTTTTCGTTCGTTTTGATAAGTTCGCCTCTGTAATTAGTTTATTATCGTTGGATTGATGCTCGCATGTACATATGCGTGATAATTCAGCTGATTGGGTTCAGAGGTAGTGAGTTGAGGAATTGGTTCTTTTCCTGACTGTCATTTGGGTACCATTGTTGGCATAGCTTGCTGTTGATTAGGCTAGTTATTTATGTGCTGTGTAAAACACTAGAGAACTGGTCTAGTTCCTTTCTAATAGGGAAAAAAGAGAGAACTATATTGGGGAATAATAAGTGACCGTGTGTAGGATAGATGGAATATACCGTGTTTCAGAGTCATTAATAATGTACTTTTGGATAAGAATGATTTGCAATTTGATTCGGGCAATGAAGATTTTATTCAAAATTATTTATTGAAGATTGAGTATAATATTTGTTGCAGTTATTTCTGATTTCATGTGTAAAATAATGAATGGGTTGCCTCTGTGCTTATCCGCGTTGAATAATATTTTAACGCCATGTCGAATACAAGCTAAAAATAATACAAAGCGGCTTAAAAATCCTGTTTTGAATTGATCTGTGCTCATTTTATTTCTAATTAAAATCTCTAATCAATTTGGAAGTTATAGATAGTATCACCTCACATTATTATCGAATATGCAGATACAAATTGTACACACCATATTATTGTGGTAAACTAGGTGCCATGGTTTCTTGACGATTCACTTTAAATTACCCTATCATCACAACTTTCGAATATGACTTGTCAAAAACCAATTAACTTAGCATGTGAAATCACAAATGCATTGTCCAAGAAATCAGTATATTTCTTCTATGGATAGGCTTAATGCTTTCATAAGTGCATGTCTGGTTACAATACACTCTCATTCAAAAGATTACTTGTAGTCTTGTACAGATATTTTTCTGGTTAGAGTTAATCTTGTTCCTGGTCAGTATGAATTGTTTCTTTTAATGACGGGCCTATTACTTTTCTGATATTAAAGGTGAAGTCTTTGCCTTGCTGAATAGTAGTATGTTTGGAGTACAAACGTGAATAGAGTAGTCACTAGAACTTATTGTGCTGAAGAATTAGTTGGGTCATGAGCCTTAACAAGGAATATGCTTTGTTAATTCAAAGTGCTGATGAATAATTTTATATCCTAGGTATGAAGAAATGACATCCAAATATAACGTTGACTTCATTGCTGGAGGTATACTGCCACATCACTTGATCCTTGCTTAACAACATCTGTATTGAATGATATTTTGCATTGAAGATAGCAGGACACACTAAACACGTTGTCTTTACAATTCTGAATTGCAGGTGCAACTCAAAATTCAATCAGAGTAGCTCAGGTCTGTTGTCATTTTGTTTTTCCCTTGGTTCTTGCAATCTTACATGGCCTATTTAGTCCAGCAGAATAACTTTTCATTTTCATTTGCAGTGGATGCTTCAAATTCCAGGTGCAACAAGTTACATGGGCTCTATCGGGAAGGACAAGTTTGGGGAGGAGATGAAGAAAAACGCGCAAGATGCTGGTGTTAATGTAAATTCCTGGTCTCTTTTCTCTTTGTCTGCTTTTTTCTTTTCTTCTTTTTCCCGGGGTGGGGGCGTTGGGTTAGTATTAATACTTTCAGATTTATCAACTCATCGTTTTGCCTTGGTCTTGCTATCATTTGGAGTGATAACATGGCAAAGAGACTTTAATTTCTGTGATCTTTACACATGGATGTATTTAGGTTCACTACTATGAGGATGAGAGTCCAACGGGTACTTGTGCAGTCTGTGTGCTTGACGGCGAAAGGTTAGTCTGGAGCAATTTGCTTTTTGTTTTACCTCCTTTTTGTCTTACAATTAATCTCTTAGCTTATGAGAAGGGTGAAGAAGAAAAAAAATATGTTTCAATTAGAAAAAGTTTAAAACATGATAAACTTATGAAATGATGTTTGGAAACAAAATTTTCCAGGTCGCTGGTTGCAAATTTATCAGCTGCTAACTGCTACAAGGTTGACCATTTGAAACGCCCAGAGAACTGGGCTTTGGGTAGGAATCCTTACTACTGTTTTTTTTTTCCACGCAAATCCGTAATTTTCATGTTAAACTAATTTTTATGTGTATACAGTGGAGAAGGCCAAGTATTATTACATCGCTGGATTCTTTCTCACTGTTTCTCCAGAATCTATTCAGCTGGTTGCTGAACATGCAGCTGCTAAGAACAAGGTCTGACTGTTGACATTGTTTGTGTTTGACCGCTTTTTGTAGTGTTAAAATGAACGATCATATAATTTCCTAATTGCTGCAGGTTTTCTCAATGAACCTTTCAGCACCATTTATCTGTGAGTTCTTCAAGGATCAGCAAGAGAAAGTCCTGCCGTAAGACCAATGTCCCACCTATTTAAGGTTACTTGACTGTAGAAGATACTGATTAGGACTTGCATCTCTTGTTTTCAGGTATATGGACTTTGTCTTTGGTAATGAGACAGAAGCAAGAACCTTCTCTAGAGTTCATGGCTGGGAGGTAATGGATGACTAACTACAACATTCTCATAGATATTTGGGTTTGTGTTGTATAGCTAACTTATGCTGTAATGACCAGACTGATAATGTTGAAGAAATAGCTTTGAAGATCTCCCAATGGCCAAAGGCATCAGGAACACGCAAGAGAATCACTGTCATTACCCAGGGTGCTGATCCAGTTGTTGTGGCTGAGGATGGGAAGGTGAAGCAGTTCCCAGTAATTCTATTGCCAAAAGAGAAACTTGTCGACACCAATGGTGCTGGTATGTGGTTTATATTAGTGTTGCTTTTGGGTTAATTTCATGTAGTCATTGAACTTATTTCATTATAACAATTAAGTCACAAGACTGTTTTTGGCGACAATAAAGTAACTAATTGAATACACTAAGTTACAAAGCTGTATGTTTTGCCTCATTAAGTAGCTGAACTTTTCTCACTATTACTATAACAGTAAAGTTGCTAAACTTTACCCACTATAACGTCCCAACCTAACCATCAACAACAACAACAACAACATACCCAGTGAAATCCCACTAAGTGGGGTCTGGGGAGGGTAGAGTGTACGCAGACCTTGCCACTACCTCGTGGAGGTAGAGAGGCTGTTTCCGAAAGACCCTCAGCTCAAGTACACCAAAACCAAGTTCAAGGCGAGGAGAGCAATGCATAAAACATACCATCCAATAAGAAAGATAGTAAATAATCAACAGAGGAGACGGTAGCCTCAGAAGGACAAAGAGAGAAGTGAAACGCCGTAAGCAACAAAAGGCTATAGGTACCACAGACAAGAACTGCAAGTGAAAGGCTACGACCACTACACACGNAAGAAAGATAGTAAATAATCAACAGAGGAGACGGTAGCCTCAAAAGGACAAAGAGAGAAGTGAAACGCCGTAAACAACAAAAGGCTATAGGTACCACAGACAAGAACTGCAAGTGAAAGGCTACGACCACTACACACGCTAGCAACCCATACCCTCGCGAGAAAGGACAGCACGCTAGCCCTACTAACCTTCAACCTTAATACGGGACCTCCACTCCTTCCTATCTAGAGTCATGTCTTCGGTAATGTGAAGCTGAGCCAAGTCCTGTCTAATCACCTCTCCCCAATACTTCTTAGGCCTACCTCTACCCCTCCGCGTACCCTCTACGACTAGCCCCTCACACCTCCTCACTGNGTCCTGTCTAATCACCTCTCCCCAATACTTCTTAGGCCTACCTCTACCCCTCCGCGTACCCTCTACGACCAGCCCCTCACACCTCCTCATTGGGGCGTCTTCGCACCGTCTCTTCACATGTCCAAACCATCTCAGTCGCGCTTCCCTCAACTTGTCCACCACAGATGCCACTCCCACCTTCTCCCGGATAACTTCATTCCTAATCTTATCACTCCTAGTGTGCCCACACATCCATCTCAACATCCTCATCTCCGCAACCTGCATTTTCTGAACATGTGAGTTCTTGACTGGCCAACACTCCGCTCCGTACAACAAGGCCGGTCTAACTACCACTCTGTAGAACTTACCTTTAAGTCTAGGTGGAATTTCTTATCACACAAGACTCCAGAGGCATTCCTCCATTTCATCCAAGCAACCCCAATGCGGTGTGTGACATCATCGTCGATGTCGCCACTTCCTTGGATTACCGACCCGAGATACTTAAAACTTTCTTTCTTAGGGATGATCTGTGTGGCAAGTCTCACTTCCACATCTGCCTCCTCCAACGCATCACTGAATTTGCACCCCAAATATTCTGTTTTGGTCCTACTCAACTTGAACCCTTTGGACTCAAGCGTTTGTCTCCACACCTCCAACCTCGCATTAACTCTGTCCCGCGTCTCATCAATCAGTACTATGTCGTCCGCAAATAACATACACCATGGGACCTTCTCCTGGATAGACCGCGTCAACTCGTCCATCACCAAAGCAAATAGAAAAGGGCTTAGGACTGATCCTTGGTGCAACCCCATCTCGACTGGGAAAAGTTCCGAGTCACCTCCAACCGTCCTAACCCGAGTCTTGGCTCCACCGTACATGTCCTTTATCGCCCTAATATATATCATCGGGACCCCTTTAGCTTCCAAGCACCTCCAGAGGACACTCCTTGGTACTTTGTCATATGCCTTTTCAAGGTCAATGAACACCATATGTAGGTCTCTCTTCCTCTCTCTATATTTTTCTACCAGTCTTAAGTGTGCCTCTTTAAGAAACCAAAAAAAGGCCAAAAATACCCGACATCGAANCCCGGCATGAATCCAAACTGATTCTCAGAAATGGACACCCCTCTTCTCACCCTCATCTCCACTACTCTCTCCCAAATCTTCATAGTATGGCTTAGCAATTTGATACCCCTGTAATTGTTACAGTTCTGGATATCGCCCTTGTTTTTATACAACGGAACCATCGTACTCCACCTCCATTCATCAGGCATCTTTGCTGTCTTAAAAATAACATTAAACAGCCCAGTCAACCACTCTATACCTGCCTTGCCCGTGCTCTTCCAAAACTCCACTGGAATCTCATCGGGTCCAGTCGCTCTTCCCCTGCTCATCCTACTAATAGCACGTATAACCTCCTCGGTCCTAAAACACCTGCAGTATCCAAAGTCCCGAAGTCTTTCCGAGTGAGCCAACTCACCCAACACAATCCCAACCTAACCATCAAGTCGACTATATAGCTATGGTTGATAAGTTTTGTGACTTTATTAATAATGTAAACGAAAAGCAGTCTTGTGACTTTACTATTATAGTGGGTTAAGTTTAGTTACTTCAACGTCACAAGATAGTTTTATGACTTAATTTGTTATTGTGGAAAATGTTCCAGTGACCATACAAGAAATTAACCATTGCTTTGATATGCTGTCGTATTTGCCTCTGTACTGATAAAACTGCAACCAGTAACGCATTTAACAAGCTCTAAGTTTTTTATCTAGAAAATTCAGACGATAAAGTGGGTAGGAACCAGAATCCTAAATTTGCAGACTTCTCATTGACTAAAAAGAGAACAAGAGATGTTTTTGCACCTACTTTCATAAAGTTTTACAAGTTTTTTGGAAATGTGAAGTGTTGTACCAATTCTTATAGTTAATCACAAAATTTATAAAATATAACACTTCCTAACTGCCTCTCGTTACCTTCTCGGTAATATATTTCTTCTGCTAGAGTAAAATCAAGTAGCATGACTTGGTTGAATTGTGTCCCGTTATGCATGAAATGCATTAATGATTTATCATGTACACACCCTGTTATATAGTGTGTTTGCCTGGTAAACAAATCAAGAAATTACATAATGTGTTTAAACTTTTGTAGGGGATGCATTTGTTGGAGGATTCCTTGCACAATTGGTCCAAGAAAAACCTATTGCAGATTGTGTAAAAGCAGGATGTTATGCATCAAATGTCATCATCCAAAGGCCTGGTTGCACATACCCCGAGAAGCCTGATTTTTGAATGAGTGATTTCCCTCTTGTGGGCTTGCCATTTTCTTACTCCAGTTAATCAGAAATATTTTCTGGTTCTTTTAGTATTTTTGATTGAGTTATGCCAGTTGCTAATGGTATATCCATTTCCTAATTCTAATCTCATATATTGTAAGGGATTTTATTAAGTATGTTTTTTCTCCATCATTTGAGAATAACATTATATTGTGATTGTGTTTTATTGCAATTACGAATGGTTCTATAGTTTTCATTCGTAATAAGAAAGTGTGTTAGGGTAGTTTGTTTCATTTACTGTCCTTTGTTTTTATATCATGGAAAAGAGGTAGCTAGATGCCTCCAACGCCTATAAATAGAAGCTTCTTTTGGTCTCTATTTGGCAAAGCATATAGGTCTTGTCGAATTGGCAAAGCATGTCTTTTCACAAGTTATGCCAGACGGGCAAAACATGCTAATATAAACTATCTTGTTCAGTATTGATAAATTATCTCTTGATTTTTTTAAAATGGACATTTATCTATAGCATAGTGGATAAGTAAAAGTGTATGAAGGAAATACTATTTAGGACTTGTTAGTGTGGTTTGGGTTGAGTGTAACTACCCGACCCTCGTTTTGTACATTTGTGTTTCAAATCATGTTTTGAGACTTTGAAAGAGCTTTAGTTTTCACTTTCAACAACTAAAGTGATAGTGGATCTGAAAACTCTGAAGCCCCGACCTTAACATTTGCAAAAGACTCTACAAACACACATGCAACCTAAATAATATTTCTCATTCTAATCATTGTGATCTTTTAAATACAAGAAAGATGTATAACAAGTTCATGATACAACAACTCAACAAATACAGTATAACTCAACAAACTCTAATGAAGAAACGTGTTCAAAGTTCTGCCGAAATAACAACTTTCTTCAACTCAATAAAACTCTCTTTTTAACACACTTTTTCATGCACTCTATATTTTGTTCAAGGCAGTGTGCCAAATTTAATTTTTCTCATGTGATGCGCCAAATTAAAACATAGCTTTTTGTCTTCATTTTTTTTGTAAGGATGTGTCTCGTATCTCTTGTATACTCAAATTAAAGTCTTATAGATTCTCTTTGATATTGTATAACATGTTTTCGATTATAATTTAACATTGTTAGTTTTATTCCGCTCCTTTTGAAATCATTATTTACATTACAGTCTTATTCTACTTTAGACGTCGTGTTGGAATGAGAAGTAAATGGTTTGCCCAGCGATAGCAAATCTTAGATATTAGAAAAAAAAACAATATACTTAATTATATAATCCCACAAGACAAGAAATTTAGGCTTCAAATATATGAAGGCTTAAGCCTTACAAGAAAG
The DNA here is from genome assembly GCF_019186545.1 of Solanum stenotomum. Lineage (NCBI taxonomy): Eukaryota > Viridiplantae > Streptophyta > Magnoliopsida > Solanales > Solanaceae > Solanum > Solanum stenotomum. The sequence continues at coordinate 52,264,829 of NC_064286.1, forward strand.
AATTTAAGGCTTAATTAAAAGGACAAATAATTACTTAACTACACTCCTTTACTTACCTTAATATCCATTTATCCCTACTTATTTCAAAATTTTCAAAAATCCCTTATTTACCTATGTATCTCGCATGTATCCCGTGCACAACGCTATGTATCCCGCTATGTGGAATGTATCAAACGCTATGTATCCCGTGCACAACGCTGTGTATCCCGCTAAGTGAAATGTATCAAACCTAATGTATCCCGTGCACAACGCTATGTATCTCGCTATGTGGAATGTATCAAATCTAATGTATCCTGTGCACAACGATATGTATCCCGCAAACATCATTTTTAAGGGATTTTTGGTAAATAGAAAACTAGAAGGGATAAGATGTTATTTAGTACTTATAATAAGTGGTTGCTATAATTTATACTAATTAAAATTTGGTTTTAGCCAATCAAATTTATTGAGCCGTCCATAATGCTTGAATTAACACAAAATAAGCATCAATTTGCACAAGATGCAACGACATATATAGATTTAACACATACAAGTTAACATTTGTGATAATACACTGATATTACTTCACAAAATTTCACATACGCCACTGAGTGACTTGATGAATGGAATGTCCTACATCAGTGAATGAATGGAATCCTTGACTCGTGATAAGGCTTGAGCAATCTTTCTCCATTTGAGCTAAGCTTTTGGGGTATGCGTTATACCCAGGACCTAATTTTATATAGTATCATAACCTTGCTCAATGTGGCCCCCTAGGAAATCGAATAGTTGTGTGGGTGGAAACATCCCCGGTCCATGAATGTGCACGTACTGGACCAGACAGTGAAATCTTTGATAGAGAATATTCGGATCCAGACACGAGGGGCGATGAATGAAATGTCCCACATTAGTAAATGAATGGCATTCTGGGATCTTATAAGGCTTAGACAATCCTCCTCCCTTCGAGCTAGCTTTTGGAGGTGTATACATACGATATGATGATATAATAGACTTAAAAATGTCAACATTCTATCTATGAGTTGAACATCATGAATTAATGAAATTTAATCACAGGCTATATATATGATTTCAACATCAAAAACATATAGAGATACGTCTATTTTTTGGAGATGTGGCACATCTTATAACACTTACAAATATGTTTTCATCACAAGGGATCCATAATTTTGACTCAACATGATTGTAATCATAAAAATCTTCTTGTGCTTGATCTAACAATGCTTTGAATAGTGGATGCTTGAGCAAACTAATTTTGATTACAAACCTCTTTTGGTATTTTCCTACATACACCACCAAGTGACCCTTTGGGACATCTCTAGGGATATTATTATCTTCTTGCACAAATGGCCACTTTGTCCACATACAACATTTGTCACAATTTGTTGCACAAGTTATCACTTTGGTGCCCATTTTTTGGCATGCCTTGACAAATTTTCCATCCATCATTTTGATAATATATACTTTTTTTTGTAAAGAGAGTATAGAAGAAGGGGAGAGAATGGTGTTTGTATGGAAGTGAGATATGTGTGTGTGTGTATATATATTTTATATATACAAGAGCCAATCTTTTTGGGATCACTAAAGGTCAACATACTGTTGAGTAATTGAGAGAGAGGCAAAGCATGTGTGATTGATATTATGAGGGGTTGGGAAAAAATAATTTCATCATAAAATAACGCATAGATCAATATTACGATGTTTGTTTGAGAATGGTAAAATATCAATAAATAAATATCTTCATTATAAGTTTACATTGTCTAGTTAGTTGTACGAGAAAAATATTTAATCTCTGCATAACTATATGCAATCTTTTGATGATATGTATGTCTATTAACAATATAGTGATTAAAGTATTTAAAGACAAAAAAAGAAGAAGATAACTTAAAGTAAGTAATCATGACATAACATTTTCATGTATTAGTATTCACCTTATATTCATTCTCAATTCATTTTACTTGTCATATTTGCTATTTTGCATGTCATTAAAGAAACATGTTATTCTTTAAACTCAATTTAATATTATATTTATTTCAGAATAATTGTTATTTTTCGCTTCTCGAGAATAATTAGTAAGTTGACCAAACCACCCCTAACCCTAGGTCAAGGTGGTTCTTTAACAGTACGTAGTCATGTACTTCTAGATACGATAATGTACGAACAGGCATTTTATGAATAAAGAATAATGTGCATTTTGTAAATTATCAAAAAATTGCACTAGATTTTTTTTTCATCTTTATTTCTGATAGGCTAATTTTTTTTTTATTATTATTAGTGATGTGCTGAAAATTTAATTTTAGACCCCACAGATGGGAAAACAAAGTTGATAAGATATGAAAGATGAAACCATGAGATAAGTTTCTTGGGAAAAGTGCATAGCCCATCTCCCACTTATATAATTATTGTCACAACTCATAAGTAATTAAAAATAATAATTAGAGGAGTGGGAAGTGGGGGCTTGAAATCTAGAATTGAGTCATGTTCCTCTATAGTTTCACCTTGATTTTTAAAAAAAAGTTGACTAGAAAAAAATGTCGGTAATATTATAATTTGTGAATGAAATTTTATATTATAAATTGATTAAAGAAAGTAAGTTATTAGCAAATTAGCTCTTGAATTTAACTCATTCACATCGAAAAAGTTAGGTTAAAGGAAGACGATTGGTCAATCCTCATAACAAGTTTAGAATTCTCGTTCAATATTGTATTCCATCAGTTCATCACCACCTCCATCCCTCACGCCACATACTCTTATCAACCCTTGCAATTGACTTGGACCGGAGGTATCCTTGACCCCCTTCAATTGGTCTGGTGAGTAACTCCTTCGGGTCCTCACATCGTCGGATTAGGCATGGTTTTGAGATCCTGCAAAATTAGGTTTCGAGTCTAATTCACACTTCCAAAAACTAGCTCAAAGAGAGAAAGTTTGTCCAAGATTTATAAGGAGCTCAGAGCTCTCGTTTGGCACTGATATTCCATTCCATACATAAGGTATTAGGAATATTTTTAATAGCCTGAAGTGATTGGACATCTTTATCATTAACCAGTAGATTGAAGGTTTAAATTAATTAACGATAATAACTTAATTGTCACTAAATATGTACTTTTAGCGGCAATTAACACTCTTTATATATATATATATATATATATATGTCCCTGAAGCCTTTAGCGACATTGGATACAATAGCAATTTACTAATGCCACTGAAGACTTTAACACTCTTTGTTAATGTATATAATTATTGCCGCTAAAATGTGTTTTTGTTGTGGTGTCGATAACAAGGCTAATTGTATTGGAAGGATTATTAGTTGATTAATAATTATCATCCAGTTAATTAGAGCACTAGATTATAATTAGCTGAGTGGTGGTGACATTAGCAAATTCCATGTTGAAAAGATAAAAGATTGAACCAATCTTATAATTATCATTTGACCTTTTAAGTTTCTACACTAAGTAATTTTTTATTTAGCATGTACATATTTTTATGCTAGTGTGTTTATCCTTTCATCTTTAATTTTGCATAGAACAACCCATTATGCACTCAAAGTGCCTTCTGCCGTACAGTGGTAAAGGCACCTCACTTTTTCTAACACTTCTTTTAAAATATATATATATACTCCTTCCGTTTTATTTTACGNATATATATATATATATATACTCCTTCCGTTTTATTTTTCGTAGTACCATTTGATTTGATACGATATTTTAGAAGAAAAAAAAAACTTTTACAATTTATAGTCTAAAACAATTCTTAAATATTTATACGATCAAAGATCATTATAAAATTTATAATAATATGATTTTTTTTTAAGTGACAAAGGGAGTACCAAGTTTTCAATATTTATACGATCAAAGGCTTAGTATATGCATAATTTAGGACTTTATTTTCTTGGTTAGTGTGAATATTGGGGAACTTCTTCTGGTAATGTAAGGCTGCAGTATTTTTGCATTTATCCAAAGGCAAAAAGCACTTCATTAGTGGATGTACCTGCAGCTTCCTGCTTCTGTTTTTTAAAAAAAAAACAAATTTTGTTGACAGTCATTATAGTCTAATTTATTTTTTTAAAAATATCACTTAAAAAAGAAAAAAGAAAAGAGTGTGGGTAGAAAGGATGGGCTTCAAAAGCTTGTTGTATTTGAATGTTTTTTCAATAATAATAGTATTCCTTAATATCGCAACAAAATGGAGTTTACTAGCTTTCTTTCTTCTTCTTTTTCTCAATCAACATCTAATTATCATGATTCATGACTTATGTTTTAGACATATTGAAAATGATACGATATATCGAGTGAAATTTCATAAGTGTGATAAAAGAAGGGTAGAGTATGCAAATTGCAATGACGAAATCAGAAATTTCATTAAGGATGTCTAAGATTTAATATATATATGTATGAAAAAATAATTTTTGACTTATATATACTTCATACAATTTTCTATATACATAATATAAGTTTTTGACGAAGGGTATCTGTATCTAACTGGCTACCTTGAGTTATATGTGACTATGCCACTTGCAAACTGTACCCCTACCTCGTGGAGGTAGAAAAGTTGATTTTAGAAAGACAAGTTTAAGTACATAAAATATGAGATATTACATTTCCCAAAAAAGAATGACAAAGGAGAGCTTGAGAAAGCATTATACTATCTCTGTCTACTTTTAATTGTCATATTTTTTTTTTAAAGTCAAATAATAAAAACTTTGATTAACATTTTATGATAGATATTTTCATCAAATTGATATGCAAATAAAATTGCAATTTATAGTATTTTTGTATAGTTTCTGAATATCTAAATTTTTTGTTTAAAATATCAAATTAATGTAATCTAATTAACTTAAAAATTAGTCAAATTGACTTTTGAAAAACATAACATGATAAATAAAAATAAAAATAAACGGAGAGAGTATCAAGGAAAGAATATTGGTCATGTATTACAAAAATAATGAAATGATTAATATTATCATGGTGTCTGTCTTGCTACCTACAGGCATAATTTTCTTGCAACATATCACAAAAATGTGATGTCTTAATCAAGGAAACCTTGGCTGTTACATTAAGGAAGTTTCTTCGAAATTCCATGTATTGTATCCCCAAACAATTATTTTCTAGACTATTCCATAATGTTCTTTTGGGGAAAAAAAAAATCTCCTTAGCTGAAAACTTGTTTATTTTTCTTTCCAAAACTTCACTATTTTCTTTATATATAAGTTGAAGTAGGACGACCACATGTAAAAAGAGCAGTCTGGTGCATTAAGCTCTTACAGAGTCTTACTATGCATGGGATTTAAGAAATGATTAAGCCATAACGGTATATTGTACGCAACCTTATCTTGCATTTTTACATAAGGTTGTTTCCACGGCTCAAATCATGACCTCCTTATCACATGACATATTATTGGACTAAAGACTAAATGGTGAGATCTGACAATTAGAAACTCTTACCTTACTTTTCATAATTACTACTAACTGACATCCAGTAGCACTTGAAGAAACTCAAAATTTAACTCCCAACAGAAAGTTTGGAACAGTTGAGTAGTCTGCAGGTGCATTCAGAGTTGTATGTGTTTAAGGGGGTGTGGGGGCAGTAAACTACATCAAATGACCTAGAAAATGAATGGTCTTGAACGTTTAAACCCCGTTTATTTCATGCACAAACCTTCAAGGTCAAATGACAAGCAAGATCAAATGTTCAAGATCACCCACCAGAAGTAAGTACTCATTCATTCATAATCAGAGGTCTCAAATTCAAATCTCTCCAAATATAGAGTCTCCTTTGTTACAGAATGCTTTACCCCCCAATGTAGACCATCCTAATGCGAATTCGAATTTAACCAGGCTCCTATGTGATTACCAGACACCCGACAGAAAACCAACGGAAAAAAGTTCAAAACCACCTACATCCAAGTCATTCTTGTAAAACCACCCACATCCAAGTCATTCTTGTAAATCACCTTGGGGGGAAAGGGGGGGTGGGGGGTTTGGATTGAAACATTGATTAAGTAGGGATGTAGAGCACATGAAGTTAGGGACCTACCACCAAAAGCCCACGGGGAGGAGAACACAACATTATATTGCAAAGAGGGCTAACTTCTAGCAATGATTTGATTAGACAGACTCTGTACACTTGCATTGCACGTGTATTTTCTTATCTGGCACCCAACCCACAATATCTTCCAAAACTAAACTATTTTCCTCCACAATATTATAATTTTGACAAAAGATTAAAAAATCTTTTTTTGGGGATGAAATTTACAATTATCACATTGGCAAAAGGAATAGCATAGAGTTCAACTCTTGCCTGTTTCATTGACAGTATCAGCAAAACCTGCATTGTGGCATAACATGAGAAACTAAAACTGGACCAGAGCTACTCCCCATCCTTGAACATACACAAAAGCAAAGACAAAATACTATTTTAAATGTCAGTGCTCAGATAGATATTCAAGACTGTCCTTGTGCCTGTTTTTCTCCAGCTGAGTCTCCATTAGCAGCCAAGCCTCTGATTTTTACATCATAAAATACTTCTTCAACTTTCCTCAGGTCATATTTCATTCCTGCACAAAACAACAGATTTCAACTTCATAGAAAAACATGATTCAGAAAGTCAAATAGAAGAAGCACTAAAACCAAGAACCCATTTTGATTCAAAATCACAAATCCAAGAACATTTAATCTAAAGGGAAACCCAGAGCAAAAAGGAAAAATACAAGTTATGATTACTTGCATAGAGAATGAATGCACTCTTCTTAGAGATAAAGGGTTAATGTGTATATTAGGTAGCTTCTTGCCTTACATAGAGTCGAAGAAAGGTGGGAGAATTCAGTGGTCCTTCAGCCAGGAAAAGAAAAAGGAATAATGCACATTCTGTCATATGATCAAGGGCAGCAACCTAAAATTCTGGATTGATCAGGCCTAGTTCTAACATGCATTCACGCACTGCTTTATTGTGGAAGATACTTTTTTGGGAGGTGAAGATGATCGGTCTAGCTTCAATGCTATTTACTAATTACCCTCTTTAGTGAAACAGTCAAAAATTCACCTTATGTCCATATGAAAATTAGTTTNGCACTGCTTTATTGTGGAAGATACTTTTTTGGGAGGTGAAGATGATCGGTCTAGCTTCAATGCTATTTACTAATTACCCTCTTTAGTGAAACAGTAAAAAATTCACCTTATGTCCAAATGAAAATTAGTTTATTGCTCAAGCTGGAAAAGTTAGACTGACTGGTTTTGGAAACTAATGCATTTATTTTACCTCTTTCTATGGTTGGTAAAAAAATATACACAATTTATGCAGGTTGGACAATTTGTCTGATATTCTTTTTCTTCTTCAGACCGGCAGTACTTATATTTTAATTCTCTCTCGTCAAGTCCTCCAGTTTTGATTTAAACCACAAAGTTACCCTACATCGAGCTGAGGATGTATCGAAAACAGCTTCTCTACGTCCAAGGTGGGGGTGGGGGGGTTAAGGTTTGCGTACACATGTTGTTGCTCAAACAAGACGAGATTTTATTGTTTCAGATTTAATAATATGCTGCTTCGTGTTTCATTTCACACGTTACAAGAGCAAATTTTAACTGAAGATACTTTGAAATCTTAGTGATCTAAATATGCAATTTATAAGGATCTTATCTATAAATCAAGGAGAAGGACAATCTAATTTATATGGAATTGCAAGCTCACCATCAAACTTTTTGCGCAAGAAATCATTTCTGAGATTTAGCATGCGAAATGCTGCATGAAGATCTGTCAAGAACTTCAAAACCTTCCGTGGACAGTCATAATCCCCAGCTGTCACTTGGTTCACCACATATCTAGGCTGCAACACCATTACCACATGATTCATCAATCCAATAACAGATATTATCAATAGCTCTTTCTAATTAGTTTGGCTAAGAATCCATTGCTTGAAAATTTTGCATATCAATAGCATTATGACATATTCACAGCTAGCCAAAACCAACTTCCAGAAATGCTTTAAATTCATGGATTACCACATGAGAAGAAAGAACTGAAGACAACCTCAGGCATATTCCTCTATACATTAATTTTCACACAAGCGGAGCTTCGAGTCAAAACCATGACAGAGCTACCAAGATTTAGTCAGTCATATAAAACAGAAAATCAAATATATTCTGGGTTCTAGTTTTTGTGCTTACCAACTCATTGGACATGAAACAAATACCTACCAGAAAAAAAAAGTATTAGCACCTCCAAAAAAATTGAATCAAACAATACAACAATGGCTGCATATGCATAATGAATTCCTTAAACTAGTGGTAGACTAGAGCCTCAAACCAACAGAACCAAATAATCTCCTACTCTTTAATTATCCTTGAAACATTTCCAATAGAATAACAAGAAGTTTACCCATCAAAAAAGAAAAAGAGCAAGTTTTATACCACATATTTCTGGAAAACTAGAGACACTCACCAATAAGATAGTCATCAACATCAAGTCCAAATTCTGTTGGTGTCACTACAAAGTAGACAAGTATGAAAAGTTAAAAACTTAAAATATTCTCTAATCCAACCAAAAGTTAAACACAGAGATCAAAACTGATAGAAATAAACATGATGTTTTTTTTTAAAAAAAAACAAATCAACATGATTTTCAGTTTGAATATCTAAGAGCCTATTCACATCAACAGGCAAGGAAGAATTTTTCTGCAGAAACAGCCATTTTAAGAGATTATTTTTGCTTTCAGTTTTCAATTGGCTTTTGCTTTTAAGAGGTTGACACTCCCTCATTAGCATTTTATTTTTTTTGAGAAGAGGCTCCCTCATTAGCATTTGCTGTCAGAGAATTCAAATATAGAAGTTCTGAATCAATCCCCATAAAGAAAGGTGATAACTATCCAAGAACTGTAGAAGGTGCAAAGAGAGGCATCACCAGGCACTACAGCAAGGGTGAGTAAGCATTTGATCATCCCTGCTTCCAACGATAATTTGAAATTTCCTTGTCAAACATTCACTATTTAACTCTAAATGTTCAAAGATATATCATTTGAATTCACATTAAATTGGTTAAGAAAGTAAATTATAAGATAGGGAAAGATATTGAGAAAAATGAAGTTCCCTTCGAGCGCCATGGGGTACAAAGAAACAATATTGGCAATTCAAATGAAAGATTGGCACTCCAAATATGAGGAGAACAGCTAAACATCACAAGAAAAACAAAATGCTGCAGGCCTGCACCCGATGTGACTAGTGTAGAGTATTAAATAATTATGTTATACTAAAAAATACCAAACACCTTTTGCCCTAGAAAATATCCAAGGACTTCTTGGGAAAAGGAAATATAATAAACAGAGAAAAACTTACACCCAAGTTTCTCTTCAACTTCAATGTGCAGAACAAGAGTCCCTGTTTCTAACCAATGCATAAAAGCAAGCAATGAGACCACGGTTTGGGTTTCACTCTTCCAATCACCATGATACCTAATCCACAAAAAAATGCACAATTACAAGGGCTGAAAGGAAACAATGAAATAATCTAATATTGACAAATCAAGTAAAAAGGGTAATGGTTCCAAGTATACTCACCGGTAATACTGACCAGGGCATTCATGTACAATTTCTGAAAGCCGACTGTAAAGTTCCTTCAGCACTCCAATCTGAGACTTAGCCTTCTCGATAACCTCTATTGCAGTATAGAGAACAGAACAATATTACACTATGTCACATGTCAAAAGAAAATCTAAGCTAATAATAACAACTGCAAGAAAACTAGAAAAGTTGTCTAGACATTTCTTTTCTGAACTTCCTTTCCATGTCCTAGTAAAATCTCCCCGATATATCAGCTAATGCAATTATCGTCAATTGTATTTTTGGAAGTTATTAACAGAAATTTTTGAAGAGTAGAGCTCTTGGTTAGTGATTTGAGTGGATGCAGATTATAGACTATCACAGTGCAGGTGCTTTTTTTTCGTTTTTTAATAACCGAGTAATCTCCGAGAGCCAATGTTGCACAATTTGAAACTCGATGATTAATGCACCCTCTGCTGTATCCTTCTCCATTTAAATACCAAACATTTTGTCCATAGTCAGGTTCAAGCCTATTATGTGGACCTAACCCACACATCATGGGATCTCTTACCACTAGACTAAAGCCCTGGGGGGCCAGGGAAGATACTTTTTCTCTTATTCTTACTAGTTTGAACTTTTTCTTTTTAAAGAAACTATCATTTATATCTCTATGAACTCCCATACAGTTTGATTCCCAATGAGTCAGGGAAAGTAATATTTTGAATTGTTCACTACTGATACAATTTATGATGAAACCTGTATGAAGATTGTTATAAGCACTTACCTATATCATATATTGATTGTCTTTATGCATGCTAAGTAAAGAGAAATACCATTTCCTTTCATCGATTCAGTTCTAATTCCTACAATCTTAAGAATGGATGTTCTGTACTGCTTTAGAGTTTAGGGTCTTTTTATTCCCTGTACAGCTCTAGGGGTCATAGACTCATAGTTAGTTGGATAACTAAGAATGAGGATAAGAGCAATCTCGCATTTGATAGCCTTTTTCCTTCTTTTTTGGGGTGATTATGTGCGCTTGGATCATAGTTATGGCATAATGACATATTCTCCCTCTTATTTAAGTAAGTCAAAGAATGACCTTCTCTTTTGCATCACCCTTTATCCTCGCCTTTTCCCTTCCCCATCAGTGTCCTCAAAGCTCAGTCACCCTTCCCGTGTTTCTTCCGGCAATTCCCACCAACTTGTGTTTCTTAGTTTATGTTGCTGTTTTTCCTCTTCTCTCGAAAGTCACATTACGGTTATCTTTTAAAAGAAAATTCGGCTTCGTTAACTAATAGAGATGATACTGCAGATGAAAAACCAATGGTTCAAAGAATTTGATTTATCTTATTATTCAAGTATGAACTTGCATGGAGGAAATTCTGAAACCAAAAGCTAACATTTTTGCAAACTATATATGGCCATGCTACTAAGCAGGTAATCATAGAAGTAATTAATTTCATTACATTTTATCTTAGCTCTTTCAAATGATTTGAGTTCAGAATTTTTAAAATTGTGTGAGATTTGCATTCTTTCAAATGTGAAGTGCCTCATGCCCTCAGCTCACCAACAACATCACTCAATCAGTGTGAAAATAGACAATTCCTAAGACATTTACACACTTTCAGATAAATATTTTAATCTTCACTTGCTCCTGATGTCCATGCTACAAATATACTCAAACTAAAAGCATCTTATCCATACATAGGCACAACTAATCTTAAAGCAAATAAAATGCAGCACAAACACTTCAAAACTCAACCTACAAACATACTGTAATAAGATGTGAATAATATAAAGAAATAGAAATTCTGAAACTGTGAAGGTTATTCAGAGCTAAAATTACATCTAACATTACAAAGACGCATAAAATAAAGTACTAATTTTGATTTTTTGAAATACCAGCAACAGGGCGAGACTGATGAACGAGAAGAAGGCTAGCATAAATGAGCCGAGTAACTGAATCTATCTCCGTCGCGACAGCTCGTATCCGTTCCCGGATATTCCCCGATTCCTCCAAATGATGGCGGAAGTCTTCAAACTGTTTCTCCAGTTTGTCCGACGAAGGATTGAGGAAATCACCACCCGCCATTAGAGTAGAGAGAAATGTAGAGTGAGAACGAGCTTTGCAGAGTGAAGAAGTCGAAGAGACAAAGGTGGAATTGGGAATGGAGAAATTTTGGGTAGAAATGAGAATGAGTGGGAAGAAGGGTTTAGGGTTTAACAAGTAATGAGAGAAAAGAGTATTTCGAAATGCCGATATCATGTTTGGGGATAATGGGCTATAGTGCCGATATCGGTCACTATAGTTTTCTTCTTCTTTTTTTTCAAAATAATTTTTGATGTTTGGTTAGAAAAACAAATATATATTAAAATTGATAATAATATTAGCAAATTAGATACTGTAGTATTTTGGGATGAAATATTTGAATGCGAAGAAGGATCATATTTGTCTGTGTGTCAATTGTCTTAAATAAGTTATAAGGATCGGGTATTATATTTTTATATGATATGAAAGTCAAGTTTCTTCTGTTCGAACTTTTGGTGCACACTTCAGTTGGACCTGAGGTGAAGAGGGATGTTAGAGTCGATTAGAATCCTACATTGGTTGAGAAATGGACTCACGTACAGATTTGGATAATTCTTTTCTCATGAACTATCTTTTGGAGTTAAGTTAAGTCTCGTGTTACCACACGAGACCAATTTTCCAACTACCTCATCAACATGGAAACCAAAATGAGGGACATGAGTATTATTGGAGTATTAAATAAGATGAAAACATACAAACAGAATTTAAGTGCAGAAAATCTTAGTGATCCTTATTATTAATAGATCACTTTTTATCATGTTATGGTTTCTAGCATTGGATAATCGGTATAGCCAACAACAGGATCTGATGTATAGAATGTCTCTCTATTATACTTGTTGAGAGGTGCATTTAGCTCAAATCGCTTTGGTAAATATGGATTAGATATGAATAAACGTCCATACGCAACAAGATCAGCTCGATCTTCAACCACAACTTTGTTTCCATTTTCTCTATCGTAACCACCAGCTACTATAAAAGTACCTTTATATGCCTTCCTCAAAGGTACAAGGCTTTCATCACATTCAATTTTTTCGCAAGCTGTTTTCATCCTAGGCTCAATTATGTGGCAATACGCGATATCATGCTTGTTCAACGATTCCACCATGTAAAGTCCCAAAGCACTGGGGTTGGTGTCTCCTGATTCATTATAATTTGCAAATGGGGAAATCCTTATACCAACTCGGTCAGATCCTATCTCATTTGCAACTGCTTCAACTATTTTTAGTGCAAATCTACAACGATTCTCTAAAGACCCTCCATATTTATCACTTCGATCATTAACTTGATCTTTCATAAATTGATCGATGAGATAGCCATGAGCACCGTGGACTCAACCCCATCAAATCCAGCTTCAATTGCATTTCTAGCAGCAAGTCGAAATTCGTTAACAATTTGAGGAATATCATCTGTTGTCAACCGTCGTGGTGGTGTAAAGTGTGCAACATCTATGCCATTGGAAAGAATTTGAGGTGCTAATTGTTTGTCTGTGCAGGAGATAGGATCCTGTCCATTGGGCTGAAAATCTGTAGAAAAGTGTTAGGAGAAAGACAATAGAGAAATTATGGCTTTGGGTGTGAGATCACTCTCTTTCGAGCGTTATTATAGGTACAATAAAACCTCATTAAATTAATACTCAATTAATTTAACCTCTTTAAGATAAATATTTTTTTTCGATCCCGACTTGAGCAAATAGAAAAAATCACTCATTTCGATAAGATGATAAGGTGGGACCATGAAATATTATTATTTTATAGAGATATTATTTATCAAATTTCAATTTGGTTTTTGATTTTGAAAAAGTGCATCGAATATCGAACTGAACTAATTTGGTTCAATTATGTTATGTTTTTTCTACTTCGATTCGATATTTTTAAAACGATATTTTGATGCAAATAAAAAATAAAATGAGGCCAAAATCAAAATTTAAAGATTATGTTAAGTGATTATGTGATCATTTACCTTTGTTGGAAACTCTACCAGCATGCCAAATTTGGGAAAAGAAGATTCCTCCTTTAGCATGAATTGCATTTACAATTGGTTTCCAAGCCTCTACTTGCTCCTTTGTCCATATACCAGGTGTATCATTGCACTCTCTACCAGTCTCAGAAATTACTGTAGCCTCTCCTATTAGAAGACCACCTTTTGTAGTTCTTTGTGAGTAGTAAAGTATAGCATGTGGTTGAGGAATATTGTCATAAGATCTTTGCCTTGATAATGGTGCCAATACAACTCTATGACACAACTCAAAGTTTCCCATCTTATAAGGGGTCATTAGAGGGATCATGCCTACTTTTTTCTCTTCAACAACTTTATTTTCCATTTTTTTTGGTCATAGTATAATCTTTAAATTGATTATGGATATATTTATAGATAACAAAGGAGAAATTGGTGTATAAGAGACTACTTTTTTCTTTTTCCATCCACCATATGAACAATGGTGGAGCTAGAATTTTTATTAAGGAATATCAAAATATAAAGTAAAAATATATATATTATCTCAATGAATTTGTAGGCGGGATGGGGTGGGTAGTGAGGGTTCAACACTGGTATGGAGAAGACAATAAACTTGAATTGTCACTTATAAACTTATTTGTTTTTTTTTTTTTTTACTTTAATAGAGAAATTATTTTTCTTATTTCTGAGGAATTTATTTTCATAGAAAAAATAATTTAAGTAACCAGACATGCGAAAATTGAAAAATATAATTCTCAAAAATATTTTGCGTACCAAACACACAAACGTCTCTATTTTATACAGAAAAGATGATAAGGTATTTATGGTAATGAATAATAGTGGAAAATAATGTGGACGTAAAATGTTTGATAGAAATAAATTAGAGAAAGTAGCTTGATTGAATTGGACAAGTATTGACTTATGGTGGTTAAATTTTTGAAGTAACATATAAAAGGATAAATTAACGATGTATAATTGACTTTTCAATCTTATTATTTCTCTAAGGGTATAAAAGTAGTTGAAACAACACAAATCACACTATTACTCGTGATAATTACTTGTTGAAATAATAGTTTTTTTTATTATATTTTCTATCAAAAAATATTGATTCAAATATATGTATCTTCAAGTGCATTTTATCCAAACATGCATTATATTCATTCAGCATATTTGATATTAATTTCATCCCCGCGTGTATCTGGTATCAATTTTATCAATAAATTTGATATCTAATAATAAATGTATTTGTACATAAATACATGTATATGATTCAAATATATGTATATATGATATCAAACATATGTATTGTTATACAATGTATTTGTGTATATATACATGAATCTAGTATCAAATTAAAATATGCATAAATACACATTATAACCAAACAAAAAAGGATGGAGAGAGTAAGCGAGAGAAAGAGGAGGAGAGGGATATGCAATTATTTTAAAGTATATAGGGATTTAGTAAATATGATAAGAATATTCGTCTAATTAAGTAGTTTTTCATAAAAGTATTGCTTGTATATATGTAGATCACAAAAAATACTATAAAAAGGTGAGGAGGAAAATTCTTAAAAATGATAACCCATCATGTCACCTAAAAAAAAATCTTTGAAAGTCAATAACGGACTGTTCAAAACTCGATGGATGATGTGTCTGCTGCTCTACCCTACTCCTCTTAACCACCAAACATTCACATTATTCAACTCTTCACTTAAAAATAATAACCCACCATGTCGGCTAAAATAAAAGAATCTTTAAAAGTAATGACGCACATTTCAAAACTCATTGGATAATGTGTCTGCTACTCTACCATTCTCCTCTTACTCACCAAACATTCTCATCATTCAAATCTTCATTTCTTTATAAAAGATTTGTGATATTTTTCTGATATAACTTTTTATTACCACGAATATATTACATAACACCACCTAACATCTAACAATATTTTCATTGAACTAAAATAGAAGGTCATGGGCTAACTGTTAGAGGGAGGGCCCAATTTTCACGAAGCACATTAGTATTTTTCAATCTATACCATATAAAAGATAGTCATAACCCCTCAACAATGTCCTCAAATTTGAAATTTCATGATAGTAATTAGTATTTTTAAAGCGGGTGACAACCATACTAAAGGCTTAACAAAAAGAAACTGAAATTATATTTCTTCAATAGAACTTGATAGATACATTACAATGTTGTTTCTGATCACTAGTTACCAAGGATATCCAATCATGTCGTGGTTTCTAGAATTGGATAATCAGTATAGCCAATAACAGGATCTGACGTATAAAATGTCTCTCTATTATACTTGTTAAGAGGAGCATTTAGCTCAAATCGCTTTGGTAAATCTGGATTAGATACGTATAAAATGTCTCTCTATTATACAAGGCTTTCAGAACATTCAATTTTTTCGCAAGCTGTTTTCATCCTAGGCTCAACTACGTGGCAATACGCGATATCATACTTATTCAACGATTCCATCATGTAAAGTCCCAAAGCACTCGGGTTAGAGGGGTCATTAGAGGGATATTCATGCATTGTTTCTCTTCAACAACTTTATTTTCCATTAATTCTTGCTAGTGGTGTAAGCTTTCTTGTTAATGAGTTGGTAATGATTATGGATATATTTATAACAAAGGTGAAATTGGTGAATAATGGAAACAATCCAACCAAATGACAACTTGTATCAAGTGTGGTACTCGAGCCAATTGATGATATGTCATATCAGGCGTGGTATTCGTGCCAATGAATAATACATACAAGGTGTGGTACCTGTGCTAGCTGGGATTAGGGAGGATATATAGGTGGGTGGAGAGGAGACAATAAATTTGAACTGTTAATTATAAAACTTATTTCTCTTAAATTTATTTAAAAAGCTACTTTCCTTATTTTTGTAATTAGGAGCTAATTATTTTTTCTAAATATAAATATTTTCTGAAATTTTCCATTATGTGTCTTTATTTATTTGATAGGAAAGATGATAATGTATTTTGTGGTAATGAATGGGTTCTACAATAATGTGGACGTAAAATGCTAGAAATAAATTAGAGGAAATAGCTTTATTGGATCCGATGTCACAATAATAATTCTAATAGTTTGTTTTTCACTGCTCCTTTTGTTCGGTATTAGATTGATATTTTCTATTTTACACGATAATTAAGAAATTATTAATAAATTGATCAATTTACTATTTTGCTCTTTGTTTATATTGATTAGCTTCTTGGAAAAAGAAATTTTAGATCTTTAAAATTTGTTTAGACCTCCAAAGGTCAAATTAATTATAGCGGGAAAATGAGAAAAAAATAATTAATTATATCCCAATTTAATAAATGATCAGATAATATGAGACAAATATTTTTAATAAGATACCCAATCTAATATGAGACGGAGAGTATTATTTCTCACTAGATGACAAGAGAGGAACTCAAATATAAGAAGCAAAGTTTATATTTTTGAAGTCTTCTCTTTTGTTGTTTTGCTATGAATAGTAGTAATACTTATCGCCTATCATTATCGGTGAATAACTATATAATTTTTTTGGGAAAATGGTTTGAAAAATATTCTAACTTTGGCCAAAATTGTTGTTATGATACCAAACTTTAAAAATGATCTTTTACCCCCCATATACTATTTAATACTGTATTTTAAAGATATATATGTGTCTATGGACATCATAAATATTGCACCATTTTAAATAGTAATGTGTCCACGTGGGCACATATATACCTTTAAAATACACTATTAAATAGTGTAGGGGTAAAAGGTTCTCCATAAAATTTAGTAACGTAACAACAATTTCGACCAAAATTGAAGTATTTTTCAGACCCTTTACCCAAAAATTTTGGTGAAATAAATCGAAGTCCCTTGAATTTGGCAAATTTTATCCAAATTTAAAATTTAAATTTTTTGTGGTGCAAATTTAAATTTTATATTTGCTTAATTATCCCTTTTAATTTGTTAATTTAATAGTCACAATCTCTCTAAACGCTAACAATCAATAAAAATGTGCCACACGCACTATTTCCAAATGACTACCTAATGAATTAATGATTATGAAAATTGGAAGTCATATGCAAATGGTATTAAATACTCTTTAAAACCTTAAACTCTTTTCATTGGTCAAGAAGGAAAAAAGACATCGTGGTCCTATTGCTAGACTGCCCTACCACCCTACCCACTGTGCAAAATGATATGCTTTACAACTGTAATATTTGACTTTGCGTGAAATCATTGGAGATATCAAATCCGTTCATCTGATCGATCAATCATCAAAATCAAATTTACAACAGTTACGTTAAGGGTGAGTGAGCATTTATCTTCCTTGATTCCAACCATAATTTGAAATTTCCCCATCAAAATTCACATTTAATTGGTTAAGAAAGTGAATTATAAGATAGAGAAAGTAAATTAACATTTAAATTTCACAAGTGAACCCCCCTTGACATTAATGTCTTGAAACTTTACATGTAGAATTTGAAATTTCACGATAGCAAATATTTTTAAAGACATGTGATAACTGTATTTTTACTTGAGGCTTAACAAAAAGAAATCAATAGAACTTGATAGGTTCATTACAATGATGTTTCCAATCGCTAGTTACTAAGGATAATAATAAAGATGTTCATCCATACATGATCATATTCTTGGACTTACTTCATAAACTTTTAAAAAATACTTAACTTAAATGTAGTATTACTACATAGTATTTGTAGAAGCCTATATAATCCAAATTTAACTAAGGTGAATCAACATACCATATTACTTTAACAATTGAGCCATCTTTGAGGTTGTATGTAGACAAGGGTTCATCATATTTCATTTCAATTGAATTGTGTTCAAGTGTGTAATACAAATCTTCACCAAAATTGGCTTCAACAATTTCAATCTATGCAATCGAAAAAATAATCATTGTCATGAAATTTTTTATTCACAATTGAACCCCTCTACAATGTCCTCGAATTTGAAATTTCATGATAGTTGAACCCCTCTACAATGTCCTCGAATTTGAAATTTCATGATAGTAAGTATTTTCAAAGATGGGTGACAACCATACTTGAGGCTTAACGAAAAGAAACTGAAATTATATTTCTTCAATAAAACTTGATAGATTCATTACAATGTTGTTTCTGATAATTAGTTACCAAGGAATCCAATCATGTCATGGTTTCTAGAGTTGGATAATCAGTATGGCCAACAACAGGATCTGGCGTATAAAATGTCTCTCTATTATACTTGTTAAGAGGAGCATTTAGCTCAAATCGCTTTGGTAAATCTGGATTAGATATGAATAAACGCAACAAGGTCAGCTCGATCTTCAACCACAACTCTGTTTCCATCTTCTCTATCATAACCACCAGCTACTATAAAAATACCTTTATATGCCTTCCTCAAAGGTATAAGGCATTCAGAACATTCAATTTTTTCGCAAGCTGTTTTCATCCTAGGCTCAACTACGTGGCAATACGCGATATCATACTTATTCAACGATTCCACCATGTAAGTCCCAAAGCACTTGGGCTGAAAATCTGTAGAAAGGAAGTTAGTTAAGAAAGGTTGATTTATCAACTAGTAGTTATTATTTCATTAGAAAGTCACATTTTTTCTCGATTTCAAAATATGTAGAAATGAGTCCGTTAAGAAGGGTTGATTTATCAGCTACTAATAATTATCATCTCACAAAGTCAATCTTGATCTTTTCGATTCCAAAATCTATAGAAAAAGAGTCAGTTAAGAATGGTTGTTTTATCAACTAAAAATTATCATCTCAAAAAGTCACCCTACTTGTCGATTCCAAAATCTATAGAAAGGAGTAGTTGAGTGATCATTTGAGAAATTAGCTCTAGTTAATTTCCACAAAATTTACATTTTTAGTAATACATATATTTCACTCAAAAGCATCAAATATGACTTGACAAAAAATGTCTAAAATCATTTACCTTTGCTGGAAACTCTACCAACACGCCAAATTTGGGAAAATAAAATTCCTCCTTTCGCATGAACTTCATTTACAATTGGTTTCCAAGCCTCTACTTGCTCCTTTGTCCATAAACCAGGTATATCTTTATACCCTATGCCAGTTTCAGAAATTACTGTGGCCTCTCCTATTAGAATGCCACCTTTTGTAGTTCTTTGTGAGTAATAAAGTATTGCATGTGGTTGAGGAACATTGCCATAAGATCTTTACCTTGATAATGGTGCCAATACAACTCTATGTGATAAATGAAAGTTTCCCATTTTATAAGGGATCATTAGAGGGATATTCATGTGTTGTTTCTCTTCAACAACTTTATTTTCCATTAATTCTTGCTTTTGTTAGTGGTGTAAACTTTCTTGTTGTAATCAGCTTCTAATGATTATGGATAGGTTTATAACTAAGGATAAATTTGGTGAATACTAGACACTGCTAGCTTGAGATTAGGAATGTTGTGTGAGTGGAAAGGAGATGATGAACTTAAATTGCCACTTATAAAATTTATTTTCGTTACTTTTACTAGGGAAGTCACTTCCAATGAGTAGCTTATTTTCCTGAAAAAAAATTATTTTTCAAATATTTTGACCAATCAAATATGCGTAAATTAAAAAAAAAAGTATTGAAAACACCTCTAAACTTGACTAACTAAACTTAGATATGTGTAACATGACATAGCGCGAGTGGTCTCAAACATTTTTAAAAGCACGAGACTCTTCATAAAATATCGAGAGAAGTGTTGAAAGTAACTTTAAACTTTACAAGAATTTAAGAGTGTATTTAACTCATATTGCAAGATCGAAAGTGTATTTAAATATAATTAGTCAAGTTAAAAGATGTTTTTAAATTTGACAATAATTTAAAAATGAAACTAATAATTCATCGCTGAGTTTTCAATTATTCTCTCTTTAAAAGATATGATATGGCATTTTGTGGTAATGAATGAGTGATACATTAATGTGGATCACTGATTAGGGACTAATTTTCCTATGAACGAAAATTAACTCCCAAAGTTGAATAAAACACGACTAATAATTCTAGGAAGATCATACTTTTCAATATTTTCCGGTGGTAATGGCCACTACAGCCGGTGGCTAACCTCCCACTGAGGTTGGTCAACCCGCTTTACTCTCAAATCCCTTTATTTCGTATGCGGACAAACTAAAACCAATATCACTCGATACTAAACCAATATCGTTGAAGCAAATATCATACCTACATGGGGAACCTACAATACTATGGGAGCAGGAGGAAATAAAGCAGATGATAATTAATGAAAATTTGGAATATGTTGTAGTTGGAAAATTTTCATTTGAATGGCCGGATATTCAAGATTTGAGGAAACTGATTCCAAAACAGTGTGAGCTCAAGGGGGAATGCAAAATTGGGCTGCTTAGCAATAGGCATGTCCTCATTCGAGCAACTTTAATGGAGGACTATGTGCACGTACTGTCCAAACCAGCTTTCTACATTGCACAAAGGAGTTGCTCTTTCCCTATGAGAACATTGAAGTGGGATCCAATGTTTGATCCCGAAGAAGAGACTTGGATATCCTTTCCATATCTCTCATCAAATTTTTTTTGGTAGAGAAACGATATTCTCATTGGCAGCGACAGTGGGTAAACCTTTACAGGTTGACATGGCGACAAGGAACCAAACAAGACCCAGTTATGCTAGAGTCAAAATGGAGGTGGATTTGCTCGGAGAATTTCCCAAAAGAATCAAAATAGGCATGAAGAAAACTAATGGGGAGATAATGGAGAAGTGGGTGAGAATAAAGTATGACTACGTTCCAAAATACTGTAAGACATGCATGATACAAGGACATGATGAGCAACAATGTTACATGGAACATCCAGAATTGTATCCAAAGAAGGAGAAGAATAATATGGAAGCAGATGCGAAAGAGGAAAAGGAGAACAAATATAATCGAGAAAAAGACAGTGATAGGATGGAAGAAAGGAATGCACCTCAACAAATGGAGAAGATCAAAAATTTTGACGAACCAAAAACTAAAAAGGGAGGGTGGACAAAGCAGCCAAATAGAGTTTGGGCCAAGGTGGAAATACCAACCGGAAACAAATTTGAAGCTTTAAAGAAAGATGAAAAGGAAGGTGAAATGATGGAGAGCTCTAAAGGAGGAGAAGGCCAAGCATCAGACAGGCAAAGTGAACACGTAGTGAAAGAATCATCCAAAGAATGGGTCGAAAGTTCCTTTGGAAAACAAAAAAAAAGAACATCACCAGGGGCATAAGGCAATCACATTAACATATGGGCAGAAAATTTGTATATATTGTTAAAGAATGGAGGATCTGAGGAAATATCTAGCAACATGGGAGTGAATACTCCCCTTACTGTTGACGGCGGTAGTATGCATGAGAAGGAACACCAACAGGATAATATTGTAATAAGAAGTGATGAAATGACGAAGAAAAATTATCCAGAGGTACAACTAAAAGAAGCTCCAAACCTAATTGACGAATCAGAGGAAGAAATACAACATAGAAATGTATCAGAAGAAGATGACTAAATGGATTATAATATCCAGCAGATCAGTATAGCAGGGGACTTATCTCCAAGGCACATGAATAGTTTGAAGGCAAAAAGAGAAAAACCCACCATTCCGCTTCAAGTCAAAACAAGGAGTAGCAAGGACAAATATTCCAATAGTGATAAATGATTGAAAAAGCTATTTTTTGGAATATTAGATTCGTTAACACTCAAAATTCTTTTGGGAGATTGATGGATCTTAATAGTAGACATCACTATTCATTTGTAGCTTTAATGGAACCTTTTCAGGATCCATTAGAGCTAGACCAATACAAAAGAAAGTTAGGTTTCGATAATGCCCTAGCTAACTGTTTCGGGAAAAATTGAATCTTTTGGAGGGATGATTGGGAGGGTACTTTGCTTATGGATTCTATACAACACATATCTATGAAATTTTGTAAAAACAATAGGTCTTTCATTATTTCATCAGTATATGCTAGGTGTAATGTGTTGGATAGATTAGAATTATGGGAGGAATTAAAAGGTATCGCAGAAGATTGGCGGATACCTTAGATGGTTGGGGTGATTTTAATGTAGTTATTAATAAGGAAGAGAAATTGGGAGGCCTTGAATTCACTCAATAGGAGGCTACTGATTTTGCTCTTTGTATTAGCAATTGTGCGTTAACTGAGGTGAAATTTTCAGGGAGTAAATATACTTGATGGAATGGACGAATAGAGGAAACTTGTATATTCAAGAGATTGAATAGAATTTTACTGAATGCTTTGTTCACAGATGAATTCCCATCTAGTGAAGTTCATCATTTAATCAGACAGGGATCAGATCATGCTCCTCTTCATTTGATTTGTGATACAGAAGAGGAACCATTGGTGAAACCTTTTCGTTTTTTGAATTTTTGGACTAAACACCATCAATTCAAGGAAGTAGTACAACAACACTAGAGGATTGAGTTTACTGGTAGCCCTTTTTTGAAGGTTCATGCTAAGCTGAAAAGGGTAAAAAGAGCTTTAGCTAATGGAGTAGGGATGTCTTTGGTAACATTTTCCAACAAATTGCTACTGTTGAGGATATGATCAAGGTTAAGGAGACTCAATTGGAGATTTTTTCTACAGTAGAAAACAGGGCGGAGCTGAGTAGAATGGAGGGAGAATTGAGAAAATACCTCAAGATTGAAGAAGAATATTAGAAGCAAAAGGGGGGAATGAAATGGTTTGTGGATGAAGATAGAAACACTAAATTCTTCCATTCTTATATTAAAGGAAGAAGGAAAAAGTTACATTTAGCAGAGATATGTAATTGAGCACGGGGTGATGGTGAAAACAAACCAGTAAATAGGGCAAGCAGTAGTCTATTACTTTTCAGAGCAATTTAAGGCAGATGAGACATCTCAAGATTACTCAATGCTGAAACATATGCCTAAGTTGATCACAGAAGAGGAAAATGAAAAAATGATAAAGCTTCCTACACAAAAGGAGATAAAAAGGGTGGTGTTTGAGCTTAATGGAGAGAGTGTGAGTGGACCAGATGGTTTTTCCGGCTTGTTCTTTCAGTCCTGCTGGGAAATTGTAGGAGCTGATATCACCAGATTAGTGATTGCATTTTTTTGTGGGAAAACGCTGCCAAATCTTATTACTCACACCAATATGATTTTATTATCAAAGAATGAGGATGTTAACAATTTTTCAGACATGAGAGGCCAATTAGTTTGAGCTCTTTTATAAACAAGATTATATCGAGATTGGTGCATGATAGAATAACGGAGGTGTTACCTAAGATTATATCTCCCACCCAATCAGGTTTTGTTAAAGGAAGGAGCATAACTGAAAATGTATTGTTGGCACAAGAAATAATTAGGGATATTCACCTGAGAAATCAACATATTAATGTGGTTGTGAAGTTAGATATGGCTAAGACGTATAATAGAGTGTCCTGGATTTTCCTAACGAAGGTGCTGCGAAAGTTTAGTTTTTCGGAGGTAATTATTGATATGGTATGAAGACTCATCTCGAGTAATTGGTATTCAATCCTCATTAATGGCCAGTTTAATAGTTTCTTTTAGTCTTCTAAAGGTCTTAAACAAGGATATCCTTTGTCCCTAACACTATTTATCATTGTGGCAAAAGTTTTGGCCAGAGGTTTAGACAACTTACACAATGATAACGATTATAAAGGGTATGGTCTACCAAAATGGAGTCCAACTATAAACCATCTGTCATATGCAGATGATACAATATTATTTTGTTCAGGGGATAGACCTTCAGTCATTAAGATGATGACAATGATAAGAAATTATGAAGAAGTATCTGGTCAAATGATCAATAAGGCTAAGAGTGTTTTCTATCTCTATGACAAGGCCCCCTTGATAGTGGCAATCAGAATGAGAAAACTCACAGGGATAAGACAAGGTAATTTCCCTTTCACTTATTTGGGATGCCCTGTGTTTTATGGAAGAAAGATCAATAGTTACTTCGAAGACTTGGTGAGGAAGGTGGCTCAAAGAATTTTGTCTGGGCAGAATAAATTTCTATCCTTTAGAGGTAAGTACATATTTATTAGCCATGTTCTTCAATCGCTACCACTTTATCTTTTACCTGCTATGAATCCCCCCAAGAAAATTATTGAACAGATACATCAGATCTTTGCAAAATTCTTTTGGGGAAATACAGGAAGTATAAAAGGAAAACATTGGGTAGCTTGGAATGACATGTGTTACCCTAAGGCAAAAGAGGGTTTGGGATTCGATCTCTCCATGATGTTAATAATGCTATGTTTGTCAAACTATGGTGGAGGTTCAAGGTGTCCATTTCTTCATTATGGAGTAACTATATGCGCAATAAGTATTGTAAGAAATTACACCCTACAGTTGTTAGGAATTCTGCAACATCTCATGTGTGGAGGAAATTATTAGTAAGGGAAGAGGTGGAGCATGAAATTTGGTGGCAAGTTAAAGCAGGGAATTCAAGTTTCTGGTACGATAATTGGACAAAACAAGGGGCGTTATTTTTCCCAGAAGGAGAAAGTGCGGGGGAGGAGGAATTAGAGGTAAAAGAGCTCATTAGAAATGGAAGTTGGAAAATAGAAAAATTGCATGAACATATTTCAGAGGAAATGATATCTCACATAGTTAAAAACATCAAGTCTAACATCTATGCTCTGAATGATAAGCCGTGGTGGATAGGAAATTCAACAGGAGTTTTTTCAGCCAAATCAGCTTATCACATGCTAAGGACCAAGAGAGAAACAACTGACTGGATGAATTGCATTTGGATTAAAGGTTTACCATTTAAATTTTCTTTCTTTCTATGGAGGGTGTGGAAGAAAAGAATTGTAACAGATGATAAGTTGAGGAGAATGAGGATGCATATAATATCTAAATGTTACTGCTGTGAGAAGGGGGAATTGGAAACCATGGCTCATTTATTGCTAACCGCTCCCATAGCTCAAAGGCTATGGAAGCAGTCCACTTCTTGTGCATGTTTGGATATTGATGGGATTCAACTACACCATTCATTTTTTAAATGGTGGGAATATGAAGGAAACCCAAAATTGCAACAAATCATGAAGGCCATTCCAGCGATTATCACGTGGGAACTATGGAAAATGAGAAACTCAATCAAACATGACAAGAAGGTATCGTTTGATAAAATGTTCAGTCAATGTCAAATGATAGTTCATCAGCTGATAAAAGCCAAATATCAATGGCTCAAAAACATTCCTCTTCAATGGAGTGAGATGTTTGATTTACTACAAATATGCAAACCCACGCTATTTTATCACATTGTGCGGTGGACAAGGCCAAATGAGGGTTGGATAAAATGTAATACAGATGAAGCAAGTAGAAGTAACCCAGGGATGAATTCTTATGGCTTTTGTTTGAGGGATAGTAGCGGGGATCTACCGTATGCAGAAGCCAAAAGAATAGGATTTGCCACTAACTTAGTGGCTGAGGTAACAACAATCTGGAAAGCTCTGAGATACTGTAAAGAATAGAGTTATGCTAACATATTTCTAGAGACTGACTCATTAAGTCTTAAAAATAATGATTAGAGGGGAATGAAAAATACCGTGGGAAATAATTGAAAGAGTAGAGGAGATTCATGAGAGTAATACCCAGATAACACACATATAAAGGGACATCACAAACACAACAATAGATCAAGAAGGTAAATTACAGTATCAGTTGTTCTATCAGCTACCGAGGAAAGCAAGAGGGGTTTTAAACATGGATAAACAACAAATATCAGCAATTTGAATAAGGACAAGGAGAATCAGCATTACTAACAGTCATTAACATGGAAAGCAAAGAAACAGACATAGAGTTACACAACTATGATAACTACAATAAAGTTTGTGGCAAGCTTAAAGGGGTATTTACATTGAATCCACGGGTCAGAAATGTATTTTTACAAGCTGAGCAGGACAGTTAGGCAGTCTCCATTGCGAAGGATGTTGATCAGTCGGAGATTGAAACTCTCGAGCATTTTGAGCGGCAGAGACAACCTGAGAAACAAAGAAGAAGCTGAGCACTTTTTAGGAAACCTCACTTTTTGATTGTGGGATGACCTCTTGTATTTCTTATGTTTATTTGTTTTGAGTTTGCAAACTTTCTTTATTAATAAAACAAAGAAGGGCCTAAAATGTCCTTCAAGTATTTGAATTGGTACAAAATTACCCTCCATTCACCTATCTGCCCTAAAATACCCCTGACGTCCACCTTTCGGCTCAAAAATACCCTTATGTCTAACGGATCACTCTCATTAGGTGGATGGAGGGTAATACTGTACCGAATCTCATAGTTTAAGGGCATTTTAGGCCCTTTTACGTTAAAATAATTTGAAATTACTTAATATATAAGTTCACATGATCGACTTGATTTTGAATTTCATAGTCATTTAAATTTATAAAAAGGTTAGGCATCTACTCTCTAAACTACTCTCTCCCCGACCCTTCACATCCTATCTCTTCCTTTTCTTTTTTTTTTTTTTTAATTTCTATTTGGATCTTGTCCACAATTTTTTTTAATTTATGACAAACAAGAGAGAAAAAAAGGGAGGAAATAATGATGCATTCATATAGAAATAATTAGTTCAATAAAAGATGACTTAATCAAGAAAATATGTAGAAATATTACATTTTTTTATGTGTACCCAAAATTAAAAATAAAAGAATAAAAATAATCATTTCTTGTATCCCCACACTCATCCCATCTGACAATAATACTAATTAAAAGAATATAAATATGTGAGTTCATTTCAAGTTTGAGTCCCAGATATCCTAATTAAAAATAAGAGATTAAAAAAGGAATAAAATAGAAAATGAACAAGACATTTGGATAATTGAGAGAAATTTTATATAAATGAAAATAATAATATTTTTAGATGGACAATCAGTCGCAGTAAGTATGGATTTTAGTTGGATTCCCATTTATGAGTTGAGTTACGTTATAATGAATTGGGGTTGATTTAAAATAAGTCAATAGGAAGATATCATTAAATTATTTTAGGACCAAAAGGTGGACGTCAGGGATATTTTAGGACGGATAGGTGGATGAAGGGTATTTTTGTACCAATTTAAATACTTGAGGGGCATTTTAGGCCCTTCTCCGTTAATAAAATGGTCCAATTTTTTTTTTTTTTAAAAAGATACATTAATGTGGATGTAAAATGCTAGAAAAAGAAATAAATTAGAACAAATAAGTTGATTGGAATCCGACGTCACAAGTATTGATTGCTTTGCTCAAAGTGTATATGATCCCCTTTAAATGCTGGCAGCTAACGAAAATGTGTTACATGTGCTGTTTTGCAGATACTTTATTCATGTGACGTCTTTAAAGAATAAAATAAATATTTTTACCTTCTCAATCAGTTTTTTTCTGGCTAAATTTATTATAAAAAGTCTAGAATAAATATTTTGATTATATTTTTATATTTGACTAAAAGATAATGTTATTCTAATTAAGTTCTTTTTACATATTTGCCAGGAAAAGAAGAAATACACGCTTAGAACAAATAATCATTGTATCTAAAAAAGATACAAAGAAAAAATAAATTTTCAAACAAATATTTTACAATTTGATCCGAAGAAGAATAATGCATAGTTGAAATAAATAGTGCATTATAAAAAAACACACTAATTTTTTCTTTTTATAAAAATACATTACTTGAGTTTCATTACTTTGGTTAAATCTTTCTTTTATTTAGCTAAAATAAATAGAATTAACTAAGTTATTTAGATTTGGATTCCCCAAAACAGAAATATATAATTGAAACAAATAATCATTTTACTTAAAAATAAATAAATTGAGATAATTCTTTTGTAAGACTTTTACCTTAGTATCTACTCTATTACAAGACTTTTTGCAAAAACTCTATTGCCCACGTTCTTTAACCAACTAACTACCTCTAGTTGATACAGACTCTAAAATAAATACTGTAATACATAAGAACCTAGTGAACACTGCCCCACCGCAATGTGCAAAATGATATGCTTTACAAATTACAACGGTAATATTTGACTTTATGTGAAAGCATTGGAGATATCAGATCTGTTCATCTGATTTGTCAATCATCAAAATCAAAATTTACAACAACTACGACAAGGGTGAGTGAGCCTTGATCTTCCCTTCTTCCAACCATAATTTGAAATTTCCCCATCAAAATCCACTATTTGAACTCCAAATGTTTAAAGATATATGATTAAAATTCACATTTAATTCGTTAAAGAAAGTAAATTATAAGATAGGGGAAGTAAATTAACATTTAAATTTCACAAATGAACCTACATATGTAGAATTTGAAATTTTACGATAGCAAATATCTTCAAAGACAGTTGATAACCATATTTTAACTTGAGGCATAACGAAAAGAAACTGAAATTATATTTCTTCAATAAAACTTGATAGATTCATTACAATATAGTTTCTGATCATTAGTTACCAAGGAATCCAATCATGTCATAGTTTCTAGAATTGGATAATCAGTATAGCTAACAATAGGATCTGACGTATAAAATGTCTCTCTATTATACTTGTTAAGAGGAGCATTTAGCTCAAATCGCTTTGGTAAATCTGGATTAGATATGAATAAACGTCCATATGCAACAAGATCAGCTCCATCTTCAACCACAACTCTGTTTCCATCTTCTCTCTCGTAACCACCAGCTACTATAAAAGTACCTTTATATGCCTTCCTCAAATGTACAAGGCTTTCACCACATTCAATTTTTTCGCAAGCTGTTTTCATCCTAGGCTCAACTACGTGGCAATACGCGATATCATACTTGTTCAACGATTCCACCATGTAAAGTCCCAAAGCACTGGGGTTGGTGTCTCCTGATTCATTATAATTTGCAAATGGGGAAATCCTTATACCAACTCGGTTAGATCCTATCTCATTTGCAACTGCTTCAACTATTTCTAGTGCAAATCTACAACGATTCTCTAAGGATCCTCCGTATTTATCATTTCGATCATTGATTTGATCTTTCATAAATTGATCGATTAGATAGCCATGAGCACCGTGGATCTCAACTCCATCAAATCCAGCTTCAATTGCATTTCTAGCAGCAAGTCGAAATTCGTTAACAATTTGAGAAATTTCATCTGTTGTCAACCGTCGTGGTGGTGTAAAGTGTGCAACATCTATGCCATTGGAAAGAATTTGAGGTGCTAATAGTTTGTCTGTGCAGGAGATAGGATCCTGTCCATTGGGCTGAAAATCTGTAGAAAGGAAGTTAGTTAAAAAAGGTTGAATCATCAACTAACTAATAGGTTATTATTTCAGAAAGTCACATTTTTTCTAGATTCCAAAATATGTAGAAATGAGTCAGTTAAGAAGGGTTGATTTATAAACTACTAATAATTATCATCTCACAAAGTCAATCTTCTTTTCTATTCCAAATTTTATAGAAAAGGAGTCAGTTAAGAATGGTTGTTTTATCAACTAAAAATTATCATCTCAAAAAGTCATCCTACTTGTTGATTCCAAAATCTATAGAAAATAGTCAGTTGAGTGATCATTTGAGAAATTAGCTCTAGTTAAGTTCCACAAAAGTTACATTTTTAGTGATACATATATTTCACTCAGAAGCATCAAATATGACTTTGATAAAATATCTAAAATCATGGGAGAAAAGTCATTTACCTTTGCTGGAAACTCTACCAGCATGCCAAATTTGGGAAAAGAAGATTCCCCCTTTTGCATGAACTTCATTTATAATTGGTTTCCAAGCCTCTACTTGCTCCTTTGTCCATATACCAGGTGTATCATTGCACATTCTACCGGTCTCAGAAATAACTGTGGCCTCTCCTATTAGAAGCCCACCTTTTGTACTTCTTTGTGAGTAATAAAGTATAGCATGTGGTTGAGGAATATTACCATAAGATCTTTGCCTTGATAATGGTGCCAATACAACTCTATGTGACAAATGAAAGTTTCCCATTTTATAAGGGGTCATTAGAGGGATATTCATGTGTTGTTTCTCTTCAACAACTTTATTTTCCATTAATTCTTGCTTTTGTTAGTGGTGCAAACTTTCTTGTTAATCAGCTTGTAATGATTATGGATACATTTATAACAAAGGATAAATTTGGTGAATACTAGACACTGCTAGCTGGAGATTAGGAATGCCATGTGATGAACTAGACACTACTAGCTGGAGATTAGGAATGCCATGTGATGAACTTAAATTGTCACTTATAAAACTTATTTACGTTACTTTTTATTAGGGAAGTCACTTCCAATGAGTAGCTTATTTTCCTGAAAAAAAAATTATTTTTCAAATATTTTAACCAATCAAACATGCGTAAATAAAAATAATAAAAATATTGAAATCACCTCTGAACTCGACTAGTTAAACTTAGATACACCCCTGGTCTGTCATGTAACATAGCAAGTGCTATCAATCTCTTTTAAAAACATGAGACTCTTAATAAAATGTTGAGAGAAATGTTGAAAATAACTTTAAACTTTACAAGAATTTAAGGGTTTATTTAACTCATATTGCAATATTAGGAGTGTATTTAAGTATAGTTAGTCAAATTAAAAGATATTTTTAAATTTGACAATAATTTAAAAATATTTCTAATAATTCATCGCTCATTTTTCAATTATTCTCTCTTTAAAAGATATGATATGGCATTTTGTGGTAATGAATGAGTGATACATTAATGTGGATGTAAAATGCTAGAAATAAATTAGAACAAGAGAAAAGATATAAAGCCACCACTGAAGTTGTCCCATATTTGCATAAGGACACCTTAACTTTGGAAGTGTCCTATCACCCCATAAAACTTTTTAATATCTTTGTAAATGAGCTGTTTTGACCCATTTCCTCGTCTGGATTGTTACCATGCACATGAGGCGCGTGATGCAGTGTTTTCATTGCCATTAACCAGTTTAAAAGTGTCACGTGTTAATTTATTTCTTTATTATTAGTATTTAATTAATTTACATCATCTTCTCCAAATTTAAAGAGAAAAAAGTCATTGGTAGCCCTAAATTTACGATTTCATCTTTTTTATCAAAGCAAGATTAGCGTTGGTGCTCTCTCTTTGACGAATTCATCATCTTCCCCAAGCGCAATAAGGTAAGAATTCGTTTTATCTTTTAATTTCCGATAGAAAGCGTTAATTTGAAGTTTTTTATGGTTTAATTTCTTCTTAATCTTCACCAAGAAACGTCAACAACGAGATTATCACCACCAAGAGAAAACGAGAAGAATTTTCTATATTTTGTGATTTTAGGAAAAGTTGAGAAATAACAAAAGAACAGAGAAGACTTTTCTTTAAAAGAATAGAGTCGGGTCGGGTCGGGTTGAACGAATATTACAGGAGTGAGCATCACGCGCAACAACCCAGACGAGGGAATGAGTCAAAATGGCCCATTTATAAAGATATTAAAAAGTTTTGTGGGGTGACAAGACACTTCCAAAATTAAGATGTCTTTATGCAAATTCGGGACAATTTTAATGGTGACTTTATGTCTTTTCTCATAGAACAAATAAGTTGATTGGAATCCGATGTCACAAATATTGATTGTTTTGCTATTATTTCTCACAAAATGACGAGAGAAGCTCAAAGTGTATATGATCCCCTTTAAATGCTGGCAGCTAACGAAAATGTGTCACATGTGCTGTTTTGCAGATACTTTATTCTGTTGGGTTCTGAAGGTGAATTGGGGAGTCATGCGGAAGTTTATAATTTATAAATCATATAGTTAATAAATCAGATAACTAAAACTTATAGTAAAAATCAAAATATTATTATATCAAATTAAAACTAATATAAAGAAAAACATTAAAACTTTAGAGAGAATAAATCTCCCCATAAACAAAACTCTTAAAGAACTACATTGTGGATGCTATTGTTATGTGTTAGATGAAAACAAACCTATATTTATAGAGTCCTAAAACCTTTTCTTACTAGAAAAGGAGTCCTAAAGGAGAGAATAAACCTAATATAAAATAATATTATATTTTTCTTTTAAGAAAAGTAAAAACATTTATGGTAATGTTTAATTTTTTCTTTAAGGAAAAATAAATCTTAAATTATGGTAAGAAAATCAAGGCAAAACCCTAACATATTCATGTGACATCTTTAAAGAATAAAATAAATATTTTTACCTTCTCAATCAGTTTTTTTCTGGCTAAATTTATTATAAAAAGTCTAGAATAAATAGTTTGATTATATTTTTATATTTGACTAAAAGATAATGTTATTCTAATTAAGTTCTATTTACATATTTGCCAGGAAAAGAAGAAATACACGCTTAGAACAAACAATCATTTTATCTAAAAAAGATATAAAGAAAAAAAAGGAAAATGCATAAGTACCCCCCAGCCTATACCCGAAATCCCAGAGACACACCTAACCTTTACTAAGGTCCTATTACCCCCCGAACTTATTTTATATGTAATATTCTACCCCTTTTTGGCCTACGTGGCACTATCTTTGTGGGCCCAGTGCATGTAGACATTTTTTTCAAGATAGTGCCACGTAGGCAGAAAAGGGGTAGAATATTATAGATAAATTAAGTTCGGGGGGTAATAGGACCTTAGTAAAGGTTAGGTGTGTCTCTGGGATTTCGGGCATAGGCTGGGAGGGTACTTATGCATTTTCCCCAGAAAAAATAAAATTTCAAACAAATATTTTACAATTTGATCCGAAGAAGAATAATGCACAGTTGAAATAAATAGTGCACTATAAAAACATACACTAATTTTTATTTTCATAAAAATACATTATTTGAGTTTCATTACTTTGGTTAAATCTTTCTTTTATTTAAAGCTAAAAGAAATAGAATTAACTAAGTTATTTAGATTTGGATTCCCCAAAACAGAAATATATAATTGAAACAAATAATCATTTTACTTTAAAAAAAAAATTGAGATAATTCTTTTGTAAGACTTTTACCTTAGTAGCTATTCTATTACAAGACTTTTTGCAAAAACTCTATCGCCTATGTTCTTTAACCAACTACCTCTAGTTGATACAGACTCTAAAATAAATTTATGTTTTGCTCTTTGTTAGTCCTCATAGATGAGCGATACAAAGGGTAAAACCTTAAACTCTTTTCATTGGTCGAGAAGGTAAAAAGGACATTGTGGTCCTATGCTACACTGCCCTACCGCAATGTGCAAAACGATATGCTTTACAACTATAATATTTGACTTTGTGTGAACGGATTGGAGATATTAGATCCGTTTATCTGGTTTGTCAATCATGATATTCCTTGCTTCCAACCATAATTTGAAATTTCCCCATTAAAATCCACTATTTGAACTCCAAATGTTTAAAGATATATGATTAAAATTCACATTAAGAAAGTAAATTATAAGATAGGGGAAGTAAATTAACATGTAAATTTCACAAATGAACCTACATATGTAGAATTAGAAATTTCACGATAGCAAATATTTTCAAAGACAGTTGATAACAATATTTTTACTTGAGGCATAACGAAAAGAAACTGAAATTATATTTCTTCAATGAAACTTGAATAGATTCATTACAATGTAGTTTCTGATCATTACAATCATGTCGTGGTTTCTAGAATTGGATAATCAGTATAGCCAACAATAGGATCTGACGTATAAAATGTCTCTCTATTATACTTGTTAAGAAGAGCATTTATCTCAAATCGCTTTGGTAAATCTGGATTAGATAAGAATAAACGTCCATACGCAATAAGATCAGCTTCATCTTCAATCACAGCTCTGTTTCCATCTTCTCTATCGTAACCACCAGCTACTACAAAAGTACCTTTATATGCCTTCCTCAAAGGTACAAGGATTGATTTCATCATAGGCTCAACTACGTGGCAATACACAATGTCATACTTGTTCAACGATTCCACCATGTAAAGTCCCAAAGCACTGGGGTCGGTGTCTCCGGATTCATTATAATTTGTAAATGGGGAAATCCTTATACCAACTCGGTCAGATCCTATCTCATTTACAACTGCTTCGACTACTTCTAGTGCAAATTTACAACGATTCTCTAAGGATCCTCCGTATTTATCATTTCGATCATTGATTTGATCTTTCACAAATTGATCGATTAGATAACCATTAGCTCCGTGGATCTCAACTCCATTAAATCCAACTTTAATTGCATTTTTAGCAGCAAGTTGAAATTCATTAACGAATTGAGGAATTTCATTTGTTGTCAACCGTCGTGGTGGTGTAAAGTGTTCATCATCTAGGCCATCTGAACGAATTTGAGGTATTAGTAACTTGTCTGTGCAAGAGACAGGATCCTGTCCATTGGGCTGAAAATCTGCACAAGGATTGAATTATGATGAACTAATGGTTAGTATTATTTTTTAAAGTCACCCTTCTTCTCGATTTCAAAATCCACGTTAACAAATGTTGATTTATCAATTAATAGTTATTATCTCACAAAATCATCTCTTTTTTATCGTTTGAAATTCATAGAAAGGGGTCAGTTAATTGTTATTTCAGAAAGTCGCTCTTCTTCTCGATTTCAAAATCAATAGAAAGGAGTCAGTTGAGTAGGGTTGATTTATCAATTAACATTTATTGTCTCAAAAAATCATCCTTTTTCTCAATTCAAAAATCTATAGAAAGGAGTCAGTAAAGAAGGGTTGATATATGAAATGGTCACTCAAATAACAGTTATTTTCTGAAATAGTCAGAGTTAGAGTTATACCTTTGTTGGAAACTCTACCAGCATGCCAAATTTAGGAAAAGAAGATTCCTCCTTTAGCATGAACAACATTAACAATTGGTTTCCAAGCCTCCACTTGCTCTTTTGTCCATATACCGGGTACATCTTTATACCCTATGCCACTTTTAGAAATTATTGTGGCTGTTGTGGTTTATTTGCCCTGATTTCTTACCATAAATAGGTTTTCCTTTTAGGAAATTGTTTTAATATTTTACTAGTCCTTTTCTTGTAGGAAAGGTTTAGGACTCTATAAATATAGACTTGTTCCTTCTAACTTAATTAGCATTCACAATGTAGTCTTAAGGGCTTTGGGAGTTTTGGTTGGAGGGAGAATTTGTGGGTCACAAGCTTGATACGTTATCATTTGTGTGAACCTCCCATGTATTCCGAGTGAATTGGTTGAAGTTATTTCTCTCTATATTTTGTACTCTCATGTTTATATGGTGGATTGCTCATCTCCTTTGTGGACGTAGGTCGATTGACCGAACCACGTTAAAATCTGTCTCTTTTTGTATATTTCTCGTTTGTCTTCTTACTCGTGGTCTTTCGAGGTTTGCTTTGCTAACTTCCGCATTACACCTACTTATTTCGGTCCTAACAAATGGTATCAGAGCCATGGTTCAATGATTGAACCATGCTAGAGATGGGTGTTCATCTTGGTGAGTGTAGTTCTAGTCGCAACCTTTTTGACAGTAATGAAGATCTTTGTTGGAGAAATTATTTTAGAGAGGTTCTCTGTGTCGAGACGTAGATTTGATGGAGGAGATTATGGAGAAGAGATGCAAGATCCTAAAGATTATGTGAAGAAGGTGGACAAATTTATTTTGTTAGAAATTCAAGCCAAGGGGGAGATTTGTTGGGGTTTATTTGCCCTGATTTCTTACCATAAATAGGTTTTCCTTTTAGGAAAAGGTTTTAATATTTTACTAATCCTTTTCTTGTAGGAAAGGTTTAGGACTCTATAAATATAGACTTGTTCCTTCTATCTTAATTAGCATTCACAATGTAGTCTTAAGGGCTTTGAGAGTTTTGGTTAGAGGGAGAATTTGTGGGTCACAAGCTTGATACGTTATCACTTGTGTGAACCTCCCATGTATTCCGAGTGAATTGGTTGATGTTATTTCTCTCTATATTTTGTACTCTCATGTTTATATAGTGGATTGCTCATCTCCTTTGTGAACGTAGGTCGATTGACCGAACCGCGTTAAATCTGTCTCTTTTTGTATATTTCTCGTTTGTCTTCTTACTTGTGGTCTTTCGAGGTTTGCTTTGCTAACTTCCGCATTATACCTACTTATTTCGGTCCTAACAGTGGCCTCTCATATTAGAAGACCACCTTTTGTAGTTCTTTGTGAGTAATAAAGTATAGCATGTGGTTGAGGAATATTACCATAAGATCTTTGCCTAGTTAATGGTGCCAATACAACTCTATGACATAAAAGAAAGTTTCCCATCTTATAAGGGGTCATTAAAGGGATCATGTCTACTTTCTCTTCCACAACTTTATTTTCCATTTTTTTTTGGTCATAGTATAATCATTAAAATGATTATGGTTATATTTATAGATAACAAAGGAGAAATTGGTGTATAAGAGACTACTCTTTTCTTTCTCCATTCACCATATGAACAATGGCGAAGTCAGAAATTTTATTAAGGAGTGTCAAAATATAAAGTAAAAATATATATATTATCTCAATGAATTTGTAGGCGGGATGGGGTGGGCAGTGAGGGTTCAACACTGGTATGGAGAAGACAATAAACTTGAATTGTCACTTATAAACTTATTTGTTTTCTTTTTTTACTTTAATAGAGAAATTATTTTTCTTATTTCTGAGGAATTTATTTTCATAGAGAAAATAATTTAACTAACCAGAGATGCGAAAATTGAAAAATATAATTCTCAAAAATATTTTGCGTACCAAACACACAANATTTTACTTATAAATAAATAAATTGAGATAATTCTTTTGTAAGACTTTTACCTTAGTATCTACTCTATTACAAGATTTTTTGCAAAAACTCTATTGCCCACGTTCTTTAACCAACTAACTACCTCTAGTTGATACACTCTAAAATAAATACTGTAATACATAAGAACCTAGTGAACACTGCCCCACCGCAATGTGCAAAATGATATGCTTTACAAATTACAACGGTAATATTTGACTTTATGTGAAAGCATTGGAGATATAAGATCCGTTCATCTGGTTTGTCAATCATCAAAATCAAAATTTACAACAACTACAACAAGGGTGAGTGAGCCTTGATCTTCCCTGCTTCCAACCATAATTTGAAATTTCCCCATCAAAATCCACTATTTGAACTCCAAATGTTTAAAGATATATGATTAAAATTCACATTTAATTCGTTAAGAAAGTAAATTATAAGATAGGGGAAGTAAATTAACATTTAAATTTCACAAATGGACCTACATATGTAGAATTTGAAATTTTACGATAGCAAATATCTTCAAAGACAGTTGATAACCATATTTTTACTTGAGGCATAATGAAAAGAAACTGAAATTATATTTCTTCAATAAAACTTGATAGATTCATTACAATGTAGTTTCTGATCATTAGTTACCAAGGAATCCAATCGTGTCATGGTTTCTAGAATTGGATAATCAGTATAGCCAACAACAGGATCTGACGTATAAAATGTCTCTCTATTATACTTGTTAAGAGGAGCATTTAGCTCAAATCGCTTTGGTAAATCTGGATTAGATATGAATAAACGTCCATACGCAACAAGATCAGCTCCATCTTCAACCACAACTCTGTTTCCATCTTCTCTATCGTAACCACCAGCTACTATAAAAGTACCTTTAAATGCCTTCCTCAAAGGTACAAGGCTTTCACCACATTCAATTTTTTCACAAGTTGTTTTCATCCTAGGCTCAACTACGTGGCAATACGCGATATCATACTTGTTCAACGATTCCACCATGTAAAGTCCCAAAGCACTGGGGTTGGTGTCTCCTTATTCATTATAATTTGCAAATGGGGAAATCCTTATACCAACTCGGTCAGATCCTATCTCATTTGCAACTGCTTCAACTATTTCTAGTGCAAATCTACAACGATTCTCTAAAGACCCTCCATATTTATCACTTCGATCATTAACTTGATCTTTCATAAACTAATCGATGAGATAGCCATGAGCACCGTGGATCTCAACCCCGTCAAATCCAGCTTCAATTGCATTTCTAGCAGCAAGTCGAAATTCGTTAACAATTTGAGGAATTTCATCTGTTGTCAACCGTCGTGGTGGTGTAAAGTGTATAATATCTATGCCATTGGAACGAATTTGAGGTGCTAATAGTTTGTCTGTGCAGGAGATAGGATCCTGTCCATTGGGCTGTAAATCTGTAGAAAGGAAGTTAGTTAAAAAAGGTTGAATCATCAACTAACTAGTAGTTAT
This sequence comes from Solanum stenotomum, assembly GCF_019186545.1. Lineage (NCBI taxonomy): Eukaryota > Viridiplantae > Streptophyta > Magnoliopsida > Solanales > Solanaceae > Solanum > Solanum stenotomum. The sequence continues at coordinate 52,303,484 of NC_064286.1, forward strand.
TATTTCAGAAAGTCACATTTTTTCTCGATTCCAAAATATGTAGAAATGAGCCAGTTAAGAAGGGTTGATTTAAAAACTACTAATAATTATCATCTCACAAAGTCAATCTTCTTTTCTATTCCAAAATCTATAGAAAAGGAGTCAGTTAAGAATGGTTGTTTTATCAACTAAAAATTATCATCTCAAAAAGTCATCCTACTTGTCGATTCCAAAATCTATAGAAAAGAATCAGTTGAGTGATCATTTGAGAAATTAGCTCTAGTTAAGTTCCACAAAAGTTACATTTTTAGTGATACATATATTTCACTCAAAAGCATCAAATATGACTTTGATAAAATATCTAAAATCATGGGAGAAAAGTTATTTACCTTTGCTGGAAACTCTACCAGCATGCCAAATTTGGGAAAAGAAGATTCCTCCTTTTGCATGAACTTCATTTATAATTGGTTTCCAAGCCTCTACTTGCTCCTTTGTCCATATACCAGGTGTATCATTGCACATTCTACCAGTCTCAGAAATAACTGTGGCCTCTCCTAGTAGAAGCCCACCTTTTGTACTTCTTTGTGAGTAATAAAGTATAACATGTGGTTGAGGAATATTACCATAAGATCTTTGCCTTGATAATGGTGCCAATACAACTCTATGTGATAAATGAAAGTTTCCCATTTTATAAGGGGTCATTAGAGGGATATTCATGTGTTGTTTCTCTTCAACAACTTTATTTTCCATTAATTCTTGCTTTTGTTAGTGGTGCGAACTTTCTTGTTAATCAGCTTGTAATGATTATGGATACATTTATAACAAAGGATAAAATTTGGTGAATACTAGACACTGCTAGCTGGAGATTAGGAATGCCATGTGATGACCTAGACACTACTAGCTGGAGATTAGGAATTCCATGTGATGAACTAGACAGTAAGCCGGAGATTAGGAATGCCATGTGATGAACTTAAATTGTCACTTATAAAACTTATTTATGTTACTTTTTACTAGGGAAGTCACTTCCAATGAGTAGCTTATTTTCCTGAAAAAAAAATTATTTTTCAAATATTTTAACCAATCAAACATGCGTAAATAATAATAATAAAAATATTGAAATCACCTTTGAACTCGACTAACTAAACTTAGATACACCCCTCGTCTGTCATGTAACATAACAAGTGCTATCAATCTCTTTTAAAAGCATGAGACTCTTAATAAAATATCGAGAGAAATGTTGAAAATAACTTTAAACTTTACAAGAATTTAAGGGTTTATTTAACTCATATTGCAATATTAGGAGTGTATTTAAGTATAGTTAGTCAAATTAAAAGATATTTTTAAATTTGACAATCATTTAAAAATAAAACTAATAATTCATCGCTAAGTTTTCAATTATTCTCTCTATAAAAGATATGGTATGGCATTTTGTGGTAATGAATGAGTGATACATTAATGTGGATGTAAAATGCTAGAAATAAATTAGAACAAGAGAAAAGACATAAAGTCACCACTGAAGTTGTCCTGTATTTGCATAAGGACACCTTAACTTTGGAAGTGTCCTATCACCCCATAAAACGTTTTAATATCTTTGTAAATGAGCCGTTTTGACCCATTTCCTCGTATGGGTTGTTACCACGCACATGAGGCGCGTGATGCAGTGTTTTCATTGCCATTAACCAGTTTAAAAGTGTCACGTGTTAGTTTATTTCTTTATTATTAGTATTTAATTAATTTACATCATCTTCTCCAAATTTAAAAAGAAAAAAGTCGTTGGTAGCCCTAAATTTACGATTTCATCTTTTTTTTCAAAGCAAGATTAGCGTTGGTGCTCTCTCTTTGACGAATTCATCATCTTCCCCAAGCGCAATAAGGTAGGAATTCGTTTTATCTTTTAATTTCCGATAGAAAGCGTTAATTTGAAGTTTTTTATGGTTTAATTTCTTCTTAATCTTCACCAAGAAACGTCAACAACGAGATTATCAACACCAAGAGAAAACGAGAAGAATTTTCTATATTTTGTGATTTTAGGGAAAGTTGAGAAATGACAAAAGAACAGAGAAGACTTTTCTTTAAAAGAATAGGGTCGGGTCGAGTCGGGTTGAACGAATATTACAGGAGTGAGCATCACGCGCGACAACCCAAACGAGGGAATGGGTCAAAATGGCCCATTTATAAAGATATTAAAAAGTTTTGTGGGGTGACAGGACAGTTCCAAAATTAAGATGTCTTTATGCAAATTCGAAACAACTTTAGTGATGACTTTATGTCTTTTCTCATAGAACAAATAAGTTGATTGGAATCCGATGTCACAAATATTGATTGTTTTGCTATTATTTCTCACAAAATGACGAGAGAAGCTCAAAGTGTATATGATCCCCCTTAAATGCTGGCAGCTAACGAAAATGTGTCACATGTGCTGTTTTGCAGATACTTTATTCTGTTGGGTTCTGAATGTGAATTGGGGAGTCATGCGGAAGCTTACAATTTGCAAATTATATAGTTGATAAATTAGATAACAAAAACTTATACTAAAAATCAAAATATTATTATATCAAATTAAAACTAATATAAAAAAAAACAGTGAAACTTTAGAGAGAATAAATCTCCCCATAAACAAAATTCTTAAAGAACTAAATTGTGGATGCTATTGTTATGTGTTAGAAGAAAACAAACCTATATTTATAGAGTGCTAAAACCTTTTCTTACTAGAAAAGGAGTCCTAAAGGAGAAAATAAACCAAATATAAAATAATATTATATTTTCCTTTCAAGAAAAGTAAAAACATTTTTGGTAATGTTTTATTTTTTCTTTAAGGAAAAATAAATCTTAAATTATGGTAAGAAAATCAGGGCAAAACCCTAACGTATTCATGTGACGTCTTTAAAGAATAAAATAAATATTTTTACCTTCTCAATCAGTTTTTTTCTGGCTAAATTTATTATAAAAAGTCTAGAATAAATAGTTTGATTATATTTTTATATTTGACTAAAAGATAATGTTATTCTAATTAAGTTCTTTTTACATATTTGCCAGGAAAAGAAGAAATACACGCTTAGAACAAACAATCATTGTATCTAAAAAAAATATAAAGAAAAAATAAAATTTCAAACAAATATTTTACAATTTGATCCGAAGAAGAATAATGCACAGTTGAAATAAATAGTGCACTATAAAAACACACACTAATTTTTTCTTTTTATAAAAATACATTATTTGAGTTTCATTACTTTGGTTAAATCTTTCTTTTATTTAAAGCTAAAATAAATAGAATTAACTAAGTTATTTAGATTTGGATTCCCCAAAATAGAAATATATAATTGAAACAAATAATCATTTTACTTAAAAAAAATAAAATTGAAATAATTCTTTTGTAAGACTTTTACCTTAGTAGCTACTCTATTACAAGACTTTTTGCAAAAACTCTATCGCCTACGTTCTTTAACCAACTACCTCTAGTTGATACAGACTCTAAAATAAAGTTAGGTTTTGCTCTTTGTTAGTCCTCATAGATGAGCGATACAAAGGGTAAAACCTTAAACTCTTTCCATTGGTCGAGAAGGTAAAAAGGACACTGTGGTCCTATTGCTACACTGCCCTACCGCAATGTGCAAAATGATATGCTTTACAACTATAATATTTGACTTTGTGTGAACACATTGGAGATATTAGATCCGTTTATCTGGTTTGTCAATCATGATATTCCTTGCTTCCAACCATAATTTGAAATTTCCCCATCAAAATCCTCTATTTGAACTCCAAATGTTTAAAGATATATGATTAAAATTCACATTAAGAAAGTAAATTATAAGATAGGGGAAGTAAATTAACATTTAAATTTCACAAATGAACCTACATATGTGGAATTAGAAATTTCACGATAGCAAATATTTTCAAAGACAGTTGATAACAATATTTTTACTTGAGGCATAACGAAAAGAAACTGAAATTATATTTCTTCAATGAAACTTGAATAGATTCATTACAATGTAGTTTTTGATCATTACAATCATGTCGTGGTTTCTAGAATTGGATAATCAGAATAGCCAACAATAGGATCTGACGTATAAAATGTCTCTCTATTATACTTGTTAAGAGGAGCATTTATCTCAAATCGCTTTGGTAAATTTGGATTAGATAAGAATAAACGTCCATACGCAATAAGATCAGCTCCATCTTCAATCACAGCTCTGTTTCCATCTTCTCTATCGTAACCACCAGCTACTATAAAAGTACCTTTATATGCCTTCCTCAAAGGTACAAGGATTGATTTCATCATAGGCTCAACTACGTGGCAATACACAATGTCATACTTGTTCAACGATTCCACCATGTAAAGTCCCAAAGCACTGGGGTTGGTGTCTCCGGATTCATTATAATTTGCAAATGGGGAAATCCTTATACCAACTCGGTCAGATCCTATCTCATTTGCAACTGCTTCAACTATTTCTAGTGCAAATCTACAACGATTCTCTAAAGACCCTCCATATTTATCACTTCGATCATTAACTTGATTTTTCACAAACTGATCGATTAGATAGCCATGAGTATCGTGGATCTCAACTCCATCAAATCCAGCTTCAATTGCATTTCTAGCAGCAAGTCGAAATTCATTAACGAATTGAGGAATTTCATTTGTTGTCAACCGTCGTGGTGGTGTAAAGTGTTCATCATCTAGGACATCTGAACGAATTTAAGGTATTAGTAACTTGTCTGTGCAAGAGACAGGATCCTGTCCATTGGGCTGAAAATCTGCACAAGGATTGAATTATGATGAACTAATGGTTACTATTATTTTTGAAAGTCACGCTTCTTCTCGATTTCAAAATCCACGTTAACAAATGTTGATATATCAATTAATAGTTATTATCTGACAAAATCATCATCTCTTTTTTATCGTTCGAAATTCATAGAAAAGGGTCAGTTAATTGTTATTTCAGAAAGTCACTCTTCTTCTCGATTTCAAAATCAATAGAAAGGAGTCAGTTGAGTAGGGTTGATTTATCAATGAACATTTATTGTCTCAAAAAATCATCCTTTTTCTCAATTCAAAAATCTATAGAAAGCAGTCAGTAAAGAAGGGTTCATCTATCAAATGGTCACTCAAATAACAGTTATTTTCCGAAATAGTCAGAGTTAGAGTTATACCTTTGTTGGAAACTCTACCAGCATGCCAAATTTGGGAACAGAAGATTCCTCCTTTAGCATGAACTGCATTAACAATAGGTTTCCAAGCCTCCATTTGCTCTTTTGTCCATATACCGGATACATCTTTATACCCTATGCCACTTCAGAAATTGCTGTGGCCTCTCCTATTAGAAGACCACCTTTTGTAGTTCTTTGTGAGTAGTAAAGTATAGCTTGTGGTTGAGGAATATTGCCATAAGATCATTTCCTTGATAATGGTGCCAATACAACTCTATGACATAACTCAAAGTTTCCCATCTTATAAGGGGTCATTAGAGGGATCATGCCTACTTTTTTCTCTTCAACAACTTTATTTTCCATTTTTTTTGGTCATAGTATAATCTTTAAATTGATTATGGATATATTTATAGATAACAAAGGAGAAATTGGTGTATAAGAGACTACTTTTTTCTTTCTCCATTCACTATATGAACAATGGCGAAGCCAGAAATTTTATTAAGGAGTGTCAAAATATAAAGTAAAAATATATATATTATCTCAATGAATTTGTAGGCGGGATGGGGTGGGCAGTGAGGGTTCAACACTGGTATGGAGAAGACGATAAACTTGAATTGTCACTTATAAACTTATTTGTTTTTTTTTTTACTTTAATAGAGAAATTATTTTTCTTATTTCTGAGGAATTTATTTTCATAGAGAAAATAATTTAACTAACCAGAGATGCGAAAAATGAAAAATATAATTCTCAAAAATATTTTGCGTACCAAACACACAAACGTCTCTATTTTATACAGAAAAGATGATAAGGTATTCATGGTAATGAATAAGAGTGGAAAATAATGTGGACGTAAAATGTTTGATAGAAATAAATTAGAGCAAATAGCTTGATTGAATTGGACAAGTATTGACTTATGGTGGTTCAATTTTTGAAGTAACATATAAAAGGAGGGATAAGGATCTGAAAAATATCTCAACTTTGGTCAGATTTGCTGTTGCGATACTAAACTTTCATTAGGACCTATTACCTCCCTAGACTATTTAATACCGTATTTTAAACATATATATTTGCTCAAGTGGACATAAAAAATAATGCAAAATTATAAATAGTAATGTTTCCACGTGGACACATATATACATTTAAAATACACTATTAAATAGTTCAGGAGGTAAAAAATACGGTACTAAATAGTCTAGGGAGGTAATAGGTCCTTATGAAAGTTTAGTATCGCAACAACAAATTCGACCAAAGTTGAGGTATTTTTCAGACCCTTATCCCTATAAAAGAATAAATTAACGATGTATAATTGACTTTTCAATCTTATTATTTCTCTAAGGGTATAAAAGTAGTAGAAACAACACAAATCACACTATTATTCGTGATAATTACTTGTAAATAATAGTTTTTTTATTATATTTTCTATCAAAAAATATTGATTCAAATATATGTATCTTCAAGTGCATTTTATCCAAACATGCATTATATTCATTCAGCATATTATCCCCGCGTGTACCTAGTATCAATTTAATCAATAAATATGATATCTAATAATAAATGTATTTGTACATAAATACATGTATATGATTCAAATATATGTATATATGCTATCAAACATATGTATTGATATACAATGTATTTGTGCATAGATACATGAATCTAGTATCAAATTAAAATATGCATAAATACACACTATAACCGAACAAAAAAGGATGGAGAGAGAGAAAGAGGGAGAGAGTAAGCGAGAGAAAGGGGAGGAGAGGGATATGCAATTATTTTAAAGTATATAGGGATTTAGTAAATACGATAAGAATATTTGTCTAATTAAGTAGTTTTTCACAAAATTTTTGCTTGTATGTAGATCACAAAAAATACTATAAAAAGGTGAGGATGAAAATTCTTAAAAATGATAATCCATCATGTCACCTAAAATAAAATCTTTGAAAGTCAACAATGGACCATTCAAAACTCGATGGATGATGTGTTTGCTGCTCTGCCCTTCTCCTCTTAACCAGCAAACATTCACATTATTCAACTCTTCACTTAAAAATAATAACCCACCATGTCGGCTAAAAAATAGAATTTTTAAAAGTTAATGACGCACATTTCAAAACTCGCTAAATAATGTGTATGCTACTCTACCATTCTCCTCTTACGCACCAAACATTCTCATCATTCAAATTTTCATTTCTTTTTAAATGATTTGTGATATTTTTCTGTTATAACTTTTTATTACCACGAATATATTACATAACACCACCTAACATCTAACAATATTTTCATTGAACTAAAATAGAAGGTCATAGGCTAACTATTGGAGGGATGGCCCAATGCGTATTAGTATTTTTCAATCTATACCATAGAAAAAATAGTCATAACCCCTCAACAATGTCCTCAAATTTGAAATTTCATGATAGTAAGTATTTTTAAAGACGGGTGACAACCATACTAAAGGCTTAACAAAAAGATTCTCTAAGGATCTTTAGTATTTATCATTTCAATCATTAATTTGATCTTTCATAAATTGATCGATTAGATAGCCATGAGCTCCGTGGATCTCAACTCCATATATCAAATCCAGCTTCAATTGCATTTCTAGCAGCAAGTCGAAATTCGTTAACAATTTGAGGAATTTCATCTGTTGTCAACCGTCGTGATGGTGTAAATTGTGCAACATCTATGCCATTGGAACGAATTTGAGGTGTTAATAGTTTGTCTGTGCAGGAGATAGGATCTTGTCCATTGGGCTGAAAATTTATAGAAAGGAAGTTAGCTAAAAAGGGTTGAATTATCAACTAACTATAGTTACTCTTATTTTTTTAGAGTAAATCAACCTTCTTTTTCGATTTCAAAAGTTGTAGAAAGGAGTTTTTAAATTTATCAATTAATAGTTGTTGTCTTAGAAAGTCATCCTACTTCGTAGAAATGAGTCGGTTAAGAAGGGTTGATTTATCAATTTATAGTTGTTATCTCAGAAAAGTCTCACCCTAAGTCGTAGAAAGGAGTCAGTTAAGAAAGGTTGATTTATCAACTAGTAGTTATTATTTCATTAGAAAGTCATATTTTTTCTCGATTCCAAAATATGTAGAAATGAGTCAGTTAAGAAAGGTTGATTTATAAACTACTAATAATTATCATCTCACAAAGTCAATCTTCTTTTCGATTCCAAAATCTATAGGAAAGGAGTCAGTTAAGAAGGATTGTTTTATCAACTAAAAATTATCATCTCAAAAAGTCACCCTATTTGTCGATTCCAAAATCTATAGAAAGGAGTCAGTTGAGTGATCATTTGAGCAATTAGCTCTAGCAAAGTTCCACAAAAGATACATTTTTAGTGATACATATATTTCACTCAAAAGCATCAAATATGACTTGATAAAAAATGTCTAAAATAATGAGAGAAAAGTCATTTACCTTTGCTGGAAACTCTACCAACATGTCAAATTTGGGAAAAGAAAATTCCTCCTTTTGCATGAACTTCATTTACAATTGGTTTTCAAGCCTATACTTGCTCCTTTGACCATACATCAGGTACTTCTTTATACCCTATGTCAGTTTCAGAAATTACTGTGGCCTCTCCTATTAGAAGGCCACCTTTTGTACTTCTTTGTGAGTAATAAAGTATAGCATGCGGTTGAGAAACATTGCCATAAGATCTTTGCCTTGATAATGGTGCCAATACAACTCTATGTGATAAATGAAAGTTTCCCATTTTATAAGGGATCATTAGAGGGATATTCATGTGTTGTTTCTCTTCAACAACTTTATTTTCCATTAATTCTTGCATTTGTTAGTGGTGTAAACTTTCTTGTTATAATCAGCTTGTAATGATTATGGATACGTTTATAACTAAGGATAAATTTGGTGAATACTAGACACTGCTAGCTTGAGATTAGGAATGTTGTGTGATGAACTTGAATTGTCACTTATAAAATTTATTTACGTTACTTTTACTAGAGAAGTCACTTCCAATGAGTAGTGAAAAAAAAATTATTTTTCAAATATTTTAACCAATCAAACATGCGTAAATAATAATAATAAAAATATTGAAATCACCTCTGAACTTGACTAACTGTGTTAGATACATTCTTGATCTGTCACGTGACATAACAAGTGGTCTCAAACTTTTTTAAAAGCACGAGACTCTTCATTAAAAATGAGAGAAGTATTGAAAATAACTTTTACAAGAATTTAAGGATGTATTTAACTCATATTGCAAGATTAGGAGTGTATTTAAATATAGTTAGTCAAGTTAAAAGATGTTTTTAAATTTGACAATAATTTAAAAATGAAACTAATAATTGATCGCTGAATTTTCAATTATTCTCTCTTTAAAAGATGTGATATGGCATTTTGTGATAATGAATGAGTGATACATTAATGTGAATGTAAAATGCTAGAAATAAATTAGAACAAATAAGTTGATTGGAATCNTGTTGTTTCTCTTCAACAACTTTATTTTCCATTAATTCTTGCATTTGTTAGTGGTGTAAACTTTCTTGTTATAATCAGCTTGTAATGATTATGGATACGTTTATAACTAAGGATAAATTTGGTGAATACTAGACACTGCTAGCTTGAGATTAGGAATGTTGTGTGATGAACTTAAATTGTCACTTATAAAATTTATTTACGTTACTTTTACTAGGGAAGTCACTTCCAATGAGTAGTGAAAAAAAAATTATTTTTCAAATATTTTAACCAATCAAACATGCGTAAATAATAAAAAAAAAAATATTGAAATCACCTCTGAACTTGACTAACTGTGTTAGATACATCCTTGATCTGTCACGTGATATAACAAGTGGTCTCAAACTTTTTTAAAAGCACGAGACTCTTCATAAAAAATGAGAGAAGTATTGAAAATAACTTTTACAAGAATTTAAGGATGTATTTAACTCATATTGCAAGATTAGGAGTGTATTTAAATATAGTTAGTCAAGTTAAAAGATGTTTTTAAATTTGACAATAATTTAAAAATGAAACTAATAATTGATCGCTGAATTTTCAATTATTCTCTCTTTAAAAGATGTGATATGGCATTTTGTGATAATGAATGAGCGATACATTAATGTGAATGTAAAATGCTAGAAATAAATTAGAACAAATAAGTTGATTGGAATCCGATGTCACAAATATTGATTGCTTTGCTATTATTTCTCACAAAATGACAAGAGAGAAGCTGAAAGTGTATATGATCTCCTTTAAATGCTGGCAGCTAATGAAAATGTGTTACATGTGCTGTTTTGCTGATACTTTATTCATGTGACGTCTTTAAAGAATAAAATAAATATTTTTACCTTCTCAATCAGTTATTTTCTGGCTAAATTTATTATAAAAAGTCTAGAATAAATATTTTGATTATATTTTTATATTTGACTAAAAGATAATGTTATTCTAATTAAGTTCTTTTTACATATTTGCCAGGAAAAGAAGAAATACACGCTTAGAACAAATAATCATTGTATCTAAAAAAGATATAAAGAAAAAATAAAATTTCAAACAAATATTTTACAATTTGATCCGAAGAAGAATAATGCACAGTTGAAATAAATAGTGCACTATAAAAACACACACTAATTTTTTTTTTATAAAAATACATTATTTGAGTTTCATTACTTTGGTTAAATCTTTCTTTTATTTAAAGCTAAAATAAATAGAATTAACTAAGTTATTTAGATTTGGATACCCCAAAAGAGAAATATATAATTGAAACAAATAATCATTTTACTTAAAAAAATAAAAAATTGAGATAATTCTTTTGTAAGACTTTTACCTTAGTAGCTACTCTATTACAAGACTTTTTGCAAAAACTCTATCGCCTACGTTCTTTAACCAACTACCTCTAGTTGATACAGACTCTAAAATAAATACTGTAATACATAAGAACCTAGTGAACACTGCCCCACCGCAATGTGCAAAATGATATGCTTTACAAATTACAACGGTAATATTTGACTTTATGTGAAAGCATTGGAGAAATCAGATCTGTTCATCTGGTTTGTCAATCATCAAATTAATCAAAAATTACAACAACTACAACAAGGGTGAGTGAGCCTTGATCTTCCCTGCTTCCAACCATAATTTGAAATTTCCCCATCAAAATCCACTATTTGAACTCCAAATGTTTAAAGATATATGATTAAAATTCACATTTAATTCGTTAAGAAAGTAAATTATAAGATAGGGGAAGTAAATTAACATTTAAATTTCACAAATGAACCTACATATGTAGAATTTGAAATTTTACAATAGCAAATATCTTCAAAGACAGTTGATAACCATATTTTAACTTGAGGCATAATGAAAAGAAACTGAAATTATATTTCTTCAATAAAACTTGATAGATTCATTACAATGTAGTTTCTGATCATTAGTTACCAAGGATATCCAATCATGTCATGGTTCCTAGAATTGGATAATCAGTATAGCCAACAACAGGATTTGACGTATAAAATATTTCTCTACTATACTTATTAAGAGGAGCATTTAGCTCAAATCGCTTTGGTAAATCTGGATTAGATATGAATAAACGTCCATACGCGACAAGATTATCTCGATCTTCAATCACAACCCTGTTTCCATCTTCTCTATCGTAACCACCAACTACTATAAAAGTACCTTTAAATGCCTTCCTCAAAGGTACAAGGCTTTCATCACATTCAATTGATTTCATCATAGGCTCAACTATGTGGCAATACGCGATGTCATACTTGTTCAACGATTCCACCATGTAAAGTCCCAAAGCACTGGGGTTGGTGTCTCCTGATTCATTATAATTTGCAAATGGGGAAATCCTTATACCAACTCGGTCAGATCCTATCTCATTTGCAACTGCTTCAACTATTTCTAGTGCAAATCTACAACGATTCTCTAAAGACCCTCCATATTTATCACTTCGATCATTAACTTGATCTTTCATAAACTGATCGATGAGATAGCCGTGAGCACCGTGGATCTCAACCCCATCAAATCCAGCTTCAATTTCATTTCTAGCAGCAAGTCGAAATTCGTTCACAATTTGAGGAATTTCATCTGTTGTTAACCGTCGTGGTGGTGTAAAGTGTTCATCTAGGCCATCATAAGGAATTTGAGGTATTAGTAACTTGTTTGTGCAAGAGACAGGATCCTGTCCATTGGGCTGAAAATCTGCACAATGATTGAATTATGAACTAATGGTTAGTATTGTTTTTGAAAGTTACTCTTCTTCTCGATTTCAAAATCCATACAAGAGAGTTCGTTAACAAAGGTTGATTTATTAATTAATACTCCCTTTGTTCCAATTTATGTGACTTACTTTTCTTTTTAGTCAGTTTAAAAAAGAATGACACATTTCTATATTAAGTAACAATTTAACTATAAAATGTCTATTTTACCTTTAATGAAATGATTTACAGTCACACAAATTTCTATCATTCATTTCGGATCACAAGTTTTAAAAGTTTTTCTTTCTTTCTTAAACTTCGTGTCGAGTCAAACTACCTCACATAAATTGGGACAATGGGAGTAGTTATTATCTCACAAAATCATCTCTTTTTTATCATCAAAATTCATAGAAAGGGATTAGTTAATTGTTATTTCAGAAAGTCACCCTTCTTCTCTATTTCAAAATCAATAGAATGGAGTCAATTGAGTAGGGTTGATTTATCAATTAATATTTATTGTCTCAAAAAATCACCCTTTTTCTCAATTCAAATCTATAGAAAGGAGTCACTCAAATAACAATTATTTTCTGAAATAGTCAGAGTTAGAGTTATACCTTTGTTGGAAACTCTACCAACATGCCAAATTTGACAAAAGAAGATTCCTCCTTTAGCATGAACTGCATCAACAATTGGTTTCCAAGCCTTCACTTGCTCTTTTGTCCATATACCAGGTACATCTTTATACCCTATGCCAGTTTCAGAAATAACTGTGGCCTCTCTTATTAAAAGACCACCTTTTGTACTTCTTTGTGAGTAATAAAGTATAGCATGTGGTTGAGGAATATTACCATAAGATCTTTGCCTTGTTAATGGTGCCAATACAACTCTATGAGATAACTCAAAGTTTCCCATTTTATAAGGAGTCATTAGAGGGATCATGTCTACTTCTTTCTCTACAACAACTTTATTTTCCATTGGTGTAAGCTTTCTTGTTAATGATTATGGATATATTTATAACAAAGGAGAAATTGGTCAATAATGGACACAAGCCAACCAAATGATAACTTGTACCAAGGCGTGTGGTACCCGAGCCAACCGATGATATTTCATATCAGGCGTAGTATTCAAGACAATAATTTTTTAAAAAGCTTGTTTTTCTAAAACATAAATATTTTCTGACATTTTCCACTCTGTGTCTTTATTTGATAGGAAAGATGATAATGTATTTTGTGGTAATGAATGAGTGGTACAATATGTGGATGTAAAATGCTAGAAATAAATTAGAGGAAATAGCTTCATTGGAATCCGATGGCAGTAAAACTCTAATAATTGGCTTTTCACTACTCCCTCGTTTTTCATATTAGATGAGCATTTTCAATTTTACACGATGATTAGGAAATTAATAATAAATTGATCAATTTATTATTTTATCTTTTATTAATATTAATTAGCCTCTTGAAAAAAAAATCAAATTTTCAAAATTTATTTAAACCTCTAAAGGTCAAATTAATTATAGAGGGGAAATGAGGAAAAAGTAAATAATTCTATCCTAATTTAGTAAATGATCAGATAATATGAGACAAATATGTTTAGTGAGATACCCATCTAATATAAGACTTTTGGGGTCGTTTGGTGTGATGGATAAGAGGAGTTAATTCCATGATAAATTTTAAGTACCCTTTATTTCCTTGTTTGGTTGGAAAGTTTGGGATAACTTATCCCAGGATTATGAATTAGTACCGGGATAAGTTATCCCTCATATTGGGTGGTATAATAATCCCGAGATAACTTATCCCGGGATAAAATAGGTAAATGACAAATATATCCCTTTAAATCATTTTTATATCTCATTTTTCACATTTATGTATATTTACATTATTTTTAAATATTTACCAATTCTTATTTTTATGATAATTATTCATATTTTTCTATTAAAAAATTACACTATATAAATATAATTTTTATTTGTGAATTTATTTGACTAATTCTTATGTTTATTTTATTTTGATTTCTCATAAATTTTCTTCTCTTTAACAAACTAAAGAGGGAAGATCTATTTTTAAGCTAAATAAGAAAAAGTTATAGTTTTAAATACACATGGTACTTATCATGGGAATATATAAGCAAAATATTTATGTTAAATAAAATAAAAATTTTATTTTAAAAAATGAATTACTAAAGCTCGCAAAGAAAATATAAAAAAATTAAATAAAGTGAAGGGTAATTTTGTAAACAAACAATTTGTTCTTAAAATTTATCAATATATATTATTTTGAATACAACAAATAGGGGTGTGAAAAAATCGAACCGACCGATAAATCGAACCGAAAAAAGTGTTATAGGTTTATTGCTATTGGGTTATTGGGTTAACGATTTCTTAATGGTTTTATAAAAAAAATTATCGGGTTATCGGTTTGATATTGGTTTTCAATACTGGGTTATTGGGTAAACCGATAACCCATTAAGAGTTAAGACTATAGTAATTTACTACTTTTACATATACATAAATATTAGTAAATATTAATCTCAATATCTTAATAGTTATGTCTTTGTCATTTAGCCATCAATTCATACTTCGCTATGACTTTGAGTTCACAACTTTACATTATACAAATCGTTAAAACCTAAAGTAAGAACCATATTCCTCTTAATTTCTCTTTGTGTTACACATATATAGTTTTTTTCATGTTTGTTATTATTATTTCTATTTTATGAGATTTTGTAAAGTTACATTATTATCTTGTCGTGTCAAACTTATTAGAGAAGTCATATATTTGTTTTATAAGCATATTTTTATTGGTTAAACCGAAAACCGAACCGTTAAGGAACAAAACTGATAAACCGAAAACCGATAAAAAATTATCTTATTGGTTCGTTATTGGTTTAGCGTACTTAAAAACCGATAAACCGAATCGATAATACATAAAACTAAACCGATCCGATCGATGCACACCCCTAACAACAAACCAAACACTCAATAAGAAATAATCCCAGCACAACTTATCCCATCATAAAATCTCAACACAACTTATCCCATCATAAATCTCAACATAACTTATCCCATCATAACGCATATCCAAACCAAACGACCCTTAAGAGTATTATTTTCTCACGAGATGACTAGAGAGGAGCTCAAATATAAGAAGCAGAGTTTATATTTTTCAAGTCTTCTCTTTTGTTGTTTTGCTATGAATAGTAATACTTATCGGTGCATAACTTTATAAATTTTTTAGTGAAATAGATCTAAGTCCCTTGAATTTGACAATTTTATGCGGTATAAATTTAAATTTTATGTGGTGCAAATTTTAAATTTTTTATTGGCTTAATTATCTCCTCGTTTTGAAGAGCAATATCTTTTCAATTTTGCAAAAGTTAGGTTTTGCTCTTTGTTAGTCTTCATATCTATGAGAGCGATACAAAGGGTAAAACGTTAAACTCTTTTCATTGGTCGAAAAGGAAAAAAGTACATTGTGGTCCTACTGCTAGACTGCCCTACCACCCTCCCATGTGCAAAATTATATGTTTTACAAATGTAATATTTGACTTTGCATGAAAGCACGTGAGATATCAGATCCGTTCATCTGATTTGTCAATCATTAAAATTAAAATTTACAACAACTACAACAAGGGTGAGTGAGCATTGATCTTCCTTGCTTCCAACTATAATTTGAAAGTTCCCCATCAAAATTCACATTTAATTGGTTAAGAAAGTGAATTATAAGATAGGGAAAGTAAATTCACATTTAAATTTCACAAGTGAACCATATAACATTAATGTCCCAAAACTTTACAGGTAGAATTTGAAATTTCACGATAGCAAATATATTCAAAGACGGGTGATCATAACCGTATTTTCACTTGAGGCTTAACGAAAAGAAACTTGAAATTATATTTCTTCAATAAAACTTGATAGGGTCATTACAATGTTGTTTCTAATCATAGTTACTAAGGATAATAATAAAGATGTTCATCAATACATGATCATATTCTTGGACTTACTTCATAAACTTTTAAAAAAACACTTAACTTAAATGTAGTACTACTATATAGTATTTGTAGAAGCCTTAATAATCCAAATTTAACTAAGGTGAATCAACAGACCATGTTACATTAACAATTGAACCATCTTTGAGGTTGTATGTAGACAAGGCTTGATCACTTTTCATTTCAATTGAATTGTGTTCAAGTGTGTAATACAAATCATCACCAAAATTTGCTTTGACAATTTCAACCAAGTCCTTTACTTTATCTGTCTCTTTCATTGTCACATTGAACTCTGATGTTTCTGACTCAACTTTAAATTTGATCTTTTGTGGTTCATCCATGGCCACACAATAAGGGAAAATTATGAAGAAAAAAAAACAATTAAAATTGATGTTTGATTAGTTTTAGTGATAGACTTATTTGATTTGGTTGAAGAAATGAGTGAATTTTGTAGCTTTTTATAGGAAAAAGAATCACGTGTATGTTACATGACATACAAATTGTATGGTAATGAATTGCATGATTAGTTTGGTTCATAATTGTTGTGTTTCTACATCAATGAGGTTTTCATGCAATGTAGTGTTAATTGTTTTTTGTATTCTAGTAGATATGTATGGACTGGATTTGTTTTATTGTCGAAAAGATGTTGGATTATTTTTTAGAGTTGAGGTGTTTGATCGATATAAGTTGGTACTATTATTCTACGTAAGAGACCAAGAAAAAAATGACTAAAATGAAATAATTGTACTATAGTCGAATTTTGCATTAGAAGGTCAAGCGATAATACACACGTAATAAAAAAAAGGAAAAAGGGTCAAAATTACCCCCGAACTATATGAAATAGACCATTTATACCCTTCGTTACATTTTGGGATCTAAAATGCCCCTGCTGTTATCCTAAGAGACCACAAATACCCTCAAGAGTTAACACCCCAATTTTTTGTTGACGTGGGACTAATCCTTCCACCTAAGCATTACCAACTAGGATTCACTACAAAAGAACTAGACCTTTAGCGGCAACAACAGTCGCCACAAAAGCGCAGAAAATCGTCACTAAAAGTTTTTAACATTAAATTCTAATTTTGTGTTTTTTTCTTCATTGTTTTTAAAAAACCAAATATGATATCGATTAAGTAGGAGTTTGAAGACACTATATGTTTTATTTTTATGTCATATGTAAATGTATAAAATGTACAATGATGCATTATATATATATAGTAGGAGATTTGAATCGAGAAGTAATTTTGATTATTTTTCGTAATAATATTGGATGTTTTTAATATGGATATTGCAAGTTATTTATTTTAGAAAATTAGGTCGCAAACGAAAATTAATTATCATATTTTTTTGTTGAAAAAATAGGTTTTACTAGCGAATGGTTGTTGGAGCCTTAGTCGCCACTAAAAATCACTCATAACCTTTAGTGGCAATATTTTGGGATTTTGTGGCGACTTTGTCGCCACTAAAAGTCAAGTTCTTTTGTAGTGAATCTTAGTTGGCAATGCTTAGGTGGAGGGATTAGTCCCATGTGGCTTGCCACGTCACTAAAAAATTGGGGTGTTAACTCTTGAGGGTATTTGTGGTCTCCTGAGATAACTACGGGGGTATTTTTGATCCCAAAATGTAATGGAGGGTATAAGTGGTCTATTTCGCATAGTTCAGGGGCAATTTTGACCCTTTTCCGTAAAAAAAAAGATGCGCGAGTCTGTCTAATACTTGACGTTTACAAGATTATTTTGAACATGTGAAAAGGAGATGTGTAGATGCCCCAGTAAGGAGGTGTGATAGGTTGATTTGAAGACTTGAGGAGAGGTAGACCTAAGAACATGACACAACTTCATCTCACGGAGGATATGACCTTATTGATAGGAGGGTGTGGATTCAATAATTAGAATAGTAGGTTAGTAGGTGTTAGCCCGTGATATTTTTCGGTGTATGACTTCAGAACACTTTTTTGTTTCCAAAACTTTAACAGAACCATCTGTAAGGACCTGAGAACATTTTCTATAGCCTCACTATGATTCAGGCCACTCTTTTTAGTCTTTAGGGAGTTACACGATAGAAATTAAGCGATTTTTTCAATTTTCTATGTTAGACCATTGAATTTTTGGTGATAAGACTTCCAGATATTTTTTTTCCAAAATATTTATAGAACCGTCCCTAAGAACTTGGGAACGATTCTTATAACCTCAACATGATCCACGCCACTACTTTTCAGAATCTAGGAGCCACTCAACAGGAGTTACGTGATTTTCTCAATTTTAAATGTGTGTTAATCCATTGATTTTTTGTTTGTGATTTGACTTCCGGTCACTTTTTTTCAAAACATTTACAGAACTATCCGTAAGGACCTGGGGAAATTCTTATAGCAATTCAACATGATCCACACCACTTTTTTTAGCATTTAGGGGCCACTCAACAGATATTACACGATTTTCTCAATTTTTCATGTGTGTTAATTCATTGATTTATTTGGTGATATGGCTTCTGGACACTTTTCTTTTCAAAACATTTACAGAACCATCCATAAGGACCTGAGGAACATATCCTATAGCCTCACCATGATCCACACCATTTTTTAAGCATTTAGGGGCTACTCAACAAGAAGTAGGCGATTTTCTTAGTTTTTCATGTGTGTTAGCCCATAATTTTTTTTTTATCAAATGGATTTCAGGCACCTTTTAACTAAAACCTTAATAGAACCATCCGTAAGGACCTGAGAGACAATTCTTATAGCCTCACCATGATCGACACTATTTTTAAACACTTAGGGGTCACTAAACAAGAATTAGGTAACTTTCTCAATTTTTCGTGTGTGTTAGCCCATGATTTTTTGGCGTTATGACTTTCATATATTTATTTTTTTCCATAATCTTTACAAAATCTTCTATAAGGACATGGAGAACAATTCCTATAGCCTCACTATTATCCACACCATTTTTTCAGCATTTAGGGGCCACTCAATAAGAATGAGGTGATTTTCTCAATTTTTCGTGTCTGTTAGCCTCGAAACTTTTTGATGATATGACTTTCGGGCATTATTTTTTCAAAACCTTTACAAAACTGTCTGTAAGGACCTTGGACCAGTTCCTATAGTCTCACCATGATCTATGTCATTTTTATAGGATTTAAGGGGCCACTCAACAAAAATTAGACTATGTTATCAGTTTTGTGTGTGCGCATTAGCTCATTGATTTTTTGGTAATATAACTTCCGAATATTATGTTTCCAAAACCCTTACACTACCATCCATAAGGACCTAGTGAACAATTTTTATAGTATCACCATGATCCACATCATTGTTTTTAGTATTTAAGGGTCACTCAACATGAATTAGATGATTTTCTCAGTTTTTTTGTGTGTGTTAGCCCATGAATTTCCTGGTGATGATATGACTTTTTGATATTTTTTTTCCAAAATCGTTACAGAACCATCTATAAGGACCTGATGAACAATTCCTATAGTCTCACCATGATCCACGCCAGTTTTTTTTTAGAATTTAGGGGTACCTCAATATGAATTAGGCGATTTTGTTAGTTTTACATATGTTTTAGCCTATAAATATCTTGGTGATATCGTTTTTGGGTACTTTTTTTTTCCCCTTCAAAACCCTTATAAAACCATCCATAAAGACTTAGAGAACAAGTCCTATTGCCTCACCATAATCCACTACAATTTTTTTTTTTAGTATTTAGGGTCACTCAAGAGTAATTGAGTTTTTTTCATAATTTTTTTTATGTGTAACCCATGAAATTTTTGGTGATATGATTTTTGGGAACTTTTTTCGAAAACTTTTTCTGAATCATCCATAAGGACTAGAGAAAAATTCCTACAGCCTCAGCATAATCCATGCCACTTTTTTTTGACATTTAGGGGACACTCAATAGAAATTAGACAATTTTTATAATTTTTCGTTTGTGTTAGCCCCTGAATTTTTTTTTGTGATATGACTTTTGGACATTTTTTTCAAAAACTATACAGAACTATCTGCAAGGACATGTGGAGAAATTCCTATAGTTTCACTATGATCCACAACACTTTTTTAAGCATTTAGGGGCCACTCGACGGGAATTAGACAATTTTCTCAATTTTTTATGTGTGTTAGCCCATAGATTTTTTGTGATGTGATTTTCAGACACTATTTTTTGTAAAATCTTTACAGAACTATGTGCAATGACGTGGGGAGCAATTCGTATAATTTCACTATGATCCAGACCATTTTTTTTAGCATTTAGGGGTCACTAAATGAGAATTAGACAATTTTCTCATTTTTGCATATGTATTAGCCAATAGATTTTATGGTGATATGGCTTCCGGATAGTTTTTTTCCAAACCTTTATAGAACTATTCATAAGGACCCGGGGAACAATTTCTTTAGTCTCACCATGTCTATGTCATTTTCTTAGCATTCAGGGGTCACTCAACATGAATTAGCTGATTTTCTCATTTTTCTCATGTAAAACCCATGATATTTTTGGTGATATGCTTTCGGACATATTTTAAAAAAAATAATTACAGAACCATCCCTAAGGACCTAGGGAACAATTCTTATAGCCCCACCATGATCCACACCACTTTTTTTGGAATTTAGGGGGCGCTCAATAGGAATTAAGTAATTTTCTCTGTTTTTCATGTGTGTTAGCCCATAATTTTTTTGGTTATTTGGCTTCCGGACACTTTTTTTCCAAGACTTTTGCAAAACCAATTGTAAGGACCTGGGAAAAATTCATAAGTTTCACCATGATTCAGACCTTATTTTTAGCATTTATAGGTCACTCAACATGAGTTAGACAATTTTCTCAGTTTTTTATGTGTGTTAACCTGTGAATTTTCTTATGATATGACTTCCGAACACTTTTTCCTAAAATCTTTACAAAATCATCAGTAAGGACCTGGAGAACAATTCTTATAGTCTCACTATGACTCACTTCATTTTTTTAGCATTTTGGGGTCACTCAATAGGGATTTGACGATTTTTCTTAATTTTTTCGTGTGTTAGCCCATAGATTTTTTGGTATATGACTTTCGAACACTTTTTTTCCAAAATATTTACAGAACTAATCGTAAGGACCTGGAGAACAATTCTTATATCCTCACCATGATCCACACAACTTTTTTTTAGCATTAAGAGCCAATCAAGATGAATTAAGAGATTTTTTTTAGTTTTTCGTGTGTGTTAGCCTATGAATTTTTTTGTGATATGACTTTCAAACATTTTTTTTTCAAATCCTTCACTAAACCATCCGTAAGAATTTGGGGAACAATTCTTATACCTTACCATGATCCACACCACCTTTTTTTAGCATTTAAAAGTCACTCGATAAAAAATAGACAATTTTCTTAATTTTTCATTATTCGTATGTAATAGCTTTGCGTTCCGTTCCCAAGGTAGTAGTTGTAGTCTTGTATTTTCGTATTCTTAAATTATTATTTATGATGGTAACAAATAATTTTTAAATTTCACATACATCTAAATTTTTTATTATTGTATATTAACCTTTGAATTTGTTACTTGTTGGTGTCATTTACCTCTGATCAATCTCACCTAATAATGGTGAGATTTACTCGTTGTTGTCACGTGATTTTTATTTTTTTTGTCCACATGAATTTTTTTTAAATAAAATATATGTTTACCTTTTTAATTCATTATCTTTTTTGAATCATATTTTTTCGAATCAAATATGTAAAATACATGGCTGGAACTCCATTACTTAGGCTAATTTTATTTTTATTTTACTGAAATTTATAGAGTTTCAGTCAGTGTTTTTTTTTTTCTAATTAATCCAATTATTTTCTCCGCCCCTCTTTCGAAGAGACATCTTTTTTGTGAAACAAACTAGAAAAAAATTAACACAAATAAATCAAAATAGCGAGAATAATGTACTTATTCACGTTGAGAATTTTATCTTACTATTAATAAATATTAATAAAAAGTCGCTAGACGCCCTGTCTAGTGGTATTAAAAGAAAAAAAGATGAACTATACCATTCCTTATCGTAAACTCTTATTTTAATTTCAAGGGGCTACAGCATAATCATTTTGCAATATGGTTTAATTGCAATATGGACTCTAAATCACCCATAAACTTTGTAAAATTCACTTGAGATGATCCATTTATTGCTAATCCATCCTCTAATTCCTTCTTAATTTTCTTAATCCGTTGCTTCATTTCCTCTGCTTCTTTGCCTTTCATCAGAAATTTCACTTTCTCTGCCACTTCATCCCTCGAAATCGAACCCTCATCACGAAGATTAATCCCGATTTTCCAATCATCGACTACTAATTTTCGATTAGTAAATTGATCGGTCAGCAAGGGAAAACAAATAAACGGAACAGAGCACCATATGCTTTCCATAATCGAATTCCATCCACAATGAGTCAGGAAGCCACCAACCGCCGGGTGAGAAATTACAGCCGTTTGGCAGCACCATGGCACGATTAATCCTCGATCCTTAATATTATCTTCGTAACCAATCGGTAAATAATCACTCTCTTCCGAGCTAACAATATCAGGACGAAGTACCCAAATAAAATTCACTTCACTGACCATCAGACCACGTGCAATTTCCGCTATAGTTTCTTTATTAGTATGAGCATAGCTCCCGAACGAGACGTATAAGACCGAGCCATGTGGCTTGGCATCTAGCCAATCGGTGCAATTGGATTCGGACCATAGGCTAGTTGACACGAAGGTGTTGGTGAATCCAGGGGAGAAAATTGGTCCAATTGCATAAATAGAGTGATATTTTTGTAACGATGTAATGGTTTTGGGTTCGAGTTTCTGGACAGTGTTACAAATAATAAAATCTACATTTTTCACCTCCTTGAATGCCCTTTTGATTATTCGATTGACCACCATATTTGTGTCATCAGACTGAAGATAAGAAGGTAAATCTGTTGGCTTTATGGCCTTCACTCCTGGTATGTAATCTATGATGTCCTCACGTTTATTCTCTAGCAAAAAAACATGAAAATTTAATCACAATTCACAAAGCTAGCTAGTACTCAGTGAGAGTCATAATTTCAATTAAAGGTGTCAAAATATAAAGAAGTTTTATTGCATAAAAGTCAAAGAGTATGTACTATATATATATACATAAAAAATCTTTTTATCTAATTAAACAGTGTAATTTTCCTGACAAGTGTCGAGTATATGTAGCTCTGCTAGCTAGCATAATAGGCCATTAAAGTGTAAATTAAATATTCTTTTTCTTTCAATTTAAGTGTCTTATTTTTATTTTATTTTTGAAAAATTACATAAATACATATCTTATTTTACCATAATCTCTAAAATTCACTATCATTCAAAAAAATAATACAAAAGTATCCTCTCGGATACATCCCTATCTTCTATCGGATACATCCCTATCTTCTATCGGATACATCTCTCCCCTCTCAAATACATCTCTATTCCCTCTTGAATACACTCCTCCCCTCTCGGATACATCCCTCCCACTAAGTAATGTATCATTCGCAATCCATGAGCTATGTATCTACAGGTTTTTTTATGTATCCGAGATCCTATAAATTTAAGTAATTTTTGTTATTTAGAAAAGAGTAGTAATATGATGTAATTAACTCGTAATACTAAGAAATTTATGTACTTTTTACCTTTTTTTAGTCGGCTTTAACAAAGAGTGTTTGTTTCTATATTTAGTAAGTTTTTTTAAATTCCAACGTCCTACATGACAAGCTTAGAACTACACGATTTAAAAGACTATATATATCTTTAATTTAAGACCATATTTTTTTTATATATATTAAATTTTATATTTAATCAAATTAAAACACTTAAATTAAAACGAAGGGATACTTACCAATGCAATCATAGTGTCCATTTTGCTTTAGAAGGTCCATGTGATAATACACACTAAAAACAAGAGCTGGCTCCGTCCAATACGAAACATTCACAAGATTATACTTTTTAGCTATGGTTGATGACCATACATAAAAAGTATCAGCAATTAGTATATTTGGTGATGGATTTGAGAGCATCAATTTTCCAACAACCTCATCAACATGAAAAACAAAATCATTCAGGATAGCTTCAAAAAATTCGTCATGATTAAGTGAACGATCGAAATCTATAGGAAAACCATCGTAAATAGACACATCTCGTATACTAAGGCCTGATTTTCGTGCACCCGAGAAGAGATCGTTGCCTTCGTTATCATTAATGTTCGATCGACCAGCTTTCGATATTTGTTGATGAATTGATTGAGTGTTTATGAAGGTAATTGTGAAGCCATTGGATGCAAGTTTGATTGCTAGGTTAACAAAAGGAATTACATGACCTTGAAGGGGGTAAGGAAATAATATAGCATGAGGCTTTTGGTGTGTACTTTGGTTCATCATTTCTATAGTGAAGTAAATTTAGGTTTTCTATAGTGTATATTGTGAGGAAAAAGAGGTTGATTTATTCTAAAATGAAGTGACCTTGTGTCTCCATTTTATAGGAAAGATGATAAGGTATTTTGTGGCCATTTAAGTCGAAGTTAGGGTTTCAATTTTATGGCATCTTAATTTTATAATGATGATTTTAAGTGATAGTAGTAAAGTTTTAAATTTAATATTTACATATTGATGAATTTATTAATATAATTATATTGTTTGAACAAAATATATTGAATTCGATCGAACTCACAGCTCCGTCCTGACGGCAATGAATAAGATTGGCACAATGTGGACGTAAAATACTAGAAATAAATTAGAGCAAATAGATTAATTGGAATCCGATGTCACATTAATAACTTTAATATTTGGAAAAAGTATCTACGAACATGGTGGTCAATTTTTTAGGTAGCATACATATGATCAAACAAATTAATGACGTAGAATTGGCTTTTTGACTATTATTTCACACAAAATGACAAGTGACAAGTGATTATACTTTATACTATAGTATATATAGGAGTATTATTAATATATTATCTATCTCTATTTTGATTTGTTTGTCTGATTTTAACTTGATACAAAGTTTATGTAGACATTTTGGCCATGATATCCAAAAACAACTCACTTTATTTGAAATTTCAAAAATAGGAATTGAAGTTGTTTTTAATCATACTTTTGGCGAAAAAAATATGTACTCCTTTTAATTATAATTTATATCCCTCAATTTTAAAAAAACTAACAAAATCACTTGGTCTAACAAATTTAATTTAAACATAATCAGATTTGCTCTAAAATAATAATAGAGATAAGTGTTAAAAATACATTTAAACTATCCTTTTTTTTTAGTTTCACACCTAAACCATCATTTATTAGTTTGAGAAACACGCTCCTCTCTTTTATTACACTCTGTGTACTACACTCTCTCTTTTATTTAAAAAAAATTGTCACATAACACTCCACATGAAAATATTTCACCTTAACAAAAATTAAATAAATTATTAGTATTAGTTTAAATTAAAAATTATTATCCCAGAAAAATAATATTTTCTTATAAAATAAAATGTAACCACTTCCAATTTTTTCGCGTTTTGTGTTAGATATATACATATCTTTTTAGGAAAATATTTCTTACTTGTCGTGGAATGGGGTAAGAAAAATAATTTAAATTTATTTTTTAAAATGATTTTTTGGGGATAGTGATATTTTAATCTTTAATTTTAGTTAATATTAATAATTTATTATTTAATTTTGTCAAGGTGAAATATTTTATCCATATGAAATGTCATGTATCAAGATTTTTTCAATAAAAAAAAGTGTGTATTACACACACCACTGAAGTGTGTTTCTCAAACTAATAATTATTTGCTTCTGAATATCTATAATAGACAACCTTATGTTTTTGGTGCATTTCTCTCATTCGTATCATCCACATTTGAAAAAAGATGCTACCTCCATTTCAAAAAATTGACCTGGTTTGACTTGGCACGGAGTTTTAGAAAATAAATAAGATTTTTGAATCTTGTGGTCCTAAATTAAAGTTATATCAAATGTACTAAATTGTCCTTCAATCTTGAGGCTTAAACATGCCATGTGAAAAGCTGAAATTAAAATGTTACCAAAAAAGAAAATAAGTCATTCTTTTTTAAAAAGACTAAAAAAGAAAGAATGTCATTCTTTTTGAAATAAAGAGAATACTTTATTTAGATTAGTTCCTCTTTTATATAGATAAACCTATTATTATCAACAAATAAAATGTTTCGGTTTGCAAGCAAAAATAAAATAAAATAGCAACTTGTTTGTATTGGAATACTCAAAATTTTCACATGTAGATTAGTTATAACACCTATAGATTCCATTTTTGATTTTGCCCGTGAATTTGGTACTATATTTGATGGAATAAGTGGACCTTTTAATTACTCCCACGTTTGTACGAGCAGCCCTGTCCATAATAATTATTCTTTATGTTCCTATTTATATGGCGTTTTATGTTTTTTAATATTTATCATTTCATAAAATTAATATATAAATAATATTATTCTTTATATTTTATCTGTGAGAGTTATTAGTCTTGAAAATATGCATTTAATTCAGGTAAGAAAATTAAGTAATTGATTCATGTTTATTGTTCAAATTAATTAATCAAAATTAACTAATTTATGTTCATTTATTAAAAACTTGATTTAAGAGAATACTGATAATATTATACATTTGGTTTGGTGTGACATATAAGGTATAATAATTTTGAAATAAAATACAAAATTATATTTGATCGGAAATATATATCAAGTGATTGAATTATTTATTCCATCATTTTTAATATAATGATGAAATAACTTATTATGAAATAATTAATTTCAAAATAACTTATTCCTAATCAAATGACCCTATAAGTTTAAGTATATATATTGTTTATTTTTAATCACCTCAACTAACCATTTGTGTTATAAAAATTATATAATTGGAGTGGCAACACATATAAAAAAAAAAACTAGATAAGGATGCCCGTGCAAGGCACGGACATATTTATAGATGTTCAAATATGTAAGATGATCAAAATAAATACCAACTTAATACATTATGTAGTATGTTACATCCATTTTACGAAATGTTATACGGAGAGTTACTCTCGTTTTAATCTATATCAGATCCTTTGCAGGAAAGGCGAAAACACATATTGTAGGCAATCCCATATATATTATATTGGCCTGAAAGTTGAATGTAGGAGCTTCTGAATTTTGAAATCTCTAAACAAAACTAGCTTCTTTCGGGTTGAAACTCCTTTATGACCTAAAAGAAAATTAAAGAATGTAGAATTTCTTTCAATACGTAGGTCCTCTTCAACAAAGCTATAGACATAACCTAAGGAAGTAAAACAGAAGGGGGCGGAACTGCACACTTTCGTGTTCAGAGCATTGTCCGAATGAGTGGGCAGCGTCTACCAAGCAAAGCTTTCTTGAAGAGGCAGGGCTGATTCCTTTTCGGCGCCCGCCCTTTATTTATTTAGAAAATTCTCACTTCAGAAGAAATAGAGGTAATTCAATTTTTCCTTAAGGAAAAAATACAACAAGGATATGAAAATGATTTTTTTAAAAAAATAAAATAAAATTTGGTAGTGTTACATGAGGACCACACACAATCACTTGTTTTTCATCTAAAATTGGAACTATGTATAAGTATATCAACTGCGTTTATATTAGGTGAGGGCGAAAAATTCAAAACGTTAGTTAGGATTTTAAATTTTACTCAATGTGGTGTATAGTGGGGGCGAAAAAACCAAATCAGTAGTTAGGATTTTAAATTTTACTCAACGTGCGTGGTGTATAACATGAAAAAATATTCGATACAAATATGATCGTTTACATTAAAGATAAGTAAGTACTCTCTGGAAGAAAGATCTCATTATACTTCTTTTTTTCATGTTAAGAATTAGAAAGTAATGGCAATAATGGTAACTTTACGTACTTGGTTAACACCAAACCTAGAAATTACTAAAAAATAATTCAATTTTCTTCTTCTAATAATAATAATAAACATGGAAATGTTCAAGAATAATATTAAGAATTAATTAAGAGATTAATAAAACAAAGGAAAAGGGGCTAATTTAAAATATCTCTAAATTATTTGAAATTGGTTAATTTTATCCTCTGTTATCTTTTGGCTAAAAAATTCCCCCACCGTTAAGTCATTCTAGATTTTAATCGAGGCTATAATAATTTTGAGAAAAAAACAAAAAAAACAAATGTTTAATTGAAAAATTAATATCGGTAATTACACTTTATATTATATAAAATTGGCATAGTATAAAAATTTATCATTTAAAATAGTCAAAGTAATAACATTTGTTCACAACTTTAAATGGAGGGCAAAGCCGCAAAGGTTCCCCATTTTGAATAATTCAAGGAAAAATTTGGTAAATTTCATTTGTTTTGAAGTAATCGTCAGTAAGAAGGGTATTTTTGAACAAGTTGACTAATTGGAGGGTCTTTTTGAGCTAGTTGATTAACAATAAGGATATTTTTGAAACATCTAAATAACATATATAGCTATATTATCTTCATATCTTCTTTGAAATCGTGAAACACATGTACAATATCTGATACTAATAATTGCTACATGTATGTTATGAGACAAATATATATTGATATAAAAAAAGTATATTCTCTTTTATATAAGCCAACAACAATAGGACTAACATGCCACTAATTCTTTGTACCTTTAGCATTAGGTATTTGTACCTTTTTACAAGTATCATGCCATTAAGTGATTGTACCTTTAGCCTTAAGTGTTTGTACCTTTATATAAAAAAAAACCTATAATTGATCCCTTCTAATATATGACTCTTTCTGGCCCTCTTTTATTGGTTGTTCAACACGTGGAGGGTTCTATATTTGCATGTATGTTGTCCTATTGCCTTTACATATATATATATTTTTGGTCTCTTGCTTTATTTTTTGATTTGTTAATTTCTATTGCATGTTAGTATTATTATTGTCTCTATATTGTACAACAGGTGTTTGATGATGTGTTGTAATGAACTTTGTTCGCTTTTTTAACAGTAGACTGATACAAATTCTAGAGTTCAAAAATTCTAGCATTTAATCTTGCATGTGTGTCTTACTATTACCAAGAGTTTACGAATTTAAAACAACTCTAATTGTTGTGGCTCTCATTGTCAAGATAAAGACATATGGCGCCAAAATTGAATATTGAAGGAATAACCATTGACACTCCCGATTAGACTTGCAAAGTCCAAATTGTGGACATGAGTCGTGACAAACTAAGTTTTAGAAGAAATTCTGATTCCAAAATCTGATTTTGGAAGACGAGCAGGTCCTTTCGCTCATTATTGTCGTCGCTCATCCTCTAGGCATAATTATATAATTTATCTGTATCTCACAAAGTTCACCGACTTTACATGAACACCAAATCAGGGCAGTTGTATATGGTGATGATATTGACTATTATGTGGAGAAGCTTACATTGTTGGATACATATCTAATCTCTACTGCCAGAGTGAAATTAAAGTTTCACTACCTTCGTACGGAAGGATAATACATAAATTTTATTGGGTGCTTGATAAAGAAACTCTAATCGAACATATCAAACCAAATGAGCAGCTTGAGAAACCACTGTTGCCACCAAACAAGTTACATACCACAACTTTTGCCAATATTGCTCAACTGATTCCTGGTCCTAATGCAGAAATTGGTATATTCCTCTTACCAACAATTAGTTCGCTAAAATTTATGTCCCCACATGTAATGACCTCATATTTCTTTATTTCTACCAGATATTGTAGGAGTTGTTGTCCGTTGTGGCCTTTCAAAATATGCAGGCCGCACTCAAAATAGGTGTCGTGAGGCTACTATTTATGATGATCAGTAAGTACAACCTTCTGTGTTATACATTGGTAGTTATGTTTTCAGATTTTGACACAATGTTACTATAGATTCGAGAAAAAATAGTATTCATGTATTCCTCATGCTTTCAGACAAAACCAATTTTTGCTTACTTTATGGGACGACTTCGGGGAAATTGAAGGAGCTGAATTGGAAGCTCAAATAAAAAAGGGTAAAAGAGTTCCCTGTAATTCTTAGAAGGAACATTGGAATCTCTGGTTATCAAGGTATGTGCGTGTTTTACTGAAATCTCGTTTTTTAATACCATACACAATTACACAATCATTTCATTTGTACAGGTTTATCCTTGCAAACCAGATTCAATTCAACGATACGCATAAATCCTACTTATCCACAGGCATTACAGTTGATCAGTTGGTACTGACTTCTTACTATACATCTCTAGCTTTAGTGTGCCATAAAAAGCATATTTCACAATTTTTCTGTTGTCATAATAGGGCAAAGACAAACAAAGACGTGCTTTTGGGCAATGTGTCGGGTAACTTCGTAGGATCATCCACTGCTCTTACCGTGAATCCTATTCACCGACAAGTCGTTTCTATTTCAGAAGTTACAACAACAACTTCAGTAGATTTCAAAAATATTTAGACTAGCTCAAATTATTGATGGAATAGAGTTAGATATACATTTTTTGTTGGGCATTACAGGTTGGAGTTTTCTACATTGAGGCCGAAATGTCAATATCAGATGATCTTCAAAAGTTTTCGTCCTAGAATGTTTAGGCAACAAATAGAAAAAACGCACAAAAGACAAGAAGCAGTTTGATTGCGCAAAATGTCAAAGACAGACAACATTGGTGCCTCGATATTACGTTTATACTATATACATAAAAATTTATTGTGGTAAAATATCGCATATACAAAAAAAATTCAAGTATTAACTCATTATGCTTGTAGGTGTACCTTCCAAATTGATCTGATTGATGACAGTGGTTCAACAACTGCCTTTATTTCTGGTGATCCTGGCGAAAAACTTCTCTCCATAAAGGCAGAAGACATATTTGACACAACTTGCGTCAAGGTTACCTCTTACTTATATTTCTTAGTGTCTGTCTTTATATATACTTAATATATACTTCTGCAAATGGTTTCTTTTGTTTCCAGAACCAACTTCTCCGTGTTGATCAGATCCAACAAATGTTGTCGAAGAAACTATTTCATATTCAACTAAAGAAGTCATCCTGGACAAACTCTAATGTTACTCAGTCAAGTCTCACAGTTCTGTCCTACACGGAAAAAGAACATGCATCTCTACCAGGCACTGGCGAGAGGAACATTAGAAAGGCCAAATCGTTCGATGCTAGTGAGGTAGAGATGAAAGCGACATTTTTTGAATCTGAATCCTCCAGCAGCGATACCTCAATTGAACCCACGCCAATCAAGAAGTTATGAAAGGTTAGTGAACCTGTCGGTGAAGTTAGGCAGATTAGTCGGTCTTTCTGAAAGGATATTACAATTAACTTGATAAGCAGTAGTATGAGCTTACTAAATATGTCTAGCAGAAATATGGGTTATTGTTACATTTCAGATACTCATGCCTTTTTAGTTCTGATAATAACATAGATTTGACTCTAGCTTTGTTGTCTTCGACTTTTGATTGTCCTTTAGATTAAGACAATAATTGTTTTAGTTGTCTATCAGGACAAATAAAATTGCCACTTCTCATCTGATGATACTGAGTGGTTCAGCTTTTAACATTAGCTATAGTTCTAAGTTGACTGTTGCATTAGCCAATGTGCATGGGTGGTTGTTTGATCAAATTAATCACGTCAATGCTAGAGGGGTGCAACTTGAGTGATCTATTCTCTTTTGAGAGCTACGAGTCCATTACAACACATGGTATTTTCCCTAACGATCAGTACTGAGCAATTAAGTGAAATTAATAGAACCAGAGGAAGACTCCATAACTGACTATTTGTAGCATTTGCGCTTTTCAATAATTTGCAGCAATAGAAAATAGTAATGTCCCCATGGGTACATTCACATTGAATAGTGAAGAAGTTGGGATATGCTTAGAATGTCTACAGCCGCCAAGTAGTATTTTTAAGTTTTTGCCTTCTACATCAAAGTATACGTCTATATTTGAGTTCTTATGGGCAAGTGTACAAATTAGTTAGAAAGTTCACTTATGTAGGATCGAAATGTCAACTGCATTCACTTGTGTACTCTCTGTACTCTGTAGTAAGAAATTATACATGTTCTGCTCTGAATGTCTACTGATTTTTATATTTTTATGTTTTTTACCTTCTTCATTTCTTTTCCAGAGTACATAAGTTTAACTCCATTCACTTGTATATTTAAATTTATCTGTTATATAACATCAAAGTAGCTATGATTACTTTAATGATTGAATTTGATATATTTACATTTAATTACAGGAAGTATGTTCCTCATTTTGGTTACTCAAAAAGCATAACTTTTGGGATTCTCAATCTGCACAACCTCAATTGGTATGAAGGTCCAGTTATAAGAAGTTGGGGAGAAGGAAGTAACAAAGATGGTACTCAACTTTTTCAAATATTTGGGCTGCCTCTGTGATTCAGATTTTGCGTCAAGTGGATATGCCACACTCAGTTAGGTATGTTGTATTACACCTTCGTCTAAGTAAATGTTCATTATTAACATAACTTCACCATAAAACTATCACCTTTGGCTGTAAATTTGAGGAATTAATGTAGTAAATTCTGCCTCAATTTTATGTTGTAGTATCTTTCTCACTTCCTTGCCAATATCTCTACCGTTCAACTTATAGGTACTTTGACATCTTGTTGTGCCATAAATGCTGCCACTGAAGAAGCTTACCCGGACTACAATTGTACCATGCATGTTGTTGTTCTAGACTAAGATACCATCATCTTGTAACTAAAAAATACCAACACTCTTTAAACTTTTTGGGTTGTATTATCACTACTACTGCAACAACGTTTGGATCAGTGTATCTGCACGACACGCTTGTGTCTATTGTAAACCTTGTATATAATAGTGTGATATCAAGCTTGTATTCCAGTAGTCTTGTGCTTAACCATTTGTTCAACGTTCTTGGTGACCTCTGATTTCAGTGGCTTCGGTCATTGGTCAGAATGAACTCTTCTTTTAATATCCTCCTTTATTTCTCAGTGTAACAAATGTGTTGCACTGAGAAACATCAGTGCAACATGTAAAGTCCAATCGAATTAACATCAGTGAATAAAAAATGACACACCAGACCAGATTGGACATGTAAAGTCCAAATTATGGACGGACGGTGATGCTTTTAGATATTATGTAGATAAGTTTACACTCTTCAACGCATATAAGGTCTCTACTACATGTTCAACAACAATCTTAGCTTGAAAATACAGTGTATGAAAATATGCAATTTCAGCTATTCTAAGTATTCACCCTTGAAATCATTATTATTAGTGTAAAAATAAACAATTCTGGAATCATGTTTTGCCGTACAATCTCAACCTTTTGGTATACCTCATGAGTTCTTTTTGTCTTATCAAAAATAAAAAGATAATGAACTTCAAGTATGATCTCTTCTTTTGTTCCGTGTCTGCCCGATGTATTTCATCATTAATTTGTTGTGTAATCTTTTGCATTTCGAACTGAATCTGTAATAGGAACTCTTGATGCCCATAATGTATATTTATATTTGATATGTGTTTGCAATACAATCTGCAAAACCTTACTCCTACCAAGGCGGTAGAGAGGTTGTTCCCAAAAAATCCCCGGCTCGAGGAAAAACAGTTTGGTAAACAAGGATAGAAAATATATCCAAAAGTCAAAAAATCAACCAACTGGTCTTTGATACATTAACATAAAATATCTTCTTTTTTTTTTTTTTTTTGAGGATAGACATAAATTATCTTTCTATACTGGTTGAAATAATTAGATATTATTTACACATTATTTTGAATAAAAGTTTTGATTTTAGTATAAGATATATATAGAAAAAAGGGTAACAAATATTGCTGTCTTTGAGGCGTTAGCAAATTAAAGGTCTAGAAAATATGTAGTATGACCAGCTCTATGATTCTCGTTTCATCATCATCATAACATAAATTTTGATTTAGGTGGCTATAGCTTTGCAAATGTCAAAGTTTGTAAGTTTGTTGGATCAACGATCTATACAAACAGGTCACTGTTGGACCCGTGCTCCCACTAGTAATATATATACACGGATACATGTATCATACATTAAAAATTAAAATTATAAAACACAAATGCCAAAAAAGACAAGGACAAAGAGGAAAGAGACAAGTATCCGAGCATAATTTATAGATATAATGATATGAAAATATAAATTTATGACCTACGGTGCAAGACAACAAATGACTCTCAATGGCTAAACTTTAAATAGAAGGATATAAAGTGGCCATGCCATTTTTCTAGTCTATTTACGTCCTCAAGGCTTGATTAACCGTGTTGGGTTGGGCCACAGCCATACATTAATTGGGCTCAAAACAATAAGAATGAATATAGTATGGATTATGGCTTTCAAATTGGTCTCAAAACAATAAGATGTATATAGGAAATGCAAATGTATATTAATTGACAACTGGGCCAAATGAAAATCAAATATTCTGGCATTTAAAATTGAGGAACATTCAAAAGTTGCAAAGTCTAGAAATATAATTAGGAAAAATAGTTATAATGCTTAAATACGATTTGTAGCTACATGTTATAAGGGGAGAGAGGCAAGTAAGATTGGGAGAGGGAGGGGAGAGGCAAGCAAGAGAGGGGGAAGAGAGAGAAGAGAGATGAATTGTATATGTATATATGTTGGATAATTGTATATATGTAACTAGTATGTATATGTATCAATGATTGTATTTGTATATTTGTTGGTGTGTGTGTGTGTATATATATATATATATATATATCAATGAATACGATTGTATTAACGAATACGAGTTGTATCTGAATACAATTGTATTAACGAATGCAAGTTGTATCCGAATCCAATTTGTATCAATGAATACAAATGTATCAATATTGTATATCAAGCTCAACATTGTATTTGTATAATTAATTGTTATCATTTGTATCAATGTTGTATCAATTGTATTGGTCAATATAATTAATATCTAAATACAATGTATCAATGTTGTATCAAGTTCAAAATTTATATTTGTAT
The DNA here is from genome assembly GCF_019186545.1 of Solanum stenotomum. Lineage (NCBI taxonomy): Eukaryota > Viridiplantae > Streptophyta > Magnoliopsida > Solanales > Solanaceae > Solanum > Solanum stenotomum. Next base: position 52,338,669 of record NC_064286.1, read on the forward strand.
AGTTTATTGTTATCATTTGTATCAATGTTGTGTCATCAAACACATGTGTATTTGTATTTTGTATCACTAAAGATGATCTCTATAATTGACACTTATTATTTGTATAATTGATTATTATCATTTGTATTTGTATAATTGACCGTCAACATTTGTATTTGTATAATTGATTGCTAACATTTGTATTTGTATACATTGAGAAAGAGGAGGCAGAGAGAGGCGCGAGAGAGGGCAGGGAAATGAGAGAGGTGAAGGAGAGATGGCGGATAGAAAAGAGAGAGGAGCAAGAGTACAGAGAGAGAGACTAGGGAGAGAGGAAGAGAGGAGAGAAAATAGCAACAAAACCTTCACTACAACTATAACTTATAATTATTTCAAATTATAATGATATATTGCAAATACATATAACATATTTGCCTAATTACGTAATTCTTCCTTTAAAAGAATTTGATTTTTTGTTTCCCAAAAAAATACCTAATGAAAGTAGGGGTATGCACTATTTGGATTAAACTGAAAAACCAAATCAAATTGAACCAAATTCTAATTTGGATTATTTTTTTGGTTTGGTTTTGGACTAATAATTTACTTTGTTTGGTTTTTTTATTTGGTTTTGGATTTAGAAAAATAAAAATCGATATATATATATATATATTACTTTTTTCAAATTGCAAATATAACTTTGATTAAGTTTCTAATTATTTACACACCGAATCGAAAAAAACAAATTGAAAAGAGAAAAACCTAACCAAGCCAAATTTATTTTGGTTCGGATTGGGTTACACTTCTTCAAAATCAAAAATTAAAAAAATCAAACCGAATAGTACAAAATCAAACCGAAAAACCGAATGCACAACCCTAAATGCAAGCATGTAAATTGAACATACATTATATTCTTAGCTGTTGCTAATAAATCTATTTCAGTTGTTGATACTTATTTCCTATCTCAAATTATTTATCGTGATTTTTAAAATAGTCTCATTATATTATTTATTATTTTAGAAGTTTAAGCCAAAATTAATTATTATTTTTCATTTTAGTCTTAGTAGTAATTCTTCTTGAAAACCATAAACACATTAATAGAGTGAATATTTAATTAAAAAATATTATATCTTAAGACATAAATAAGAATAAAATAATCAAAAATCCCTTCTAATTAACATTATTGCAAATACATATAAAAAAGAAATACGACAAATAATTTACGGACTCTATCACCATCTTCTATTTCCTAAGCACAACTTAAAATTGCAAGGTTGTACACTTTTGTTCTACTTGAATCGATAGACATGTAATTATATATCATATGTTGATACAAATAAATCATAATTAGGGACCCCATGAATCATCAGTTTCAAAGAATTTAAGCAATTAAGTGTGTCATCATATTTTGGAATTTTTTGATACTATAGTCTTCAATATATCATACGGTACATTTTGAGGGCCACTCTTATGTTTTCCATTAATGTTTTTGTTTGATTGAAGATGTGCTAATTCAACTACCAATTATGTGAAAATTAGAAGTGACTAGCAATGATCACGTCATAATGTCCTTGTGTTCCAATCTAATTCATTTTTGGAAGACCATTTTTTTTCTAAATTTATCTTTATTTAGACAAGTAAATTTTTATATAATCAAGAAATCATATCAAATTGATACTAGGGGCAAGTTAAGATAATGAAATATTTTTTTAGTTATTTGCCGGCAAAATTGTCTAATGGATACATTTACTTGTTTAAATTTGTATTCTGATTCCTTCTACTTAACTCTTTGCAACTGAATCCTTACATTCAATGAAACTCAGCATTTTCAATCTCTATGATCGTTAACTAAGCTTATGTAACAACTTAATTATTGAATTGGAATAAATGTGTGACTTCATGCATAAAAAGAGTGTAAACATCAACTTTCAGACTTTTTTTTTTTTTTTAAATATCGAATTACTAGTGTCCCTTTTGTATTTGTTATTTTTCCTATAAAGCTTGTTTTCTCATAAATATTTTTTTCTTTAATAATTACCTAATTATATGATGAAGGAAATTTAATAATTATCTTTTTAGCAAGATATGTAACCTGCAATTATATAAATTAGTTATATAGTAAAAAGTGTGATAATATATAGTATACTTATTTGATAAAATTTATGTACAACTTAATATATCTAAACTTCGAATAAACTATAGCAAATAGCATATTCGAATAAACTAGTTTTCTTAGCATCACTGCTAATTCGTAGATAACTTCTGACTAATAAATGTTTACCTGATGGGGGAAGTTTTGAGTCTCAATGATTAACACTATCAAATAATTGTGCAAGTCACTGAAATTCATGTTGAGAAAATAATTAAGATAAAAATATTGTTTGTATTTTAATTTCAGTATGACAAAAAATCTGATTCTTCCATTCTAAAATATATTCAAGGGCTTTTAAATTTGATCTTAAGTCTACTAAACTCGATCTGGGTATGAATTTAGATTTAGTGATCTTATACTTGAATTCAAGTTCCTAAAGCTTGATCTTGAATCTTTAATTTGATCTTTAGAACTTATAGAAAAAATACTTATTTGTTTGTGTAATGACCCGAAAGGTCATTTTTGGAAATTTCGAACTATATGTTGACTTTAGTTAATTAGTTGAGGGGGAATTGTGGATAATTGACTTAAGCGATAGTTAATGGGCTAAAGTGGTCATTTATTAAAGAGCAACTTTCACATATAGCAAACAAAAAAATCATATTTGTATGCTACAGCAAAGTTTGCATAATTGTGCTTCATAGCAAACATATATATGTATAATTCGTTATACATATACAAATGAAAGGTATGCCTATTTCGCTATACATACATACAAAAGAAGCAATTGTATAATTCGCTGGCTCCTCTTCAGATTTGTATAATTTCGCTGGCAGACCATTTGTATAATTTCGCTGGCAGACCATTTGTATAAATTGTTGTTAGCCTCTCGTTTGTATAAATCATTGACAACCTCTCAATTCAATTTTATGTGTTTGTATATCTGTATAAAATTTGAAATTGTATACAATTGAATCGAAATAAAACGTTTGTATATCAAATATCACTCTCTCTCTTGCTTTATAAAAACATAAATTATACATTGTATTTTGTATAATTTTTGTGTTTGTATAAAGAGAGAAAGACAAAAGAGAACTGGGCAGGGAAATATTTATATTGTATAATTATAAGTGTATAGGACGAAGATATATGTTTTTGCATGTGTATATACAATTTTCTCTCGTTTTATACAAACAGAAACACAATTTACATATTTTTATTGTATAAAGCGAGAGAGGCGAGCGACAGAGGGAGCGAGCGAGCGAGAGAGGGAGAGTGGCGAGCGAGAATTTAGGGAGAGAGGCGACTGGCAAACAGTTTGCTACGGGGCATAATTAAATCAAACTGTGGTTATACTATTTAATTTGAATTAATAGTTTGCCATTATATATAATCTTCCCTTTATTAAAAACCCTATACCACTTGACCAAGGGTTAAAGTAAATTAAATTATTTGGGGTTTAATATATGGGTCATAACTGAAAAAGGAAAAAAAGAAAAGGGCGAAGGGTTTCGGCATCGCAAGTCTCGATATGCTTCAGGTACTACATCAAGTGCTTCTTCATTAATTTGTACATATGTATATGTGTGGAAATAATATTATATTAGGTAGGAAAGGGATGATTTGCTTCGTAAGTTTGTAGATTAGATAGGTGCAGTGTATTCTTTTGTTTTACCCTTAATTCTTTACCAATTATGGATTGGTATTAATGGAGTGATGATTAGGCAATGATTCTTTTTTTTTTGAATTAATCATTAGGAATTAAGAATGGCGTATACAACAGGTCACTGCAAGTTGATTAGGTTGTGCGGTACCAATTGTAAGTTTATTTTTTATTTTTTTATATTTTATTATCATATTATGAATCAAATTTTAATATATTGGTGGGGTGATTTGATTAGAGATAATTTGATGTGTATTGCTGAATATTGAAAAAGAGAAAAGACAAAATATTTGTCATAAATGGAAGGATAAGGTGAATGGAAATTGGTAGTTGTTCAACGTGGGTCCTAGGAAAATTGTGAGACTAGCTTTAATGAAAAGTTGATAGGTAATGATAGCTACACTATGTGTATTTAGAAATTAGGAAGAGAAAATGATCAAAATTGTCATTGATGTATTGGGGTTGCTTTATATTGGTCCTTAATATATTTTAGGTGATTGAAATAGTCTTTAATGTATGACAAAATGTGTTCTTAATCTTTTACCCAAAACTTAACAATTTACCCCCAAAAACTATTAAATATAACGGTGAGGTCCACATAAAATGGTGTTTTAGAATTCATGAAACTCTTTCTTTGAGCTAATAAAGATGATAAAAATGGTGGATTTGGTAAGTTATGTGGGCCCCACCATTATATTTAACAATTTTTTAGGGTAAATTGTTAAATTTAGGGTAAAAGACTAAATTGAACACATTTTGTCATACATAAAGGACTATTTCAATCACCTAAAATATATTAAGGACCAATATAAAGCAACCCAAATACATCAAGGACCATTTTGATCATTTTCCCCAATTAGGAATTAGAATTGGAGATACAGTGCAGACGTATGTATTCTTAGGTTCGGAGGTGGTGTTCTTTCCGTGGATGATTGGTAATTTGGCCAAGTTTATTCCTCGTAGCGTCAGAGACCGCCTCAGGGATCAATTCTGCAAGTTGGAGCAGGGCTTCATGTCGGTGGCAGAGTACGAGACTAGGTTTCATGAGCTTTCCTGCCATGCAGAGATGATATTACCTACAGAGGAAGAGAGGGTTAGGTGTTTTGTCCGTGGGTTGCGATTACAACTTCAACTTGAGACCCAGTCCTTAGTTTATGCGGGTCGATCATTTTTAGACGTAGTTGACCATGCCAGTACTATGGAGCATCTTCGTCGCAAGGCCTAAGGGGGCAGCGAGAAGAGGGCTAGGCATGAGGGCAGCTATAGTGACTCCCGCCCTAGGTCTAGGGAATATCATGACATGACCGGACGCTGTTTTCGACAGGGTCAGTTACCAGACCTACATAAGTCTCTCTTCAGGCATCAGATAGTGGTCGGAGTGAGGCTAGTTCGAGTCAGGGCCGCGAGGTATTTCAGTCAGGTTCTTCAAGCCATGATGGCCGTTCTTCTGGGAGTCACCCTCGACAGGGTTGCTATGAGTGTGGTGAGATGGGTTATTGGGCCAGGGACTGCCCTCAGCATAGTCGAATTGCTCCTGCTCCTCATGCAGCTCCCCCAGTTTACCAGCACCTCCAGCTAGAGGCCGTGGTCAGGGTCAGGACCGTAGAGGTGGTCATCAGGGTATACGGGGTGGTCCCCGAGGAGGCAGGTCAGGTGGTAGGTTTGATGGTCAGGGCAGAAGCAGACATTGCCATTTCAATGCAGCTCCAGCGAGGGCGGAGGTTGAGACATCAGACGATGTGATCACATGTACGAATTTTTTACGCCAGAAGCCCGCCTTGGCTTTATTTGATCCAAGCTCTACTTTTTCGTATGTTTCTGTTTACCATGCCTCTCGCTTGAGTATGATATCTGAGCCACTGGTATTGCCATTGCGTGTGTCGACCCCCGTGGGTGAGTCTTTAGTAGTAGATCAGGTATTTCAATCTTGCTTAGTTACTATCCAGGGGCGTGACACCCGGGCTGACCTTATATAGCTTGACATGGTTGATTTCGATGTGATTCTGGGCATGGACTGGTTATCCCCTTATCGCACTGTTTTAGATTGCTTCTCTAAGATCGTTACCTTAGCCATTCCTGGTATTCCTCCGGTGGTGTGGTAGGGATCTCGTGGTAGCACACCAGTTGGGGTTATCTCTTTTATTCGGGCAAGGAGGCTAGTGGCTAGCGGATGTTTATCATATTTGGCCTATGTGCGTGATGTGAGTAAGAAGGTCCCTTCGGTTAAATCAGTTCCTGTTGTTCGTGACTTCTTAGATGTGTTTCCTACCGACCTACCTGACCTACCCCCAGAGAGTGATATTGATTTTTCGATTGAGATTGAGCTAGGTACTCGTCCTATTTCTATTCCGCCATATCGGATGGCTCCTGCAGAGCTCAAGGAGCTCAGTGTTCAGCTTCAAGATATCTTGGGTAAAGGATTTATCAGACCTAGTGTATCACCTTGGGGCGCTCCCGTTCTTTTTGTTAAGAAGAAGGACGGTACGATGCGCATGTGCATTGACTATAGGCAGTTGAATAAGGTGACAATGAAGAATCGATATCCTTTGTCTAGGATTGATGACCTATTTGACCAGCTACAGGGAGCTTCAGTGTTCTCTAAGATTGGTTTGAGGTTCGGTTACCACCAGTTGAGGATTAGGGTTGCAGACATCCATAAGATTGCATTTAGGACCCGTTATGGCCATTATGAGTTCTTGGTGATGTCATTTGGGTTAACTAATGCTCCTGCTGCCTTTATGGACTTGATGACACGTGTGTTCAGGCCTTTTCTTGATTCTTTCGTCATAGTCTTCATTGATGACATTTTGATATACTCGCGGAGTAGGGGTGATCATGAGCAGCATTTTAGAGTTGTGCTCCAGACTTTAAGAGATCAACGACTTTATGTCAAGTTCTCAAAGTGCCAGTTTTGGTTAGACTCTGTAGCGTTCTTAGGGCACATTGTGTCCAAGGAGGGCATTATGGTAGATCAGGTAAAGATTGATGCTATTCGTGATTGGGCTAGGCCCACATCAGTTACTAAGATTCGGAGCTTCGTCGGACTAGCAGGCTACTACAGACGATTTGTGGAGGGTTTCTCTACATTGGCTGCACCTCTGACCCGGTTGACTCGTGTTGATGTTCCCTTTATTTGGTCAGAGGAGTGTGAGGCAGGCTTTTTGAGGCTCAAAAAGTTATTGATCACCGCTCCTATATTTACTCTTCCAGTTGAGGGCGGGAGATTCACGGTTTATTGTGACGCATCCGGCATTGGTTTGGGTTGTGTATTGAGGCAGCAGGGTCGAGTTATTGCTTATGCGTCGAGACATCTTAAGATTCATGAGCACAACTACCGCACCCATGACTTAGAGTTGGCGGCGGTAGTTTTCGCACTTAAGATTTGGAGGCACTACTTGTATGGAGTTCGATGTGAGATCTATACCGATCACAGGAGTCTTCAGTACATCATGAGCCAGATGGACCTTAATTCGAGGCAGCGTCGTTGGATTGAGCTCGTGAAGGACTATGACCTCTCTATTCTCTATCATCCGGGCAAGGCGAATGTGGTAGCGGACGCCTTGAGCCGAAAGGCGGTGAGTATGGGTAGTCTAGGCTTCTTATCTGTTGAGGAGTGACCTTTGGCTTTGGACATTCATTTCTTAGCCAATAGCATGGTTCAGTTGGATATCTTAGATTCTAGACGCGTCTTGGCCTATATGGGAGTTCAGTCTTCTTTGCTTGATAGGATTTGTGGTTGTCAGTATGAGTATGAGGCCTTTGTGGCCCTTAGAGATAGAGTGTTAGCGGGTGATGGTGGTCAGGCTACCTTAGATCTTGATCGAGTGTTGAGATTTGCCAGCCGCATCTATGTTCCGAGAGTTGGAGATTTGATACGATTGATACTTTCTAAGGCCCATGAGTCTAGATACTCTATCCATCTGGGCACAACGAAGATGTATCGTGATTTGAGGCAGTATTACGGGTGGAGTGGCATGATGAGAGATATTGCCGACTTTGTTTCCCATTGCTTGTGTTGCCAGTAGGTAAAGGTCGAGCATTTGAGGCCTGGTGGTGAGTTTCAGAGATTATCCATTTCGAAATGGGAGTGGGATCGCATTACTATGGATTTTGTGGCTGGACTTCTAGAGGTGTTAATATCATTTGGGTCATCGTTGATTGATTGACTAAGTCAACACATTTCCTTCCTGTTCAGTCTTCATTTAGCACCGAGAGGTTGGCTCGTATCTACATTCGATAGGTGGTTCGACTTCATGGGTGCCAGTTTCTATTATATCAAATAGGGGTTCTCAATTCACGTCCAGCTTTTGGAGGACCTTTCAGGGTGAGTTGGGCACTCGGGTTAACCCTAACATAACTTTCCACCCGCAGACTGATAGTCAGTAGGAGCGTACTATTCAGGTCCTTGAGGACATGATGCGGGCTTGTGTTTTGGAGTTTGGTGGTCATTGGGACCAGTTCTTTCCTTTGCCGAAGTTTGCGTATAACAACAACTACTATTCTAGCATTCAGATGGCCCCGTTCGAGGCCTTGTATGGTAGGCGTTGTCGCTCTCCGGTGGGCTAGTTTGAGTTTACAAAGCCTAGGCCGCGGGGTACAGATTTGATTCAGGAGGCTTTGGACCTAGTGAGAGTGATTCATTATAGACTTAGGATGGCTCAGAGTAGGCATTAGAGTTATGCGGATCGGAGGCGTCAACCTTTGAGATTCTCTGTTGGTGATCGGGTATTCCTTCGTGTGTCGCCCATGAAGGGTGTGATGAGGTTTGAGAGGCGTGGCAAGCTTAGCCCCAGGTACATTGGGCCTTTTGAGATACTCCAGATAGTTGGGGAGGTTGCTTATGAGTTAGCCCTACCTCCAGCATTTTCAGCCATCCACCCGGTTTTCCATTCTTGATGTTGTGGCGGTATGTTCCTGATGAGTCTCATGTGCTACAGTATGATGCAGTCGAGTTGGATGATCGTTTGACAATTGCAGAGGAGCAGTTGTCATTCTAATCAGAGATGTGAGAAGATTGCGCTCGAGAGCAATTCCTATTGTTAAGGTCCGTTGGAGGCATCGTCTAGTCGAAGAGGCTACCTGGGAGACCAAGCAGGAGATGCGAGAGCAGTTTTCCGGCTTGTTTGAGCCTTCAGGTACTTCTTGACCCTTACTTTTGCAGACGAAAGTCATTTTTAGTAGTGGATATTGTAATGACCCTCCTGGTCATTTATGTGTTTTGCCTTTTGTGTATCGTTTAGAGCATTCCTGTAGCGACCCCAAGTCATTTATAACTTACTAGGACTGACAATTCGGTCACCTGGTCGTTCGTTTGGTTATTGTGCGAGTTTTAGTGTTTTTGGAGTTATGAACCTTGAACGATCATTTTCGATCAAAAGTTCAAGAAGATCACAACGAAATCCAATTCTGACGATTCCATCAGCTCTGGAAGGGTCATTTTAGGCTAGTAGCATGATCGACATGACTCCCGAGGTTTTCAGTGTGAGTTGGTATGATTAGGCGTTTTAACTTTAAGTTTAAGCCTAAGTTTGACTTTAGTCAACATTTTCAGTAAACGTGTTCGGATAAGAATTTCGTCAGTGCGGTTAGCTTCGGAATGTCAAGTTTGGTCTAGATTGACCCTTCTTTTGTGACCCGAGATTTCTGATATTTTTTCGAGCCTTTTGATGGTTTTTGACTTAAAATGACATTTGGGTGTGGGACCTACTTTTTGCAAGATTTCCTCATATGGAAATTTTGACTGTGCCATTAAGTCCAGAATATCGAATTTGGTATGGTTGCATATATCGTTTGCGTGCACGGGGTTCCGAACGAGATCGGAGCACCCCGTCGAAGTTTTAAGTTTTTGGAAAGTTAATGCAGAAAAATCTGCTATAAATGCAGATATATCAGCAATTTTTTCTAAACTTAAAACCCTCATAACTCTCTCATCTCTCAACCGAATTAGGCGATTCAAAGTTTGGGAGCTTTGTATTTTCGATGGCTTCGTGGTAGAGTGTTCGGAAGTTGTTGGTGCACTTAGTTCGAGGTAATTTCGCGATAAACCTGACTGCTATACCCTTTTTCGAGCTTTTGTTTTTTACATTCTTGTTTTGGTCATATCTCCCTCATTTTAGTTCGGTTTTGGGTGATTCGAAGTCCCACGTGTTGAAAATTGTCGTGGCTTCGTTGTAGAGTGTTCAAGGAGTGATGGGCACCATTAGATCCTTGTAGATTTCGAGTTTAGACTGTTGTAGGTTTTCTTTTATTTGATTAAAGTGTGATTTTCTTGCTTGTTGGTTTTTGCTGCATTTTAAGTCCTGAATTGTGTTTTATTTTGGAACACAAGTTTGGGATACTGTTTAGGGTCTCTTGACGGAGTCAAATTTGAACAGTTCGGTGCGGGTCCCACGATTCCCATTTTGACTCCAAAATTGACCCGTCTCCGTTTGTTGTGATTTTGGTGTCTAAACTACCGTACTAACGTTGTGATCCTATATTTGATCAGGAAGGAAAAGCTCCGGCAAAAGTGATTTGGAGCGCGTGCGGTCGGCCTTAAGGTAGGCTACGACTTCCTTTCTATTAGATTGAGCTTAATTGTGTAAAAGCATGTAGATTGGAGTGTATTGGGGGTGGGTACCACTTTCCTACTTTACTTTGATTAGATACCTTATGTTAAGATCAATTTGTCATATTTCGGGTATAGTATCATGTTAACCGATATAGTAGAGTTGTATACTTATGTGCTAAATGTTATTGCATGCTTGTATTTTATGTGGTGTATGCTTGTTCATCCTTACCCGTAAACATGATGTCCTTAGTCTAAGTTAGGCTAGCATTGCCTTAGACTTATGACCCGTGTGGGCTGGATAGCCTGGACTTTCTGTCAACGTCGTTTGGATGACTTAGCTCCTTGTAGACTGGAGTAGCAGACTTGATTCTGATAGTTTGAGCCTTAGATTAGGCGCTATCGTTGCTTGTTGCACTTTTATATCTTCTCCCTCTCATTCTGAGGTTTCGACACATTCTCAAAGGTTCAGAGCATCACTAGAGGCGTGGGATTGAGATAGTATAGTATTAAAGCCCATTCTATGATTTCTTAGAGTGGATGGCGTTTCACGGTGGCTGTTGTTGGATTGGATCCTATTGAAGATACCATCACCCCGGGGTCATTCTTTCTAGCTGGGATGGGAGCGTATCGCTGGCTGGGTAGACTCGTTGATTTCGGCGATCGCCTATGGGCCTCTCTTTTTAGCTGGGTTGGGAATGTGCTGCTGACTGGGTGTCCCCGGGTCGCTCTTTCTAGCTAGGCTGGGAGCTGACTGCATGGTAGGATGACTCGCGATATCTACCTCACTCACAGGTCCCTCTTTCTAGCTGGGCTGGGAGTGGACTGTTTGGTTGGGTGGCCCCTAGAGTCACTCTTTCTAGCTGGGCTGGGAGTGTACTGCTAGCTGGGTGGAGTCTGATGGATTATCTTGGTTACTTGGGGCTGGGTGCTCGGTTTTCTTCTTTCTCATTGGACTGAGTTATTTTGTGTACCTGTCGTGCTTATGGGGGTTCGTTCAGATTTTATTTAAACTTGCGCACGAGTGTCTGGGCTTATGGGGGTCCAGCTAGGTTTAGTTTAGTGGTATTTAGTCTGTTTCTGGTATGCTCGTGTACTTTCTTTTCTTATCCGCTTTGACCTTTCTGTGCCTAGATTCTATCATTTCTTATTGTTTTTACCCTTTTTGCTCAGTCGGCCTTTGATGCCTACTGAGTACATGTTGTTTTGGTATTCATATTACGCGCTGCATCTATTTCGTGATGCAGGTCTCAGTACCAGTTACCAGAGGTGGGTAGTTCCAACCTTCTTTTACAGTTGTGATTCGAAGACGAGGGTGAGCACTTGGCGTTTTGGGTTTGTCTTGTCTCCTTTTTTTTAGCTAGTCTTGTTGCCTTTGAGACACGCTCTGTTGTGGTCCACTTTTGAGACTTGTACTCTTTATTAGATAGCTCTGTACTAGTGACTTCCAGGTTCTGGGAGGGATTTCTGTATATATATTTATTTTGGTTTGCTTCCGCCTTGTTGTCTTTGTTTAGATTATTGTTTTCGCTAATTTCTGCCCTTTTGCTCATTACTTGATGTTCTGGGTTACGAGTTGGCTTACCTACTGGTAGGTTATAGTAGGTGTTATCATGACTCGAGAAATCGGGTCGTGACATGAGACTTGTTGATGGGTTGACTTGTACATATTGATTATTTTCTAATGATGAAAAAGGGTAATAAAAGGCAATGTGTTTAATTGTTGATGTGTGATGTTTGAGACTGGGTTGAAAGGTTTGTTGAATTGTTGTTGATGTTGTATCACGATTGTATTGTTGTGAATTGTGTATTATTATGAAAATGGTCATCTCCTTATTATTTGTGTGAACATGTCATTTGCATTATTCTGAGACATGGTTGTGACAAGTGTTATGTGAATTAAGAAAGAATAAGAAATTAAAAAGAATGTACCATTTCGAGAGACGTATCGCGCGCCGCGATGGACACTATATTTCAAGGGACGTATCGCGCGCCGCGATGGTTACTATTATCGAGGGTCGCATCGCGCGCCGCGATGGATGCATTGACAGATATGTCCCCCATGGGTCCCGGACTGAGAGACAGCGGGTGTGTATTACTAGGTCAGACATGCATCACTATACTTGACATTGCATTGTACATATTTATCATTAGTGAACTTGATATTGTGTTTTGTTGATCTTGTGAGTGTCTTTCTGTGGAACTTTGATTGGTGAATATTGAGCTTGTTGTTGAGGATATGTAATTGTTAGAGTGTTGTTGTTGAGCTGTGTGTTATGTGAATTATGAACTGTTAGGTTGGGTTGGTTTTAAACAGGTTGTAGTCATGGAGATTGTAATTGATGAATATTGAGCTTGTTGTTGAGAATATTTGATTGTTAGAATGTTGTTGTTGAAATATGTGCTATGTGAATTGTGAACTGCTAAGTTGAGTTGATTTTGTGCAGGTTGTAATTGTGGAGGTTCGGTTGGGGTGTAAGGAGTATCCATATTCTATCCCTTTAGCTTGTGTTTAGAGGTTTACTTGCTGAGTACCGCGTGGTTTGGTACTCACCCATTGCTACTACAGTTTTTTGTAGGTTACTAGCTCGGACCTTAGTGATATATTCTCTTCTTTTCTGAGACTTCTTGGAGATTTGTGAGGTAGTTGTTTGTCAACTTAGCAGACCTTATTAATCCTATTTATGATCTTGTTCTACTCTAGAAACAATGTCATATGAGACTTGTATTTTTCTTTTGATTCAATTGTAATACTTTAGAGACTTGTACACGTGACAATTAGATTTTGGGGGTATTTTTGAGTTTATTATAAAAAATTCCACATTTTATTGTAATGGTTGAGTTTTAGGCTGACCTGTCTTGGTAGGTTAAGACGAGTGTCATCACGTCTATTTTTGGATCGTGACAGTTTGAATCTTATAGCTTGTAGAAAAAATTATTGTGTTTTTATTCACGAGTTTTCTTTTAACTTCTTGTTAGAATTATGGTGTAGCGCCTGATAGGGGACTAATATACCCTCTTCTTTTCTGACTACTTTTTTCCCCACATTTATACTTTTCAGTTTTCATTTTAATACTACTGATTTATGTCCAATTCCATGTTTTATCATTTATTAAATATGTATCAAAAATTATATTTAAAGAAATAATGATCATGAAAGCTAACTTAACAAATAAATAAATATTTTTTTACTTTAACTCTAATTCTGACTGATTACAATGTTATCTTTATCTCGTTCATAGGAAGTAGAACTTATTTATTTCACGAGAAAATATATGATTACTTTATGATGCAAGGCTAAATCATTTCGAGAATCTTGTTAATCGATGAAATACAAACTTCAGGCAAAGCTAATTGTGATATTTATAAAGAGATCAAATTCAAATCATCTTAATTCGAGAAATATGTCACTACGGCCCTCGAATCATGAAAATCAACTCCAAATCATCATTGTTTGAGAAATACGTCATTAATGACCCTCGCATGATAAAAATCATTCAAGTTCGGAAAATACGCCACTAACAACCCTCGAATCATGGATAAATATCTTATGAGAGAAGAATCAAGGTAGAAACAAAATTGTATCCGCATTGATTTATCAATAAAATAAAGTTAAAAATAGTGATATTTACGATTTATTTATTTTACCTCCAAATAGCTTAGAAATAATAGCATATGATCTCTCCTAAGATTAATTATATAACTGAAAATTTTATTCAACCATTTTACTTATTTAGTCATCTTATTGAATATGGTGAAACTTGCAACCATGTCTAAACTATTAAAATTATAAATGAGTTGAAAGTATTTGATAAGAGTATTTTTAATATTTTATTATACATTTAATTAGATAAATTGTAATTTAAAAATTTAAATAAAATTTACTGAAAAATTTAACGGATTCTGATAATAATTAGTTGTTGCTGACCACGACAACAACTAACATATAGAGTAGATCTGTGTCTTCGAATTGAGGCCCTTCCAGTTTCACTTAGGTCACAAGTCACAAATCAAATAATAAATGAAAACTTTATTTTTGTTCTTGTTTTTTAAGGAAAAATAAATGAATCTGTCCTTTGATTTATATATATAGTGTTATATATAAAACTTAATTATTTTTTTCGAATATTTAAGGACAACTGTTTTGTTTATATACCCTACCGCCTATTGTTACAGTACTATTGTTCCCATATATTTTAAAAAAATATATAAAAATTAAAATTGTATTATGGTACGAAATTGAAATAGTGGCACAATGATAATGTGTTTTAACTTAAATTCTTTTGATTTTTTAGTCTGTAGCCTAAAAAATATTCAAGAGGGAATCTCTTTTATTAGTATATGTCTGACTTTCCCCTGTAAATTCAAATTCCATGCCAATTGCAAGATATTGATATCAAGCTACATAGTTAATTATGGGCATGTTCATAACGTTCTTTTTTTTTTTAGAGGTTAGACAGCATATTCCTCTTGATCATGTATTTTGCTATATATATATATATATATATATATATAATATACAAGGTACGGGGCATAAGCCACCAACCTAAAGGTTCCTTTTGATTAAAAATAAAATAAAATATGGTGTAATAAATAAGTAGTGAAAAATCGAAAAGTAAAACAAAAAAATCACTTACCAATAAAAATTGTTCTCCATTTGATTTAATGTCGGTGAGGAATTAATCTAACCTATATACATAGGAAGAAATCTTATCGATATTTGATTATGAATTCAGTAAAGTATTACTACTATATTACATTAATTCAAAGTTGTCATACGACACTAATAAACATTAAACTTTGAGTCCACCGTTATTTGACCCAACGTAAACATTTAGCAAAATGCATAATTAGTACTATATTTTTGGTCTTACTACATGTGTGCATATCAATGTACAATATAGTCTCACATATAAAGAAACATCGATAGGACACGAGTACTATGACATAGGACACTATAATAATTACTCTCAATTTAGTTACCCCACAACTATAAATTAATTTGTCATCACATTCACAAGAACCCAAAAATAGTATATGAATTATGGAACATTTTCAAATGCGGACCCTTCCTCGTACAACATTTCTCCATTATTTCCTCAACGTACAATTTCATGATAAATCTTGCACATTTTTGCTTAAAAAATTAGTTGGATTAACAAAATATTTTAGATAGTTATAGAAATATATAAGAACCATTAATGTGAATTAGTTAAGAGGAGAAACAAAAAGAGTAGCATTTTTTACATTTAATATTGTTTTATAATTTTTTTAATGGTATAATATATAAGAGTTTTGGTTCAAAGCTAAGTTATTTTGTATCCTGAATCATGTTTCGTGTTCTTTAATTGTCAGTTCATTTTCATTCACTTTACCCTTTCACCGGGATCTCTCCATCAATTTATAATACGTCCCAAAACAATCGAAATCCTTAAACTAATAACTTGTTTGGAGGATCCAAATAAGTTAGTTGATGGACACTATGAAGATTTGTGACATTATTGTAAAGAAATTGTCATTTAAGATTGTGGTAAACGAAGATGATAAAAAAAAATAGTAACCCTAATTAATTTATAGAATGGGAAGAAAAATTAGAATAGTCAATGCTCCTTATTATCGATTGCACTTAGGGGTGTACAAAATCGAACTGAAAACCGAATCAAATCGAAAACTGAGTCAACCTGAAAAAAAAACCAGACTAGTCGTTTGGTTTGACTTAGTTTGGTATTGAAAAAAAAATCAACCCGAGACAAACCAACCCAACATTATATATATAATTTTAAAATTTTTATTTTATACATAAAAAAATTTACTTTGATATAATTTTTAAATATTTCTTATACTTTTTCATAGTTTTTAGCTTTTAATATATTATTTCAAGTTTGAAACTTAGAATTATGAATGAGCCAATAAAGATTATAGTCCACATATGTTGGTAATTATAATAAAGCTTAAATCAAAATCAAAACAATACTAATGCAAAAAGAAAATCAATTCAACACTAAGAATGACAATAATATTGAATATTTGTTCTTTAGACAATTAAAATACATAATTTAATTTTAATTTCCTTTAATATTTAGTCATGTAACTAATACTTATTAAACTTATTTTAGCATGATTTAGTACTTTTAAATTATGATCATTTTCATTATGACTTGTTAATTTGCAATATTTGTTTTACGCGATTTCATTATTATTATTTTTGTTGGATATTTTAGTGTCATTAATCATATCATATTGTGTTATTTTTTTAAGAAACACCTTAGATAGTTGTATTTTGGTAGGACCAAAGAAATATTTGAAGTACAAGTAAATTATATGTTTGTATGAATACTTTACCGGAAAAACCCGAAAAACTTGAAAAACTCCGAAAAAACCCGTGTTTTATTGGTTTGGTTTGGTTTATAAATTTAAAAATCCGACACAAATGGTTTGGTTTGATATTTGAAAAACCCAAACCAACCCGGCAATGCTAATTGCACTTCGACCAAACAAATTTGAGAAGGTGTTAAGCTATGATTACCTTTAATCTTGCAATAATGACAAGAAAATTTAATTGAAACAACAAATTTAGAGTATCAAAATAGGGTCAAAATATGTAGATGAATTTATAAAAGAATTTAAGAGAATTTGTGATAGTAGTACCGCTATATAAAATCATTAAATGAAGACAACATAGTTATATAAACTTCGCTAAAGGTCTTGGAAAGAAATATAAATGAACCATCAAACAAAAATCATTACACGATTTTGAAGCAAGCTAAGTTTGGAGTTGTGGGGGGGGGGGGGGGGGGGGGGGGGGGGGGGGGGGGGGGGGGGGGGGGGGGGGGGGGGGGGGGGTGGGGGGGGGGGGGGGGTGGATACATGATTTAGGATTAGAATGGCAAATCCTAACGTTAATATATTTGCAATACTAGATTAGTTTGATATATTTTAGCAGTTTTCAAATACAGATAATTTTTTTACCGTTTAGATAATATACAAAGATGATAGGAGAGAATATAATATAATATAATACTCACTTCATTTCATATATCATATTACATACTCCACACTTGGAATACTTTCACATTCCACTATAAACTTGATCACCTTAAAAATGCAAAAGCACACACGTAGATAATACAAAGGCCATGCACCTAATTATATGAGTGGTCTCGAATTTTTTACCTCAATTTACTCCATAGGCAAATCTTCAAGAATAAAAATAAGGACTTGTTAAACTTGAAGTTTTATCCGTAGGATAAGACAAGCGAAATCAAAAGTTCAAGATCATCCACCTCTCAGGTCATTCGTGTAAATCACCCGCTAATTAATTAAGTAGATTCCATAAATCATCTAGAGAAAATTCATCCCAACCACCATCACCTTGTCCTTGTTGCATGGAGTTGCCTCCATCATGTAACAAACTTGGTGTTTTATCAATTTCATTGCAATTAATTTCCTTACATGAAGGTAGTGTTCTTTCAGCTTCTCCTTCTCCAATGTCATTGCAATTTTCCAGTATATTTGCCCACCATTGCATATCGTTGTTGTCTTTCGATGCTTCTTCATTATTTACCATACTATTGTTGTTGCACCAAGAGACATTAATCTTCATGGAGCTTCTGAATTTCTGAGGTTGAGGTCTTATTATGGCATTGGCTTGCCCACACTTAATTCCTTCTTGTGGTTGAGGAGCAATAGTACTAGTATTAATTCCTTCTTGTGGTTGAGGAGCAAATTTAGTACTGGTATTTAGCTTCCTTAGAAGGTTAGTGTTCCAATAGTTTTTCACATCGTTAGCTGTCCTTCCTGGAAGTCTACCAGCAATAAGTGACCATCTACATACATATATAACATAATTAATTATTTAAAATCGATAAATTTGTCACATATATTCAATCAAGCTTGGAATAGACTTTCTAAGACTCCTAGTGGGATAAGGCGGAGTCTGGAAAGTCTATTTCAAGCATGAATTTGATAACGATATATATAGTTATTCTCAAGATAGCTTAACACCGCCATGCAAAAAATGTTGCTAAGCTATAAACTTTTGAATGACATAATCACGAAAATTTAGGTAAGTCTACTATGAGATTAAAGTGTCAAACATAAACTTGCCGGTTGCCTAAGAGCTTATGAAGTCTCAAGATGAGATCCACTTCATCTGGTTCAAAGTCACCTCTCTTGATATGTGGCCTTAGATAATTTAGCCACCTCAGTCTACAACTTTTCCTGCATCTGTTTAATCCTACACGTATTCACATGAAGTTAAAGAAAAAAAGAAAAACATAGTAATAGCATAATAGCTAGTTAGTTTACCAGCTCTAGTTGGAACAAGATGCCACTTTCCTTCTCCATACTTATCAATACATTTCCTCAAAAGAATATCTTCTTCTTCAGTCCATGAACCTTTCCTTATTACTCCCAAAAATGTACACGTCATAGGAGTACTCATGATCATTACATGTGAAGTCATATATTTTACTACCTTTTCAGTCTATATATATATGCACACACAATCTGATGTGGTTGGATGGTACACACTCATTTTCAACTAAAAGATCCAACTTCCCATGTGCCCCTGTCGAGGATGTCATCACCCCGTGGGGCAATGTGGTGTAGTGATGAGACTGTTTTAATTTTAATCAGAGGTTTTTAGTTTGAGTCTTAGATATGAAGAAAATTTTGTTGAGAGCATCATCCTTAGAAAGGGCCATATAATGTGCGATCCAAATTTAATCGAGGCTCTAAATATGCGACATCAGACATCATCAGATGAAAAATCAAAAAAATTATACTAACT
The DNA here is from genome assembly GCF_019186545.1 of Solanum stenotomum. Classification (NCBI taxonomy): domain Eukaryota; kingdom Viridiplantae; phylum Streptophyta; class Magnoliopsida; order Solanales; family Solanaceae; genus Solanum; species Solanum stenotomum. The sequence goes on from NC_064286.1 coordinate 52,357,738, forward strand.
TAAAAGCGAAATAATAATTAAAGGCTCAAAACTTTCAAAATGATATAATTGATAATCCTCTGATATTTATTGTCATCGTAAGACACAAATATATTGAAAATTACTTTTGATTGAACGTGAAAGAATTTTTAAGAAGTGTAAAGTTGATAGAATAATTTGATCAAGAAAGTAAACGACTATAATAAATCAAGAACATTATCAGATAATAACAGAAAAAAGAAGAAGCAAAAACTAAAAACAAAAAATGCCAACAAGAAGGAAACAAAAAACTCGAAGTCAGGGGCGGCTCAACGTAATTTGAGGCCTAAAACGAAATTTTAATTGAGGCCTAAAATCTATATAAATATCAAATATAGTATTTTATTTTTTAAAACTTTTTAAGTGCAAATTATTACTGATATCTTTTCTTAAAATGTATTTTTTCGAATGTCGTTTTTAATTATTAATTTTAAGTAATATTTTATCAATTTAATATTGAAAAATATTCTTTTGCTGAGGCAATCATTATATAAATTGTTAACATAATACTATAAGTAATAAGTTGACAAGCTTTACATAAAGATAAGAATTAGAACCATAAAATCTGATACAAGAAATTGATAACTTGGTATAAGTTATAACCCTACTTTAATATGTTTATGTAATACTTGAATATTTAAGAAGAAACAAACAAAAGAAAAATTGTAAGTCACTTTGTTGAATTTTTTCGACTATTTATTTATATTTTTGACAGCGTATTACTCTAATTTATCAAAAAAAAAAATTAAAAATAAAGTGCAAAAGAATTTTAAAAAGATAAATAATACGAGTGTTAGCGAAGAGAATGTAAACATACAAAATAATGTTTTCTTAATTTCTTCTATTTGATTGGCGTTAAAAATAATAAAATAATATATATTTGTTTAAAATTATACATTTTATGTAAAAATAATTATTTTTTAATTAAAAAAATTAACACATAATTTTTTCTTGATGAAAATTTAAAATCCCCAAAAATTGGAGGCCTAAGGCATGTGCCTTAAATTTATCAAGCAAGAGCCGGCACTGCTCGAAGTAATAAGATGATATGAATCTCTCCATAAAATAAACGACATCTGATCATTATAACTTCATACTAAAATATAGTGCATGTGAAAATAAAATAGAAATAAAAGGCAAATTTGAACCATTTAATAAAATCGATCATCGTGCAATAGGTTCATACTAAATACAATAAATATTTAAGAAATGAATCTGTTTGATTATATTATAGCTTGACTTTCCTTCACTAACTTACCAAACTAATAGATCCCTAACGAAATAAATCGATAAAGATATACAATAATGCAAAATGATTTTAGTTTAAAGAGAGCTTATAGTTACATTGAGTTTATAAATCGATAAAGATATGCAATAATGCAAAATGATAAGGTGTGTTACCATTTTATCATCTTTTGTGGTGAGCATTGAGTTTAGGTAAAGATCACTACTAATAATGTGTCTAATTCATGACAAATTATTTTTTGTCTTAAAATTTATTGATTTTTTTACCCAAAAAAATTTCATCTAAAAAAATATGTTGTTACAATATCGACAAATTAGAATTCGTAGTTAAATATTATAAGTTTTAGCTATAAGAATTTAACTTTAATTATGATATTTATTTTCGTCACTAATAGTATAAATAATTGGTGACAAAGATTTTATTGTCTCTAAACAATCTGTGATTCAGTGACAACAAAAAAATTGTCACGAAATATGTAAGGTGTTAAATAGCGACGACTTAAAATTTGTAGTGAATAATTCAACTATTTGCTACGAAAAAAATTCATAGCTAAATACAATTGTTTTTGCTACAATTGTTCATAATTACAAGTGACAACTTACAAAAATAATAATATAAGTGCTTCATAAGAAATAGACAGAGTCCTTTCGTTAATTGGCGAGGGAAAATATTAAAACCAACGAATTTGGTCCATTTTGTAAAAATTAAAAAGTTCAATTCATGAATTTTCTTAAATTACACAATTATGCATCATTTCAAAAATACAATCCAGGTTATAAGTATCGTGAGTGGGGTACGATTCTGCCACTAGATCACTAATATTTGTTGGTTTAACACTTTTGTTTTTTATTTGATACACTTTCATCGATAAAGACGATAGAAAAAATAATTTCTCAAGTCTTGGTGCTAATTTTTGTGCGTGTCTATTGATTTATGATTGGTAACTGCATAGACTAAGTCGATCTATTTGTTTTTGTCTAAAAATATGTAGTTATTTAATAGTAATTTCACAAATGCATGTAGATAAACTATACAGAGAAAACATCGACTTACAAATTTAGACTTTGCAAAGGTGTGACATATTTCATGAATTTCTATTAACTTTTCCATCAGTGTGAAAATCGAAATAAACTAAAAAAATGAAAGCACAAATGAAAGAAACGAACAACCTAGGATTTCAAATATATCATGATGAAGTACTATAGTTATGGGTATCGATGTTTTTTTTTTTACAAAACAATTGATTTACTAACCGAATTGAACCGATTATTCAATTTTTTAAATAAAATCGAAAGTTTAATTTTATTTAAATTTATAATTGTACTATATAATTTTTAAAATTTATAAAAATAACTTAATAAAATAACAGAATCGTATTGAATATATTTAAAGATATGTTAAAAAATATACAATTTAATTAAAATATAATCTACATTTGAATGAATTGTGGGTGGTAAATTTCATGCACTTGTGTATGTGTATAAATAATCATATAATATATTATATCTACAAAAGTTAAATTTGAAAGAAGTGAATAAAGTAGAAATAAATTAAAAATGAGAGACAGGAAAGAGTTGATCGGATGGTAAGCACTCCTCACTTCCAACCTTAAGGTTGTGAGTTCGAATTCCCAAGAAAGCATGATGTGGGAGCTCCTAGGGAGGAGTTTAAAATAAATTTGAGATGGGGNGGAGGATAATAAGAAAATTAATCTTTTTTATAATAATAAAATTGTCCCTAATTAATACATTTAATAACAAAATAATTTTTGGTATATAAAATATAGTCTTTAGCGACGATATAAGTTTGTCGGTAGTAATAACCTTTTTAGTGACAAAACATATTATTATCTACAAAAAATATACTTTTTACGACAAATGAATTTGTCACAAATGTTTAAGCATTTGGGGACGATTTTTCTTTTTGTAGTTAATATAATACTTTTAGCGACGAAGCACTAAATCGTCTTTGTATACTTTTAGAGACACACATTTAGTGACGACTGAGTGACAAATTATTTTTCGTCTCACAAGAATTTTAGTGACGAAATATGATTTATAAATGATGAAATTATTTGTCCCTGATAATCGAATTTGTTGTAGAGAAGGGAGCAAAAGGGGTGAGAGCTCCTAGGGGAGGGTAAAAAAAAAAGTAATAGAGAAGTGACTATAATTAGTGATAAGGGTAAATTAGGAACGAAGTATAAAATTATCCACTGATTTCATAAAGTGGACAAGTATTGTTAGAAAGAGTAGTTACATTGTATTGAAGTGATCAAAGATGAAACATATTGCACTTCTATACTACTCAATCTAGACAAGTGGAAGAGACATCACAATATTAATGCAGTAATTGTTACTTCCTCTATTCATTTTTAATAGTCATTTTCATCATATTGATATATAAAAAATTATAATATATAATATTTTTTATATAGTTTTTTGAATATTTAAATTTTTTATTTAAAATATCAAATTAATGAAATCTAATTTAACTTTGAAAATTAATCAAATTAATTTTTGAAAAGCGCAACATAACAAAACGGAAGGAGTACAATATGATGTGATTTATTAGACTTCAAAATATTAAAATTTCAGTCTTTCTCTTACGTTGTATGTAACTCTACTCGTGAATTAATTAGTCCTTTTAGCTTTCACCACTACAAGTATCATCTGTTAGTATTTCTCACATGTTTTGTGTGTTATTATATTTATTACTACTAAGAGATATTATTTTTGATATTTTTTTTTTTTATTTAACATCACCCCACTTTTAGTATTAAGTATAATATGAAATGAATATTATTTAATACTAAGTACTAGTGAAGAAAAATTTTGTATCCAATTTTGAACTCAAAATCTTTCTACTTTTAATATAATATAATATATTAATATATAATAATATATAAACAATAATGTAATATAATATATTTTTGAAATAAGAGAAGTATATTTTTGAAAACATCTCATAAGATAATAGTAGTAGTATCAAAAGAAGAAAGATATCAAAGAAACATATGAAAAATCGAAAAAGGATTCCATGATTTTCATCTTAACTATACAGTTGTCACTATCACTACCACACATATATAAAAGTAATTTCTTTTTTGGCCAAACATTTGGGGGTCGTTTGGTTGGGAACTAGTTATCACAGGATTAATTATTCAAGGGTTAGTTATCCTGAGATAACTATCCCACCCTGTATATGGGATAACTTATCCCATCACTATGGTATAAATGGTGGGATAAGTTATCCCAAACATGTCAATCAACCAAGACACCAAACTTTTATCCCAGAACTATTTTTTTTATCCCAAAACTATATATTCTTATCCCTCTCACTAAACGACCTCTTACACTATTCATATAACTTATTCTTATTTTTTATTTTGGTACACTATTTTAACACTTTAATCTCATTTTTGTATATGATTTAAACATAATAATATTAATTTTATGGATTTTTAAAAATTTAATATATGTGTTTCAACTATAATTTACAGTTCGATGTACGTCAATTAATATTTGTAAGAAAATAAATAAAATTGACAAGACGAACATAATTTTTTTTGAAAAAAAAAATTCTTTTGAGAGTTTCTCTGTATTTTTGCGGAAAAAGTAATCGACGAAAGTAGGTCAATTTTATTTCTTAAGCAAATTAAATAACACTACATGTTTAGTTTTTTTCCAGTCTATTTGAATTTAACTCAAATACTAGCTTTCTAATTTTTAATTCAACTCAATAAAAAAAAGAATTTAGTTCATTGCTAAAAACACTAATGAAAAATGCTAAAACTTGCAAACTTCGTGTAACGACCTGTTCCCGTCGTTATAGAAAAGCAATCAGGGAAAAATTTTTGGCGAGAAAACTTTTTGGTAGTAACTTGAGATTCCTAGCCTAGTCCAAATTTGGACGAAATTGGAATTAATGAGGTCTAGGGAAATCTGGTAACAAATGAGAGGTTTAATATTGAATGTGATTACATGAGTGGATAGCTAAGACGTTAAGGAACCCGTACAACCTTACGGGATTGAATTCGAGCAAATAGAACTCCCAAAACTGATCTTAGCGTGAACGGATAGTTTGTGAGTGTCGTGGGATGAAGGTGTGTTGTGAAATGAGGGTTTGAAGCTCTTAATTTGACTCTTTGTTTCCGTGAAAACCGCTAGGGTGGGGCCGATGTGGCGGGATGGGGACCATCATAGCAGGCCAGTCACGACTTAAGTCAGAAATAAACCCCAAAATGTCTTTATTCTACAATTTTTGTTCTTGAAAGTTAGGAGACGAACCAAGGTAACTTCTTGACAGTTTTTCACCATTCTTGAAGCTAAATGTAAGGTTTTACTCCCCGAATCCATCTTTCTATCCGTAGAATGTAAATTCACGGATAATTATTATTGGGGGGGAACTGTTTTGGATAGTGGGAAAAACCTTAATTGTACTTTAGGATCATAATTTGGGTCTTGGGTTATTAGGTTCTTCATAATCCAGGTAATTAGACCTTAATTATTGATTCCCATTATGAATTGTTTGTTTGTAGACCTAGAACAAGCGGAAAGGATCCGGAAAGGGAAGGATCAAGTTTCTTAGGAGGATTCATGCTTGTTTTCGAGGTAGGTGATGGTTTGATTTCTTGTTTCTATAATATATGTGATTATTTGCTTTATTGTAATGCATGTATGTATGTGAATGTTGCACTTTTGATCATCAAATGCGGATAAGTATAAACAAATGATTGTATGTCATGAATCAACACTTGATTCTATGATTAATTATGAGAATGTACATTATGATTGTGGTTTGTTAAATGGATCGGATGTTACGTTCCAACACACTAACTTGGATCGGGTGCCACGTTTCGGCGCATATATGGGATCGGGTGTCACGTCCGGCACACTAATTAGGATTAGGTACCACGTTCCGGTACACTAACAATTTGGGTGTGGGTTCCACGAGAGAACCATTGACTTGTCATTTTTGCGTAATTACTTTATACTGAAATGATAATTGATGGTGTATATGTTCAATATATGCGTGTTTTACTTGTTGTGCTTACTGGGATAGTCGCATGATCCTACCAGTACACTGTATTGTGGTTGTGTACTGATACTGCTCTTGCTCTTTTTTGTTGAGTACATGAATCTTCAGGCAGCTACTAACAGACCTTGTTTAAAAGACCAGTGATCAATTCGAATTCAAAGGTGAGTCAGTTCTTCCAGGCTGCCATGAGTTCTCTATGTTTTAGTCCACTTTTTCGAACTCAGACTTTCTAGTTAGATATTTGTATGTGTAATTGGGTTGTACCCATTTTCTTTAGACTTATGGCTCTTTGTTAGAGTTTTGGTACATTGACTTTCAGTTTTTAGGATTGATAGTCGTTGTTAGACTTTTGAAGTTTATGAGTACTCTACTTTATTCTTACATTTAAACATGATTCCGTATCTTTAAATATGTACTTCTTGAGTTAGCTAATTCGTATTAATGGTTCTCCCACCGGAGGTTTAGTGTGGGTGTCAATCACGACAGTCTAAGTCATGACAAAGTTAGAATCAGAGCCTTAGGTTCGTTGATCTCAGTGTACCAAAACGAGTCTAGTAGAGTCTTGCGAAACGGTACGGAGACATCTGTACTTTTCTTCGAGAGGCTATAGGACTTTAGAAAATTATCTATTTTCTCTTGACTCATTTCATGTTATAACTTGATTCCAATTGGTATCTGGCTATCCTAATTAGTATCTAACTTCCTTCACTCTTCTGTCCGCAGATAGTTAATACTAGGTTCAACATTGTTAGGCCCACAACTCCCGTCAACGAGCCAACTGAGGAATCCTCAGCGAGAGGTCGCGGTTAAGGCAGGGGTAAAGGGCGAGCAAGGGACAGGGGCAGATGAAGGGTAGCGCCCGCTAGGGGTGGAGATCCAGTTGAGAATGCTCCCAGAAATAAGAATATTCCTGCGCATCATGAATAAATAGAGGAAAACGTTGAGGTTGAGAATGATGAGGATGTTGGACAAGAGGAATAGGTGCAGGCTGAGACTAAAGGTATTCCTCTCTTAGACCAAGTGTTAGCTCAACATATTATGTCTTTCCTGAAGGGATTGGTTGGTCCTGGATTTCTTCCCGTTGTTCAAGCAACTCAAACTCCCGCCAACCCTTTTATTGATATCATTGTCCCCAAGGTGGGTAGAACTGTAGGTACTAATGATTTCTTTCATCCTTAGTTGGGTCATGTGATGACTGGTAATGAACACGAAATGTTGATCAAGTTTCTGAAACTGAAGCCTCCAGTATTCTATGGTTCTGAGAGTGAGGATACTTATGAGTTCATCTTGGATTATTATGAGAGGCTACATAAGTTGGGTATTGTCCATCAACATGGAATAGAGTTTGTGACTTTTCAGCTTCAATGTGAGGCTAAGTGGTGGTGGAGAGCTTATGTGAAATGTAGATCTTCAGCTTTACCTCCATTCAGTTGGACCAGTTTCATGCTCTGTTCTTGGAGAAGTATGTGCCCCGGACCTTGAGAGATCGTAAGAAGGATGAGTTCAAGGATTTGGAGCAAGATGGTATGTAGGTGGCTGCTTATGAGGCAAAGTTTCATGCTTTGTCTAGATACGCTACGCAATTGGTGACTACTGAAGAAAATATGATCCGTCTATTCGTCAAGGGGCTGAACTATGAGCTACAGATATTGTCTGTGTACATGAATTCTATATGGAAAAGTTTTAACGAGGTAACAGATTTTGTGAAAAAAGTGGAAGGGGTGAGACGCGGTGGGCAGGTAAAAGCGTTGGCCAAGAAAGCTAAGAGCACAGGTAACCTTCAGGGTTCCTACTCCAGAGGTTCAGGGAGGCCGACACTTGCAGCCCGGCCAATTTAGTCCACTATGCCCGCTTCTACGGGTAATTACTCGAGAACTCCACCTCGGAATTTGATTTAGGATAGCTAGGGAGTTGCGCCTTCGATGGGCACCAAGCCATCTTTTGATCTCACTTGTTATAATTATGGAGAACCTGGGCACATGAGGAAAGATTGTCCCCAACCGCGCATGTTGGATTTCGCACAGCAGTAGAGTAGAGCAGTGGTACTCTACTTTATTCTTGCATTTAAACCTGCTTTCGTATCTTTAAATGTGTACTTCTTGAGTTAGCTAATTAATATTAATGGTTCTCCCACCGGAGGGTTGGTGGGGTGCCAATCACGACGGTATGGGTCGTGACACTTCGTTGGGTTGTTATTGAACTTTTAAAAAAGAAAATCGACGCACTTTCATCAGTTATTTTTCAGGAAAAAATATTTTAGAAAAAAAACTCTCAAAATAATTATTTTTAAAAAAAAATCAATGTTCGTTCATTAATTTAGTTCTCTCTTTTTTTTTTACAAAAATCAATGGATGAACGTCAATTTTTAAATTGTAAAATTATAATTGAAGAACATATATAACAATTAAAAAAATCATTAAATCAATAGTTTGTATTTAAATGATACATAAAAATAAAGTTAAATGTTAAAATGAAATAAGATTAAGATAATGTGCTGAAATAAGATTAAGATAAAGTGCTAAAAAATGAATATGTATTAGAGGGGCTATCTGTTTTCAGGTACGATAATAACTACATGATTGCCTGCAATTTTTTGATGAATGATAAAAGCCATTAGAAAGTACGTAGTTATATCACCGGAGGATGTGTTACCGTGGATGATGTTGCTCCTCTCTTTATTAGAGATTTTGAGTTTGAGTTTTGCATATGAAAAAAATATCTTGGTAGATAGCATTATTCTTCGAATGGAACCCTGTCTAGTATAAATTTAAATTAATCAAACTCTAATGTGTATATTGAACATCGAATGAGGCCACCCATCTTATTGGCGCTACCATTTCTCATCCCTACAACAATAACAACCACAAATAAGAGGGAGTTTTATACAAATTTTATATTGTTAAGAGCTAATTACATTTTATTTTTATTTTTTTCAAATTACAAGAATTTCTTAAATTTGATGGAATGTGGAGACATCCAAAAGCGGCCTGATACACTACGTCTTGGTTTGTGATACATTCCTCAATGTCCCGACATATCGCGTCTCAATTTCTGTTACATCACTCAACGTCCTGATACATCGCATTTTAATTTTCGATACATCACTCTCAACGTCTCGATATATTGCATACGTCCCGATATATCGCTTAAAGTGATGTATCTGACCGATATATCGCGTAAAGTGATGTAACCGAGAATAGAAGAAAGTAGGGATTTTTGTAATTTTTCCAAACCGTAGAAAATTTTAAAATATAATAAAATAAATTGTGTATTTAGGTGAATTTTTTTTTAATCCAACATGTTGGGCCCAGGAAGATTATAAAACAAGAAATTGATTTAGCAGTGAATAATTTATATTAGGAATCTACTTAAACAATTAATTGAAACTACAATGAGATTGTTATATGAGCTACTTAAACAATTGATTGAAAATTTTCAACTACTACAAAATATAAATCTTTGTTCAAGTTACTTATTTTGATTTGACGGTGAATATTTTAAATTATGTAGGAAAGGAAAAAGTTGACAAGAACATAAATCAGTAATTTTAACTTATCTCAATTTATTTTCCCGAAAATGCATCATCAATTCTATGTACTCTAATCAATATTATATGTGAGCGTGACATACTTCGACAAAAAAAAAAAAAAAAAAAAGTCAAGCGTATTTTAAGTTAGAGAACTAAAATTTTGAAGAAAAAGAATAATTTACAAAAATTTCACTAGTTTAAAAGCTAATTATTTAGATATATGCTATTATATAATATTATGAATCTTACTAGATTTTGGTGCGTTCAGATACATTCAGATACATGTATCTCGGGATACATAAGGTTAAAATTAGGTGAAATTTATTTTGGATTAACTATATTTAAGTGGATTCGCATGTAGGATATATAGATAAATTTCGCTTACTTTCCTCTTGTTTTCGCTCACCTCTGTCTCCCTAATTCAGTATATTTGGTAGAAAAAAATATGTATTTAGGTGTATTTGACTTTGAAATATTATATAAGATTATTAAATAGTGAAATAAAATGTGATTATTTCAAATTATAGAGAAATTATAATAAATATAATAGGAATATTTGTATAATTAGATAGTTTCTCCGTCGTGATCACAAAAAAGGTTATGATGAGCTTGAGTCGAGTCACAAAAAGGGCTATGATGAGCCTTTGAAAGCTGTATAATTTCATGTGTGAAGCATAGTGAGAGTGACACAGATCTCCTTTTTTCAAATAGAGGTCTTGCATTAGGAAAGGGGGAAATTTTGAAAATAGCCACTAAAAATAACTAAACTAGGCTCCATACCTTTAGTTTGCTAATTACAATTCATAGCTACATGTTAGATGGAGAAGAGATGCGAGCGAGATTGTGAGAGGAAGGAGAGAGGGAAAAGAGTGAACAAAGGTGAATTGTATTTGTATACTTATCAAATAATTGTATATATGTAATTAGTATACATATGTATTTGTATATCTATCGAGCGAGATTGGGAGAGGGAGGAGAGAACCGAGCGAGATTGAGAGAGGGAGGAAATAGGTGAGCACGAGAGGGCGGGGGGTGGAGAGAGGCGGATTGTATTCGTATATATGTAATATAATTGTATATGTATAAGAGAGGAGAAAGAGGGAGAAGAGAGAGAGGTGCACGTAATTATAGCTAAAAAGAAAATGAGAGATAATTAATTCAAACTATAGCTATGTTAGCTAATTAACTAGTATATATTTGTTTATTCACATAATTTCTCCTTAGCAAAACGTGGCAACCACATATACACATTTTTTAGGCCTATTGTTCAAAAGAACTAGGCCCTCAAAGAACAAAATTGTCTTCACAATAAAAAATAACAAAACAACTGTCTGAATCAAGTTAATCAAAATACTTAAAATGCTTTAATTACAAGATAGCACTATTTAGCAGGCACACATCAACCTGCTAAGTGCTTGAATTAGTTAACTCCTTCTAATAATAATAATAATAATAATATATATATATATATATATTGAATTATAAATATATCAATTTTATTGCTCTTTTGGCTCCAGCCTCCTTTAATAACCCCACAACTAAAAACAACGCAAAAAGTGATGTACAGAAAATCAATCAATAGGAAAGGTTCAAAAATTCGAGGAAAGTCTGTCAGTTTTTTTAAAAAAATAAAAAATAAAAACCGACAGACATTAAGAAAATCGATGGACATTCATCAAACTTTTTTTTTTTCAAAACAATAAATTCTTAAAATTATTTTTTAAAAGAAAACTGACGAAGTTCCTCAGTTTTTCTTAAAAAATCGACGGACAGAGTCGACTGTTGAAGAGTTTAAATAAAAAATAATGAAAAAAATTCATCAGAGAGCACGTGTGATCGAGGATTAAATTCATCCAAAGATAGAAATTACCTAAATTCGATTCTAAGTAATTATACTTTTTACGTATATTTCTAAAAAAAACTAATCTTATCGACGAAAAGAGTCGGATAGGGCTAGTTGTCCCTCAGTTAGTCGATCATGTAGGTCAATCTCACAAAAACGATGAGCGCAAAATCAATTAGGGAAAATTACGTGTATAAGCAAACATATACTAGTTAATTACTTAACATAGTTATAGTTTACCTTAATTACAATTCGCGACCTACTTTTAGCTATAATTACGCAACTCAACTTTTTAGTTTTGTATAATTCGCAATTTGTATAATATAATTTGTATAACTTTTGTATAATTCGAAATTTATATAATATAATTTGTATAACTGTTTACACTTCTGATGTTTGTAATTGTATAAATTCGTTATTTTGAGTTTATACAAAAATAACTGAATTATACAAATGTACCTGCGAATTATACAAATCGACGAATTATACAAGCGAGACAGCTTAAATTATAGCTACAGCACGTAAATGNTGTTTACACTTCTGATGTTTGTAATTGTATAAATTCGTTATTTTGAGTTTATACAAAAATAACTGAATTATACAAATGTACCTGCGAATTATACAAATCAACGAATTATACAAGCGAGACAGCTTAAATTATAGCTACAACACGTAAATGTGCAAACTATAATTATGGAGCATAATTAAGTTTATTATAGTGGCTATTTACGAAAGTTCCTCAATCAATTAAGTACAGTCCGTTAGTTTGACATTACTTTCCTTGAAAATAGACTATGTAAGTCGATTTGGGCCCATTTGTAGTAGTGCCCTTAAAGTAGGAGGCGTAGATATCAAAATTTAGTAGATTTAAGTTGGGCCTCGGCATGACGGGCCCAATCCATGTCCTTCGAGAAAGAATATAAACCTTTCGGCGCCACTAATAATTAGTGTATATATATGTCGTGTATAAGTATGTATATTATTATATGTATAGTATGTGTATATGTTGTGTATTAATATATAAAAGTAGTCTTTCCATTTATTTTTATTTATCCATTTTAAATGTTAGGATAAATTATTTTATTAGACATATATTCATACTATATATATTAATCCTATCTATGCTCTTTAAATAACTACATAATTTCTCACTAATTAACAATCTTATATCATTTTTAGTTAACATATTGAGATACACCATTTCCTAAAAACTAACATATATTAGGACAATTGATTATTTGAATATATACCATTGACGTCTTCTCTTTCATTGAGTTTTGGTCAGCCTACACTTCGATAATCCTTGACGTGTGAGCCATATGTAAACTTGAAAATTTTATCTACCCATGTTCTTTAGGAAAGTTATGTATATATTTTTTTCCGTCATTGATATATATATATATATATATATATATAGTATACACTTTGTATATATTTTGTAAATTAAATAGTCAAATGGTTCAGACGTGTAATTAATTATCCTTTCATCTTTCAAATCTTAAGGCCGATTAGAGTTTTATTGGAGACTACTCTATCCTAAACGCTAACTCACATTTATAGAAGTGTGGCACGTATTCTCTTAAAGAGACATCTCAAATTTCTCATAAACTCATTTGATATTCACAAAGAGATCAAGATATCAAATATTAGTCTTTTCAAATCGAAGTAATCAAGAGGCATTCTTCCTCAAAATAAAATAAAAATATAGAAGTGTTTTTCAAAGTTTTTAACGATCACAAAAAGATTCACATCAGTCTATGTTCGAAAAATATGCTACTCCAATCCTTGGATCATGAAGAACAAATCAAAGAAAAAAAAATCAAGCAATAAACAAAATTATATCCACATTGAAAAAAGTTATTACTTTGAAAATTTTGTCACAAACAAACATAAAATTTTAGAAAAACGTGAAAGAAACATGTGAAAAATGAAGTAAAGTGAGAAAAAGTTTTACTATTTTGATTGCTAAATTTATATTATCCTGCACCTGATTGGCTAGAAATAATTAAGAGAATAATTCATATACCATGCACAAAGACATTTTTTTTTCACCACTTGAGATGATTTTCAACAATTTGTGCCACCACGATCTGCTTAATTATTCCTACCCTTTTTCTTCCCTTCCACAAAAGAATCTGACATGTACAAAAAAGTACTGTCTATCCTTTATTTTTATTTGTTCATTTTAAATTTTTTATGTCTCTAAATATATTTTTATTTATTTCAATTTATATGGTTTAGTTTAATTTTATATGGAATTTAAAACAAAATAACTTCTGAAATTTGCAGTATAAACTAAGTCATAAATATTTATGCGACAGTAAATCATTTTATTAAGGGTAAATATATATTTTAAAGTTAAATTGCTACTAAATATAGAAATGTATCATTCTTTTTTAAAATAACAAAAAAAAATTAAAATAAATCGTAGTATAAATCGGGACAGAGGAAATAATAACCAATAAAACTATTTATTATAATACTCATATTAGTTATTATATTATCTTTAGTATATTATATTAAACATTTGCGAATAAGTATTAATGTTGAAGATAAAAGTAAAAATTAAATTATCTTTCCTTGATATATTTTTGACAATTACAAGAGGATTTTATTAATTATCGATGAGCTTTACAATGTGAGGGCGAACTAAATAACTGAGTCTCTTTCAGTATTTTACTTTATCAGAAAACATGTTTAAACCTTAAATGATAGACACATAGGTATGTTCCATCGCGAATTAATGAGAGTCGATAGTTATGTGAGAAATAAATAGCCTACGAAATTTAATGACCACCAACATGCTCAAAACCTTCTCATAGCATTTTTTTCCGGCTTAATATATTTGATAATATCTTAAATTTATTTGTTAATAGACACTCGAATTACAATTTGTTTTATTTGAATATATATTAAAGTGTTTTTACTAAATATTCTCAGTTTAATTTCTTTTAAAAAATATTTCGCGTGTTTGAAAATATATATTATATAGATAATAAGTTAATAATTTAAATATGTCATTTTCTTTAATTATATGTATTTTTCTCTGTATAACACTAGATATTTATTAGTTGAAGGTGATTAAAATTGTCGTACAGTTTATTTGAAATTATCGTAAAACACTAGATATTTATCTGATGTAAAATAATTTAAGTAATTATATTTTCTTTTCAAAGTTTACGAAACCACGTTTATAAGATGACAATAGTGAACACTGAACAGTTTCACCGACAGCGAATGCTATGACTTAACAATAAGATGGGAAAATTCAATAATTTTTATTTAAAATTTATACTACGTCTGTCCTATTTTATGTCAGATAATTTGACTTGTCATAGAGTTTAAGAAAGAAATGAAGACTTTTAAAATTTATGGCCCAAAATGAATGATAGAAATTTGTGTGACTGTAAATCATTTCATTAAGGGTAAAATAGACATTTTATAGTTAAATTGTTATTTAATATAAAAATGTGTCATTCTTTTTTAGACTGACTAAAAAGGAAAGTAAGTCACGTAAATTGTGACAGATGGAGTATTATATTTAAAAATTTATATTATTCAGATATCATTTAGTAAAAGAAAGATTGTAATGCAGATTTCACAAATTAAAATTCTATTTTTTTATTTGTTTATGTATATTGATTTTTCATTCGATGTTTGTTATCTTTATTAAAATCTGATTAAATTCAGATTCAGCTAGAAAATATCATATTAAGGAGTAATGCGCTTCTTAATAAAGACTACTCTGTGCTCAAGAAATTCAAATCTGAGGACTCTGATTAAGGATGGAGGAGTACTTATCACTCCATTATAAATCTGACTGGTTTATTTGCTCATACTCCCTCGGTCCCTATTTACTTATCCATTTTTTACTTGGCAAACCTATTAAAAAAAAATAATGGTTAAATGGTCTAGTGGATCCTTATACTTATATGCGTTTGTATTATTGACCCTTCTACTTGATCAGTTGTTAACTGAACCCTTAAACTTAATGAAACTCAATATTTTAAGCCATTCTGACCATTGATCAAGCTTGTGTGGCAACTTAATTGTTAAATTGGCACAAACACCTGATTTCATGCGTTAAGGGAGCGTGAATATCAAAATTTAGACTAAAAATAATAATTATTTTTTTTAAAAAAAAGACTAAAATTAAGAAAATTGAATATAATTTTTTCCCCCACTTGTTTCTTCTTTTCCCACCCCACCCATTTCTTTTTCTCTTTCTAATTACCAATACCTTCTTCCCCCATCCATACCTCATTTCTCTCTTTCTCCCCTTGCCAACCTGTTCATTTTTTTTTTTCATATTTTCTTTCTTTCTTGAGAAACGAAAATGTGGTATTGTTATAGATCTGTGTTGTCTTTTCATTTTTCTTGTAATTTATGACTCGTATGGTGAGAAAGATTCGATAGTCTTGAAGGATGAAAAGAGATTGTTGGTTGTCTTTGTAAAAATTAGGCAAAATATGTTATGCAAAATTATGTATAAATATTATGATATATTGAGGTATTTTAATGATGATTCATGGATGCGGAGAAAAGAAATTTATGATGGTTCACAAGGTGGATGTAGATCTTGGTAAAAAAAAATACGATTAAGAGTTGCGAATGATGAAAACTGAGAAAGAATCAAACTACGATTTTTATAAACTTGAAGAGCTTCGTCACGGCTATAGACAATGACGGCCTGAAGAAAAAAATTAAGGAGATTGGAGATGGTGTTAATGGTGGTTGTGGATTGAGGGAGGTGGAAGAAATGTAAGAGAAATAACTATTTAATTTTATTTTTAAAATAGAAAACTTTTTTTTAATCTTTTATGGAGTAACATTTTTAGTTAATAATTTTAAAATATTTATGAAATAATTATAACTTGACATTAATATATTTGATATGAATATGACATTTTTTTTTGTGTAAATGAGAGTGAACTATACACATGATTGGAGGGGTTTAAATATCATATTTTAATTGAGTTTGAGGGTTCACCTGACAAAAAACTGAATAGAAGGGTTCAGAATATAAATTCATACAAATATAAGAATCCATCAGACCTTTTTGCCAATAATAATTGACATAGCTCCTTACCTAGACAAATCATAGGCCTAGTTAACATCGACAGATGGCAAATACCATCTTTTGGTGCTATCATCTTTGATCCGCCATGAAGAAACAACTCAATTGCCACTTGTGTCAGCCCAATCTTTTGCTTATTAATCTAGAAGGCTAACAAATACACTATGTACTGTAGAAGGCCAGATAGTCCTCCTTCTTCCTATGTATCCTCTTTGACGGTGGCAATATAATCATGACTCTTTTTTGAAAAGAAAGAAGACATAATGAGTTGACCATTTCATCCATATTAATTGATAGAAAATTCTAAAATTAGTGTATTCATTAAAAAGGTTCTGCCTTTTTTAAAGACAATAACTCTCTAAATAAATTGAGAGTATAATAGATAAAAAAAAATTATTCTCTCCGTCTCATTTTATGTGGTAATATTTGATCGGGCACGGAGTTTAAAAAATAAATGACGAGTTTGAAATGTTTACCAAATTGTCCTTTAAAAAGTAGATTCATTTTTCTCTCTCCTCATAAATGTATTGGAATACTATTTTAAGATTAAGTGGAACCAACAAGGGTAAAAGAAGATTTGTACCTTTAAATACTTATCATATAAGGAAATGTGAAATTCTTTTTGGGACAAATGGTGCCACATAAAATGAGACGGAGGGAGTATCTTTTTTTATTTATCAAAAATGACAAGATAGAAATAAATAAAGAATCAAAATTAAACAATTAAAAGGGAGCGGAGGAAGTACAACAATATAGCTTTTTTTTCCCTCCAAAAAGACAATAAATGGGGAAAATAATTTGTCCTTCTTTCATTGGTGGGCCAATGATTAGACTTTCTATATTTGGACAAATTATACAACTGTCCTCTTCTCTTTCTTTAGAAATAGAAGAAAAAAAAAGTATACAATCTTTACCAAAAAATTGAAAAATAAACTTTTTCTTACAAAAAAGATACTCCATAAAACTAAAAACAAACTTATAAAAATCACAAAATCAAATCTCTCACTACTAATAAAAGCATATGCACTTAGATAACATAATTAAAGACGATACACCTAAAAGATTGATGTTTTGATTTTATTTAATTTTTTTTTTTATTGATGTTTTGATTCGATTCTCGGTTATAGAGTTTTGATTAACTAAAATTTTGATTAAATACACAAAAAATTAAAAAACAAATTTCAGGCTTACCAAGATATTGCAATATAAAATTTGAACCGAATCAACTCGATTTATTTAATATTTTAATTTTTCAATATTTATGCTCATCCTAAAATTCACATAAAATATAAAAATAAAGTGCATGCACTTACAATAATTCTTAAAATTACATTCCTAACAACTTGTAATTAGGATATAAAGTATAAAGGACGATTGTATCCCTATTACAAGTTTACAATAATATTAATTGCCATTACATATTTCTTTAATACCAACCAGGGATATGTCGGAGTAATAAGCACTCTTTCATTCTTAATCAGAGATATTGGGTTTGAGTCCCCATAGATACTGAGTTGCGCGAATCTGAATTCAGTCAGACTCTAATATAAGTACCGGACATCACGAAAAATAAAAAAGAAATAACTATTTAATTAAGTAGATTCCATAAGTCAATATCCGTTGAAAAGTCATCCCAATCATGACTTTGTCCTTGTTGCATGGAATTGCCTTCACCATTAATTAACGGTGGTGATATTTCCTCATGTAACAACATGGTTGGTGTTTTTTCAAAATTTGTAACAGCTACTTCTTCTTCAATTTCATTGCAATTTTCCAGTAAATTTGTCCACCATTGAACTCCATCGTCTATCGACGATGTATTTTCTCCTGTTGGCTTCTCAGAAATATTTACTACGATTTCCTTGCAACGTTTGTCGTCTTTGTCTAATGTGTTTGTGATCATACTTTTGTTGTTGCACCAATGAGAATTATTCTTCTTAACGTTTGAGAAGTTCCGAGGTTGAGGTCTTGTTATTTCATTCTTATTAACCGTGATGCTCTTATGCTTAATCTGTAGATGATGATTAGGACGAGGGCGAGGAGGAGGAGGAGGAGGAGCAATAATATTTAACTTCTTTTGAAAGTGAGTGTTCCAATAGTTCTTCACATCATTTGCTGTCCTTCCTGGAAGTCTACCAGCAATAAGTGACCACCTACACAAAATAACGTAACTTTTAAATGAAATAATTACACATATTAAGACATGGTGATATTTATAAATATATATAATACATTAAAAAGAAAATTATATCATAAATCCCTAACATCATAAACTTTTGAATAAAATGATCGCAGTCTAATAAACACATAGACTTGCCTATTGCCTAAGAGTTTATGAAGTCTCAAGATGAGATCCACTTCATCTGGAGCAAAGTCACCTCTCTTGATATGTGGCCTTAGATAATTTAGCCACCTTAGTCTGCAACTCTTTCGACATCGATTTAAACCTACACATATTCACATGAAATTTAAGAAAAAAATAAAAAAAATTAAAATATTGCAAAATTTATAGTTTAAAACAAATCATAACTATAAATCATGTTATTAGAAGTAAAATCAAAATTTAAAATTTAGTAAATCATTTATAAATGTAAAAATATATTATTTTTTTAAATGAACTAAAAAAGAAAAAAAAAGTAATACCAGCCCTAGCAGGAACAAGATGCCACTTTCCTTCACCATATATTTGAATGCATTTTCTTAAAAGAAAATCTTCTTGTTCAGTCCATGAACCTTTCCTGACTCCCAACGATGCACACATAGGAGTATTCATTTTTTTTAATAATATATAGTTCTAAGACATATATTTTAATTATAATACTACCATTTCTGTCTGCCTATATATACAAAAAAAAAAAGAGAAGTTAAAACCCTTTGACATACGTGGAAGAACTTTTTACCACTAAGGGAGCTCTCCACAAAATGACACTATTTATAAATTGCACTCTCATTTTCATCAAAAAAATCCAAATTAGCCCATGTCCCCCCTACTAGCTATTCTGCTAGCCTTGGGACACTCTTTTTATTTCCTACTGGAACATTAATTAAATTCGGATCCCACGTAGGTTCATTTAAAGATATCGCTTTTAACAAGATTTTTCTTTTATATTCAATGTTTTTTAATTTGATACCGCTAATTAAGGGTGAAGCAGTCCTTTCACTGCATCACAATACATATTTGGTCTCTCTTTCATTTCCATCATTTTTAGTAAGTTTTAATTATTTTTAAAAAAAAAAATATTTTCTTATCATTTCTTTTATTTGACGTGACTATATTTAATTGGGGTTTCATTTCATCAATTGAGAATCATGTTTATTAATTATCAGCCACAGAAACATATATCTTAAGATAAGATAAACTAGGTGATTTTGTGAGACAACTACTATTTAGTGTCTCATTCTTAATATTATTATTAGACTGAAAATTGGTAGATTCATGATTACAAGACGATGGGGCCATTATTGAAAACAAATACACGTTAGTAGAAGCGATGTCACGTCACATTTATTTATTCAATTTTTTTATAAAAACACATGTAAAATATTCGGCATACTAACCATTAGACACATAGGTTTGTCTTACAGTGAAATAATTTCTAAATTCCTCACTAATGAATGTATAAACATAAATTAAATGACCCTACTTAATAATTATTTTTTGGTTTTTCATTTGGTGTCTGATACTCACAGTGAAATCTGACTAAATTCGGATCTACACCCGAAAGTCTCACATTGAAGGGTAAAATGCTCTCTAACAAAGACGACTCCGTATCGTGTGGACTGATGGTTGTGGGAACCACTTTACACTCACGAGGTCTCCTGTTTGAAACTTGTCCCCACCGTGTTTTATGCAGTTTTAACATTGTCATATCAAAACCAAAAATATCAAAGAAATGGGAACTCTAGAAGAGGTGCTAAGTAGTAATTTCAATCATTTTTCCAAACTAGATTTTGGGTTTTGAAATGCTTAATAAAATATATGATCAGTTTTCAAGATATACGTATAAAATTTTATTTTTTTTTGAAATTAATAGGATTTTATGACCCCTTTCTCACTGTATGAGTCTGCCTCTGGACAAATATAATGGAGGAAATTAAGTGAATTAACGAAGTCAAAAAAAGGTTTGACATAATATGGCTCAACCAAAGAAACATTAATTTAAAAGTGGTCAAATCGTAACAATAGATCAAGAAGAAAGTGTCACGACTTGGATATTATTTTCTTTAAACCTTACTTATTAATACGACATATATACGAATTTTATCTTTTATGATTTTTGTGAAATCTATTTTCATAATAGGATAATCGATCCACTAATGATGATCCTGAGTTGCATTCTAGCTAATTAAGGGCCCGTTTGGCCATGCGATATGGTATCATGATATGGTATTATGATATGGAATCATGAGATGAAATTGAAGGTTTGTTTGGACATGCGATATGAAATTTTTGTGTTGTATATTTTCTCATAAACATAAAAATTCCATAAGTTGTAAAACTATTAAAATAGCCCCAATTGTTTATTCAATCTTATCAAATACACAAAAAAATATAAAATCTCATAATAAATTATTACAAAGTTATTTGTTCTCCACTTAAGTAATTGTTTCATCTAACTTTAATTTAATAAAAATACTTGAACATAAATTGTAGTGTTGCACCGCTTTAGGAACCTCCTTTGCGATTATGATATGCTTGTTGCACCGCTTTAGGAACCTCCCCTTCTATATATGTTCCATCAATCGCACCAGCACAGTCCTACCAAATAAAAAAATACATCAATATTAGTTTAGTGAACATAAAATAAATTGGAAGCATTATAGAATGCACTTCATAAAAATAATGTTTGTAAGAGTAATAAAAGTAATGCTTCCAAGACAATGCAAAGTCATAAAATAAATATTATCTCTTTAAACAAAGTTGATAGGAAATATGTAACTAAATACTAATAACTTACACATAAAATATAAATGTGCACTTATTAAGACCATAAAATAGATTTATTAATGTGATTGAAATTTTACCTTAAACCAAGGCCAAAATCGAGTATTATGTCGATTTTTGGAATGTACACCAGTCATATTTTTTGGTTGTATAAATGTTGGTGCCATCTTGCTAATTACCTCGGCAACTATTTTAACATGCCGGTTAATTGTTTCAAGTGAATGTTGAAAAATTTCACAATCGTGAGGTGTGAGTTAAAGTGACTATATGTTGGTGAGAATAATAAATTTTATGTCGGTGAGAATAATAAATTTTAAAAAGTAATGATGTGTTTATAAATTTTATTTACATATGAAACAAATGGTTAATAGATATAAATGTGGGGTTGTTTTAACAAAATATAAACTCATGGATCAATTATTGTATTAAAAGATCCCAAATCATGATATGGAATCACCATATAATTCCATATCATGGTTTTTGGAGAATATGGTATCACCTCTCATGATATGGAATCATGAGATGGAATCAGCGTAAAATCTCATGTCCAAATGCTGATTCCATCTCACGATACCATATCGTGACATGGTATCACATGGCCAAACGCCTACTAAGTCTAGAAATTACTTCTTTTTTTACTATGGTTTGTTCTTTTTATAAAAAGAGAAAAACCGCCTCTGGTGATAATTGATATGAAAGAGTTACATTTAGTTTGATACCAAACTTAAAACAAGATCGATCTTGGGATAGAAATAAAGTTAAATAAACTCTAGAAAGTAAACCAAACAAAGGAGGAAGTCTAACCTAGCTATTATTCTTAAGCAAAGAATGATAAAAAATCAATGAGCTTATCCAATCTCTGTTTTCCATTTTCTTTTTATGTATTTAACCAAGACTAAGGAGTTTCTGTTGGTTTTGAAAGTGATTAGAGCGTCGCGCGAAAGCTTATAATTACAAATTATAAGGCGATAAATTAGACGACACATAAAATTATACTAAAAGACATAATATTATTATATGATAAGACCAATTAACCTACATAGTTAAAAATTAATTAAAAGCATAGAAAATGTAGAGAGAAAGTCTCCCCATAAACAAAAGTCTCTAAACGACTACATTGTAGATGCTAATATATTATGGTATGAAAATATGAATCTTCAATTTATAGATCTCCAAATTTTTTCTCTAAGGAAAGAATAAAGTAAATATGAAAGAGAATTATATTTTCCTTTCATTAAAAGTAAAAGCAATTATGATAATGCTTTAATTTTTCTTCAAAGGAAAATTAAAACTCAAATATGATAAGAAAATCATGGCAAAATTAACCCTAACAATCCCACTCCACCCCCACCCCACCCCACACACCCAACTGCAGTTTTCCATTTTCTGTTTATGTATTTAACCAAGAGTAAGGAGTCATCCCCTTCCCCCCGCCACCACTCCAAACCTTCTAGTAACCTTTACTAACACACCAGTTGAGTTCATTAACGTTGCTAGTGCCCTGGCCTTGCAATAAAATAAGTGATGTTAATTTTGATTCTGAAAAAAGAAGGCTTTACAGCCTCATTGCTACATCTAGCTAGGTACAAGTCCCAACAAATGTGGCCCAAACAGGAAACAGTAAGCATTTAAAAGTGAGTGTTCAAACTTTTTGATAAGACACAATAAGTATTTGTTCACACTATTCTTTGTTGTTTATAAATAGAGGGATTTTCTCTCATTTTAAAATAACAAATTTTTTAAAGTTCTTCTTATTCTTCTGCACAATTAAATATTCGTGTATTTTGCTCTTGTTAAGTGGCTCACTGACACTATTATTTTTGTATCAATACATTTGTAATAAAATCGTTCCATCTTGAGAAGATTCATTTCTTTAAACCTTGGATACTAGAGGGGAATAATTTCCTTAAGGGGATACTGTGTATTCGGTGGACTCAATTTTTCCTTTTAGCTTCATTCTATTGTTACAAATTCTAGTAATTTTTTTACAATCATCAATTTATGCTTATGATATTAATTATTGTTTTTGAGTGCATGTTTTAAACTTTGTTGTTTATGTTTCAAGAACAAACTTTTGACATGGGTTCAAGGATGTGCCGGATGACTTGTAGAGGAATATGACTAAGAACAATGCCTCTTTTAATCCCAAAGACTTAGATAACTATACAATAAATTAAGGGGTCGTTTGGTTACTGTATAAGAGACATCTTATTCATGTATAAAAAGTTGCATTAGCTTTACTGTGTTTGGTAGAAGTTTTGTATTAGGTATAAAAGTCAGCATAACTTATACCACGTTTGGTTGGTAAGAATTTAAATGTTGTATAATAGTTATTCACGTATTAATTTATACGGTGTTTGGTTGCATTTTTGTAGTCCTACATAATTAATACCAACATAACTTATGAGGGAATCTATGTATAAAGTTATGCAGGGTAGAAGGTGGAATAAGTTATGTGGGTATTAGTTATACATGTATTAAAATGATAGATTACATATTTACCCTATTAATTTATTTTTTATTTTTTAATTGGAAACTTTACTGTTTCCTATATACGTTTGTTGTTTTTATTTCTTTTTATATATAGATCATTTTCATTTCTTTTAATTTATTTTATTTTATTTAATTGGAAACTTTACTGTTTTCCTATCTACGTTTGTTATTTTTATTTCTTTTTATATATAGACTATTTTCATTTTTTTTTATATTTACCGTTTTTATTTATTTATGCAAATATAAATATTTTTTTAATATTAGAGATTTGATTGTATATTTTTTGACGGTACATATGCTAATCAAATATTAGCATTATGCTGGAGTTGTTCTATCAGTTTAGGATTTTTTTGTTTCCAAATTAGATTATTTCTAGTTGTTTTTGTTTTGTCTATTTTGTTGACCGACTTGGTCACTCTTGGACCTTGTTTGGACACATTTTTATTTGATGAATAAATAGACATGGTCCAATGTTGATTAAAAAAAATAAAAATATTAGTATTGTATATTATTCAATATATTCCACATTTTATTAACATGTATTATTATTTTGTAAATAATATATATTAATAATTTACTACAAGTTTAATATAATAGTTAATAATTCATGTATTGTAATCTCTACATAACTAAATAATACCTACATAACTAATATCCACATAGCTAATACCCGCATAATTAAACCCTGCATAACTAATACCTGCATAACTAAACCCTGCATAACTAAACCCTGCATAATTAATACCTGCATAACTAAACCCTGCATAACTAATACCTGCATAACTAAACCATGTATAACTAATACCTGCATAACTCTAACCAGTAACCAAACGGCCCCTAATTGTTCATATTCAAAATGAAGTATGGATAGATTCTCAAGTTTATTGCAAGTTGTAAATACGATTGGAATAGAAGTGTAGTTTCAAATTGAACTTCATCACTCTGGTGTGCTGATTTTAAGAAAACACCCAAACAATCTGAATAGTTTTGTGTAATATTTTTCCTTTTTAAGTATATATAATAAATTGAATTGTTGTCCAATATGATACATTATTCCTTTAATTTTCCATTTTAATAATTATTTATGATACATTTAAATGGGAAACTTTAAAATGTTGTAGGTAAAGCAAAAGGTAGGGCTGAACTTTCTACAGGTTAGAATTAGAATAATTGTTCACTTTTTTCAGCCTTTTAAATTTATTTATCCCTTCACCAACGACTATTTATTAATTAGAAAATTTTATATCTCATGTTGATGTTCATTTGATTTTCCAAAAATATCAAATAGTAACACTTTCGGAAAGCAAAAGGATAAATCATAAAATCAAATTAAAGATGATTGATTGAATGACAAATGATAAGACATTTTCCTTTACATTATTAAGAGAAAATAGCCAAAATCCTCCCGAACATATAGCCGTATTTTCAACTACACACTCATACTTCATAGGGGTCCTATTACCCCCCTGAATTATTTTAAAATGAAATAAGTAGCCCCTTAAAACGTCATACCCAGATATGTGTCTTGTGGTGAAACACACGCGCTTGACACGTGTTTTCACATGTAGATCTTTTTTTAAAAGACATTTTTTTTCTCTTTCTTCTTCATTCATTTTTTAGTCCTAATTATTTTTTGAGAACTTTGATTTGGAGAAAATATTGGGGGTTAAATTGGGGGGTCACTTTTGTCTTCTCCGGAGGGATATGTCGCCGCTGTCGGCATAGTCTAAGAATTTCGTTGCCACCACTATCTCCATCTATATATGCCTTTGTTATTTATCCGCCTTCACCATTAGCTCCTCCACCTACTTAAAGAGCTCCCGTCATTTCTTTCAAAGAATAAAGCTCGAAAAAGAGAACATTCACACCACCACCAAGACCACTATGAGTCTAATTAATGTTTGTGGGTATTTTCATAATTTTATAAGTCTATGTGATGGAGTTTTTATAATCAAGAGAAGGTAATTGCTTGTCGAGAATCTAGAAAACAAACTAAAAAACACATGATGGATTTAGATCTACATGTAAAAAATAATTTTTCTTTTTAGGGTACAATTACATTTGAACCCAGATTGATTTTTCAAATTTGATTCAAATTATTTTTTGGTGATTGGAGATGGTGGATTTGATTGTTTTTTTCAAATTTTTTACATGAGAGTTGTTAGAAATTTACAATAATGAATCCGGTGAAGATGACGGTAATGGCGCGGCGATTTTGGGATGATAAGGGTGGAGAGATTTGACATATGCTACCATGGAGAAGAAAGAAATTAAATTAAAAATAAAATTAAATTAAAAATACAAATATTTATGAAATAACATATTTAAAACAAAATTTTAATATTGTTTTGGTTGCTCATTCTCTCAAAGAGAGTGAAATACACTCACTTTGCCATGTAAGCATTTAGGGAGGTAATAATTTCAATTTTATAAAATTCAGGGAGGTAATAGGACCTCCGTATAGTATGAGTGTGTAGTTGGGAATCCGACAATAGATTGAGGGGGCTTTTGATCATTTTCTCCATTATTAATGTTACTACATTATTAATGTTCGTTATTAATTAATATATTTTCAAAAGACAATATATATATATATATATATATATATATATATAATATTCAATTTAATATTATTATAAAGACCCTTATTTTTATAATATAATTTTTTTATTTTAGATAATTAATTTTACTTTTAAAACTCAATATAACATTATGATCACATTTGTGAAACCAAACAATGCACTTGTAATTACTCTATGACAAATATATATGTCATCGTAAATTCGTAATTACTAAATTGTGTAATTAGTAAGATAATAAGTACCACCTTAATAATTACACCAATTACAATTACCTGGCCTTTCCAAACAGACCCTCGTTATCATTTCATCATTGGTGGGAAAGGTCGTAAGGGAGTATACTTAGGGCCCGTTTGGCCATGGATTTCCCAAATAAAATTTGGGAAAAAATTTGGCAAATAGTGTTTGTCCATACTATTTGCCCTTATTTGGTAAATATTTTTGGCAAATAACCCAAATTCTCAAATACTAGAAAAAACTAGTATTTGGGCCAAGTCTCATTATTTGAGAGCTTTTAATAATTCAAATTCTACACCAAACTGTTATCTTTTACAAGAACACCCTCTATAGTAGTTGTTTGCATTGTTTTACATATATAATTTTTACGTGAACATCAAAGCAGTGATGAAATATTCAGTGAATATGAAAGTGATGATATGGTTGTTGATGAAAATGATAACAATCGGCTTAGGATAACAAAGTTATGTGCTATATAATACAAACCTATGGTTAGTTTTGATAGTTTTTAAAACTTATGTGTATAAATCATATTTCTTAAAAAGGTGAAATATATTTCCCAAATATTATGGCCAAACACATGGTGAAATTTCATTGTTATTCTTTTGATTATTTTCAAAATATTTTCCTAGAAAATATAAAATAATGAAGAATTTCACTAAATAATGATGTAAATATGATGAAAAAAATTCTTACATTTCATTTAATATATATAAGACTAAAGGAAGTAGCATAAATACGTTGCACATATATAATCACATAAATAACCTAAAAATCACATGAATAATATCATAGTGCATATGCACTTATTAATTCCAGATATATGAAACTTGGGTCTAACTCAACTCCATAAGTTAGCTCGTGAAGAAAAAGTTTGTCCAAATCCATACAAATAAATTACCACCAGTCCATTCCCTTATGAATGTATGTGGATGGTAACCCACTCTAACAACATTACTTCCCTAACAACTTGTAGTTGGGATACAAAGTATAAAGAAAAAATGTATCCCTATTACAAGCTTACAATAACAACTTCTTTTAATCAAGTAGATTCCATAAGTCAATTTCAGCAGAAAAATCATTATTTTCTCCTAGTTGCATGGGTGGTAAATTAAGAGAAATGTCACCCCAACTTTCATGACTTATTTGTCCTTGTTGCATGGAGTTACCTTCACCATTTAACAAACTTGTTAGTGTTTTTTCATAATTAGTTACAGCTTCTTCTTCTTCTTCTTCTTCTTCAACATCGTCATTGCAATAATTTTCCAGTAAATTTGTCCACCATTGATCTACGTTTTCCATCAATCCATATGAAGTTTGCTTCTCACTTATTATTTCCTTGCAATGTTCCTCCTTGTCCACAATTACAATATTGTTTGTAATATTCTTCTTTGTGCTTGAGAAATACTTTCGCGGTTGAGGTTTTATTATTTCATTCTTAGTAATTTCTCCACACTTATTGTTAATCTTTTCATGAGGAACAAATTTAGTAGTAATATTTACCTTCCTTAGAAGGTTTGTGTTCCAATAGTTTTTCACATCGTTTGCAGTCCTTCCTGGAAGTCTACCAGCAATAAGTGACCATCTACATACAATAACGTAACGTTTAGATGAAATAGTCACACATATATATTATATTAATCAAATTTATTAAAAACATAAACTAGCATGCCTGTTGCCTAGAAGCTTATGAAGCCTCAAAATGAGATCCACTTCATCCGGAGCAAAGTCACCTCTCTTGATATGTGGCCTTAGATAATTCAGCCACCTCAGTCTACAACTTTTTCGACATCTATTCAGACCTGGACGTACATACATTTTCACATGATTTTACAAAGAATGTCACATAAAATGAGACAGACAGATAAAATAGCACGGTAGTTAGTTTAATTACCAGCTCTAGCAGGAACAAGATGCCATTTTCCTTCACCATACTTATGAATACATTTTCTTAAAAGAAAATCTTCTTCATCAGTCCATGTACCTTTTCTCACTTCCAATGAAGACATGTGTACTATTCATGATATATTATACAACCTTTTTATTGTCTATATATACTTATATACACATGTCTAAACAAAAGGCGTATTCAGAATTTCGGCTAGATGGGTGCACGATTACGAAAAAATGTATCGTAAATAAAAATTTGATCGATTTGACTTTTAGTTCGTAATATGAATCATTAAAGTTTAAAAATTATAGGTCCAAAATATATAATACTACTAGTTTTAAATTTTAATATTCACATTTGATTTAATTATATAAAAAATTTACAATGCTAAATTTTTTAGGAATTCTCAATTTAACACACTTGAAAATTTTGAAAGAATAAAGGAAAAAAACAAAAGAAAAACTAGTTGAAACGACAAAAGTGTAACTGATAACCACTTGGAAAAGTGTTACTCAAAGAGACAAGATAGATATAAGTTTTAAATTTCTATCTCTCACTTAGAGAAGTGCACCCAATCATCATCGCATTATTAAATGATAATTTGAACATAGATTCACACATCTATATTTAAATATTTTTTTAAAAATATAATACTATTATATATGATCTAGAGAGGGGAGCATGGGTTCACTTGAACCCACGGCACCCCCTCTAGATAAGCCTGTGTGTCTAAAAGGTGCATTAAATTGTAACTACCAAGTTGTAGGGAGCCTTTTACAAATTATAAACGACAACTGTTATAAAAGCCAAATTGAACACTCATTTTCAACACACAAATCCAAATTTCCCAATGTAGCTATCCTGCCAGCCTCGATTGGGAAGCCCATCTTTCATGTCAACTATTTTTTCGATTTTTTCAGTACTTTTAATATTTTTTCCATATTATTATTTTCTTCTGTTTGATGTGGCGATATTTAACTGAGCATGTATTTACAGGCCAAGTATTTTCAAAGAACCAAAAATATCATTTAGCTGCTAAATGGCCATAATCATGTGACCTAAATATGGCTACAATATATATAAAAAATCATATGAACCTTTTTGCTTTGAAAAAAAAAAAGTTAACTTGTACTATTTTCTAAATTTTAGATGTTAAGTACAACTAAAATTTGGATGTTAGTTATAACTATCATTAATTGTGAGAGGGGACCAATATTTAAAAGGATTTTTTCGAATATTCCCATAGTTTCGGCTTAATAAGAGATTTAGAGATATATTATGCTTAATTACGATTCATAGATACATGTTAGAAAAAGGAAAGAGGCAACTGAAATTGAAATAGAGAGGAGAGAGGCGAATTGAATTGGTTTGTATCAAGGAATACAGTGTATATGTTCCTTGTGGATTCACTTTGTATTAAGTGTATGAGTGAATTATACAATTGTATCAACGATTACAATTGTTCAAGTATATATGTTCCTTATATATTTACCCCGTATCAACTGACTATAGATCAATTCAATTTTCCTAAAAAAGTTTAACAATATTTCTCTTTCATTGCAGTGATTTTGAACCACGAATTCAACATAATATCATAACTGAATTTGCAAAACTAAAATTATTTTTCATTCCAGTGATTTTTAACAATTTATACATGTGTAAAGTAAGGATTAAAATATTTCCTAACTAAAAAAAAAAAAGACTAATCATTTACACTTATGCCACTACTCAACACTAACGTAACCAACTAACTAACTAATTTATCTAATCTAATCAACATTAACTTTATAATCTCATCAAATCAGAATTGTGGTTGAGTGATAATTAAGTACTTCTTCATTCTTAATTAGAGGACTAGGATTTGAGTCTCCTTGGTACGGAATCGACTTTGTTACCGTTGATCATGGCAATAGAGTGTAATATTTTTTTTCTTTGGTTGAAAGATACTAGTCTTCAAACAACACATGGCAATTATGAATCATGCTTGATATATAGTTGTCAAGGACGAAACATCTATTCAAGGAAATATACAAGTTGAATCTTGTCGTGTTTTATCCTCAATACTTACTCTTGTTTTAAAATAAGTGATGTTTTTAATTTAAACAAATTTATTAAGAAACTACTTAATTCCTAAAAAATAGGAAGTGTTTTACGAACTTAACCTAATTAAAAGTTTTAAAAAAGAAGTGAGTCCTTTAATGGTGTAATATTTCATGTATTAAAATAAGGATAATTTTAAAAGAATAAGATTAATTCCTTTTTAAACATCACTTATTTCGAAATAAATAAAAAGGCAAAAGCATAATTATTATTTTAAAAAAAAAAAACGAAGAGAGCATTGTTAAAAAAAAAAAAAGGTCAGAAGGTTTGAAGTGGCTCAATCAGATCAAATCAAAGCAATTGATCGCGAATATATACTTGTGAGTTTTACCCTTTGTGAGTTTTGTGTAACTTATTTTTATATTAAGGTAAATGATCCATTTTGATGACAATATTTTGACACTATTAAAAACAGTGCGAAAAAATCGAAGAAAAGAAAATCGACCACAGACATGATCAATTCAAAAAATTGAGGGAAAATCAATTTATTTAGTCGGTTATTATTTTTCTAAAATAATAATAATAATAATAGAAAACCAACGAACTTTAGGAAAATCAATGGACGTCCATCGACAATTTTATGTCAAAATACACGAAAATTATATTAAAAAAAGACTAAAAATTAAAAAGAAAATCAATGCAATCCCTCGATTTATTTTTTCTACAAAAATCGATAGATTCGTTTTTGAAGTAAAAAAATTGCGATTGAATAGTATAAATAAAAACAATAAAAATATCATCGTTGAGCATGTATGATTGAGTGGTAAAATTGTTCAAAAAGTCATAAAAAAAAAAAAAATACCAATGGACAGGATAGGCTGAAACAAATAAATGCAAAATCGACGAGGTACAGTCCATCCATTTGTCACGACCCAAAAATGGATGTGATGACACTCGTCGTATCCCACTAAGACAAGTCAGCCTAAAACCCAATCATTTCTATAAAGTGCGGAAATAAAGCAAAGTTCAATAACAATTACTATTACGAAAACAAGTCAACTTAATTCAATCCCCAAAACCTGGTTGTCACGTGCATAAGCCTCTAATGTAAATACTAGAATTGAAATGAAATACGCAAGTCTCAAATGACGTTGTCTTTCAAGTAAAAACAAAATCATAAACAGGAGTAAGAAGGTTTGCTGAGATGACAAACAGCTACCTCTCAGATCTCCACAGAAAACCTCGAAAACGAAGAGAATGGAAGGTATCACGAAGATCCGGGCTCGTAACCTACAAAAGATTGTAGAAGCAAGGGGTGAGTACCAAACCACACGGTACTCAACAAGCAAACCTCTAAACTCAAGCTAAGGGTACAGAATGCGGGTACTCCTTACACCCCATCCTAACCTCCATAGCTACAACCTGCATAAAACCAACCCAACCTAACAATTCACAGTTTACAAATCATACAGCTCAACAACAACACTCTAACAGATTATATATTCTCAATAACAACTCAATATTCATTGATAACAAGTTTCACAAAAAGGCACTCACAAGATCAGCAACACACAAGATCAAGTTCATCAATAATAAAAATAATGCAATGCAATGAAATGCAATGTCAAGTATAGTGATGCATGTCTGACCTAATGATACACACCCGCTGTCTCTCAGTCCGGGACCCATGGGGGACATATCTGTCCATGCATCCATCGCGGCGCGCGATACGTCCCTCGAAATATAATATCCGTCGCGGCGCGCGACACGTCCCTCGAAATATAGTATCCATCGCGGCGCGCGATACGTCCCTCGAAATGGTACATCCTCTTTAATTTCTTATTCTTTCTCAATGCACATAACACTTGTCACAACCATGTCTCAGAACAATGCAAATGACATGTTCACACAAATAATGAGGAGATGACCATTTTCATAACATTGCACAAATCACAACAACACAATCATGATACAACTTCAACAATGATTCAACAAGTCTTTCAATCAATTCTCAACACATCACACAAACAATTGATCACATTACTCCCAAACATATACCACAAGGAAATACACGAATTCCATACGCTTAACAAGGGTTTAGAAATCCACTTGCCTCAAATAACCGAACAATCACTCCTAGACTTGAGCCTTCCCTTTTCGTTGAGCTTCCAAATCAATACAATCTATTCAAATAAATAACCACAATAATATTTCGAAATTAACAATATTCATATTACTCTATGTCCAACTAGACCCAAGAGCTCACCCAAACCTAAAATCAAGTTCTTATATCTTGGTGCCAATTAACATGTCAACTCTCATATTTCCAAATTTCAAGTCTACGGTTAAGTCATAATTTCTCCAAACACTACAACCCTAATAGCTTTCATATAATATACTACACCCAATATTTAATAACATATCTCAATATATCAAACTTGAGTCTTATTATGATAACCTCAAAAATAATTCTTAAACCAAAATTTAATATATAACCAGTGTCCTTTAACAACGAACTAGTATTATTCAAGTCTACGAAGAAATATGCAGCCATTAACTAACTTCGTAAAAAAAAAACATACTCCTTTCCAATGATCACGTCATCATCAACCCTTTATATATATATATATATATATCACTAACTTGTCCCAACTTAATTTGACAGAAAACTAAAACTATCATGTGAGATGGATTATTTAATGTCTAATGCAATAAACATTATAATATTAAAAGGATCATGAACACAGTAACTCATTAATGAGTCAATACGCAGTAACTTGCTTATATTAACCAAAAACTTATAAAAAAAAGTTTAAATTGGATCATTAAATACTTATTAAATATAATATAATTGCCATTATCTTTGGCCACAATCTTTCCAAACAACAATCACTAAACGACATTCCAACCAGGAGGATATTATTATACTAATGTATACCCCTATCTTAGAAAACTACTTACAATAAGAATTAGACTTGAGGTTTACCTGAAGCACGAACTATTTTTCTTGTGACGCCAACTGCGCCTCTGCGCCTCTCTCGTACAATTCTTTTCTTTTCCTCTCTCAAATTGTGGACTAAAATGTTAAACCCTACTAACATATTTTAATATTTCATATTTGACCCATTATTATTAAAAATAATTAAATTACCTGTAAATTAATTAACTATAGTTAAATGACTATTCAAAATTATCAAAAAAAATGATTTTCCAGGTCCGGGTCATTACACCATTGGCGTCAGTTTTTCTTTCTAAAAATAACTCTGATAGTTGATTTTAACCCAATTCTTAGTAGAGTGAATTAATATTTACTCGAACGTTTTAATTTATGCAATACTTTTCGAATTTCGAGATTCAAACAAGTCTATCTTTGATTGTAAATTTTTCATACATTCTTTTAAATATTTTGAATTGTCAATTATTGTGACTTATAGTACTTTTTACGTAGTTTATAGATATATAAATTTCATTTCAAAATATTTGAAGATTTCATGTGTAAATCGTTGGTCAAACTTAAAATATTTGACTCACAAAAAATGTCACATAAATTGAAACAAAGGAAGTACTATTTTAGCCCTCACTATGACCCAATTTGTAGTAGAGTGAATTGTGCTCCACTTTAGTCTAGATATACTTAACATATTTGATATGCTTATTATAATTTTTTATTTCATGCTAAAAAATACTCATGGCATAACTATATTACATAAAGATGGTGCATTTTACTTTCGACTTATAAGATCATATATATAAATTACTTTATATAAATAGATAACATTTAGATAAAATAAAATTGTTCAGATGGTAAATATTTTTCACTAGGGGTGTACATGACCGGGTTGGTTCGGGTTTTTCAAATATCAAACCAAACCATTTGTGTAAAATTTTTAAATTTATAAACAAAACCAAACTAATAAAATTTGGATTTTTTTGGATTTTTTCAACCTCGGGTTGGTTCGAATTTTTCAAATACCAAACCAAACCATTGTGTCGAATTTTTAAATTATAAATCAAACCAAACTAATAAACCTCGGATTTTTCCAGATTTTTGGATTTTTTCGGTAAAGTTTGAATACAAACATATAATTAACTTGTGCTCCAAATATTTCTTTAGTCCAACCAAAATATAATTATCTACGGTGTTTCTTAAAAAAATAACACAAAATATGAGATGAGTACTGATGACACAAAAATATTCAATAAAAAATAATAATGAAATCATCATATAAAATAAATAGGGAAAATGCATAAGTACCCCCCCAGCCTATGCCCAAAATCCCTGAGACACACCTAACTTTTACTAAGGTCCTATTACCCCCCTGAACTTATTTTTTAGTTAATTGTTTACCACTTTTCGGCCTACGTGGCTGAGTCCGTGATTTCACCTCTGTTAAGCGCGTGGGTGCAGCTTTTAGACGGCACTGACCAATAAAAATTGGTCATGTGTTAAAATAAACTTGGAAAAAATAAATATTAACTCAATTGTCTTCTTCTTTATTATACGGTATTAAATAGTCTAGGGAGGTAATAGGTCCTCATGAAAGTTTAGTATCGCAACAACAAATCCGACCAAAGTTGAGATATTTTTCAGACTCTTATCTCTTTTTTTTAATAAACATGAAAATTCATAAATTGTGAATCAAAATTTCCCCAATTATTATACAATGAATAAGCAGCAGCACAAATTACATTTCACCATGTTTCTTTTATAAATAAATCTTTGTGATTATAAACTTTCAAATACACATAAATTTTATAAATATTAACTAGTCAATAATAGTAGTAACCAGTTATTCTTTAGTACAATTTTTTTACATAGTACACATACAATATCTTCACCTCGAACATTATTTATCTTTTTTTTTTTACAAAATTTAACATGATAAATCCTCTTTTCTTTTTTGACAACATATAAATTTATAAGTCATGTTTTCTTAATCCATATACAATTTTATCGAATCATATTTTTTTTAAAAAAAATTAAAATTTAAAATCATGATCACAGATTACATGCATGTATTGATTTGAAATCATGATTTTATATCGAACTACACAAGCTAAATGAATGAAAACTGATAAAAGTTATTGTACATCTGAATTCGATAATAACTTACAAAATTATTGGCGACAATAAGTAGTTTTTTTCGTAGAAAAGGATATATATTATATATATAGTTAAACATTCATCATTATATTTTTCCGATTACTATCAATGATTACAGATAAAT
Organism: Solanum stenotomum; assembly: GCF_019186545.1. NCBI lineage: Eukaryota > Viridiplantae > Streptophyta > Magnoliopsida > Solanales > Solanaceae > Solanum > Solanum stenotomum. Next base: position 52,393,904 of record NC_064286.1, read on the forward strand.
TATCACAACAGATTAATTTATTATATAGACTAGAATGTTTGCTTGCAAGTGTTACGAATGGACAATAATTTATTTCCATTTTGGTTAGCCCACAAATGATAGGATAGGGACTTCACATTCAGAATAGTCAAATGTCAATATTCAATAATAGTAATTATTTCGTCCTTTTGGGAACACTCGATAAAATAATATTAATTGTTACCAAGTTTGGTTAGGCCATAAATTATTTTTATGTATAACTTACATAAATCTCATAGTGTAAGACCTCAATTACATCTTATTCCTATTCTTTTTTATTTTATAAAAATCCCTTAAAATATCAGTCATCTCGATACATAAGTTTCATCCGAATACATTAACTGTGATACATTATAAAACTTGATTGTTGCGCTTAATATGGAATATTAGCGTAAAATTGATTTTCTCCCCCAAATCACGCATAAGTCATAATTGATTTTCTTTCCCACAAATCACATAAAACTGATTGATTTCAATCCATTCCAATCTGTAACAGCTTCACAAAGTTCGAAAAATCAAATTTTCATCTTCTCTGTCAATTCGAAATCTTGAATCTCAAATCAACCATTGTAGATGATTGGACAAACGATTCAGGATTTCGAATCATCAATTCGAAATCTGTTGTGGACATTGTGATCTTTATTGTGTTTTGATGTGAATACATAGAAGGTAACTAATCTACATATGTTTGTTTGTTTGGCACTGAGTTCCAAAAGAATATTTGCTGGGAATTTCTTGTGGCTGGCCCTAAGGCATTGCAGCAAGACAAGTTGGGCTTAGATTAATTACTAAAATTGACATGCAAATTACTGTAAATGAATGGAGTATAAGCGCCACTAGTATAGCAGATGGAAGGTTCGCAAGCTTTGGGTTGTCATGTGAATTAATGTGTAAAGATGGTTGTTGATTACTTAGGAGTTAGGACTTCTGACTTCTGTCTTGTATTTTGTTATGATAAAAAAGGTAAGAGATTAGTTGTTCTGTATTGTAAATTATTATTTCTCAAATTTTGATAAATAAAGTCGTCATACATTGCTATTTCTAGAGGTATTTCGTGAGTTGGTTATTGATAAATTGGTATATATATCACGATCCAAAAATGGACATGATGGCACTCGTCTTATCCCACCGAGACAAGTCAGCCTAAAACTCAACCATTATAATAAAATGCAGAAATTTTTATAATCAACTCAAAAATACCTCTAAAATCTGGTTGTCACGTGTACAAGCCTCTAATGTGTTATAACAAAATTGAAAGAAAATACAAGTTTCAAATGACATTGTTTCTAGAATAGAACAAGATCATAATTAAGGAGAAAGAAGGTCCGCTGAAATGATAAAGCAGCTACCTCACAAACCTCCACAAGAAGCCTCAGATAAGGAGAAGAGAAAATATCACAAAGGTCCGGGATCGTAACCTACAAAAAAAATGTAGTAGCAAGGGGTGAGTATCAAACCACACAGTACTCAGCAAGTAAACCTCTAAACACAAGCTAAGGGGATAGAATACGGGTACTCCTTACACCCCAACCGAACCTCCACAACTACAACCTGCATAAAACCAACCCAACCTAACAGTTCACAATTTACTAACACATATCTCAACAACAACATTCTAACAATCACCTGTTCTCAACAACAAGCTAAATGTTCATCAATTACAACCTCCACAACTACCAGCTCAACCTAACCGTTCATAATTCACATAGCACACAACTCAACAACAACACTCTAACAATCACATATCCTCAACAACAAGCTCAATATTCATCAATCAAAGTTCCACAGAAAGACACTCACAAGATCAGCAAAACACAATATCAAGTTCACTAATGATAAGTATGTGCAATGCAATGTCAAGAATAGTGATGCATGTCTGACCTAGTGATACACACCCATTGTCTCTTTGTCCGGGACCCATGAGGGACATATCTGTCCATGCATCCATCGAGGCGCGCGATACGACCCTCGATAATAGTAACCATTATGGCGCGCGATACGTCCCTCGAAATATAATATCCATCGCGGCGCACGATACGTCCTTCGAAATGGTACATCCTCTTTAATTTCTTATTCCTTCTCAATTGCCATAACACTTGTCACAACCATGTCTCAGAACAATGCAAATGACATATTCACACAAATAATGAGGAGATGACCATTTCATAACATTGCACAATTCACAACAACACAATCATGATACAATATCAACAATGATTCAACAAGCCTTTCAAACCATTCTCAACACATCACACACAAACAATTAATCACATTGCATTTTATTACCCTTTTTCCATCATTAGAATTAAGCAATATGGACAAGTCAACCCAACACCAACTCTCATTACCCCCAAACACATATTACAAGGAAATGCACGAATTCCATACACTTAACAAGGGTTTAGAAATCCACTTGCCTCAAATAGTCGAACAATCACCCTGGGACTTGAGTCTTCCCCTTTCGTTAAAATTCCAACTCAAAACAATCTATTCAAATAATTTATCATAATAAGATTCAAAATTAACAACACATATTACTATGGGTCTAATCTAAACCCGAAAACTCATTCAAATTTCTGATTAAGTTCCTAATCTTGATGCTAATTAATATATCAACTCTCATATTTTCCAAGATGGATACAACCCACCAAAATAGTAACAATTATGCAGAAATTACACCCACACGCCTTTTTATCACTTTAATTTTCCCAATGATTAATTACAATAATTGTCCAATTATTATCCCAAAATGACCATTGACGGCATATCAATATTCCACTGAAAATCTTGGCATACTGCCAAAGGGAACACCAGCAATAACTTCTAAAAAAAAACCAATGACGTATCTATAATGGTCAACTAATTATGGCATTATCACTTATAACCCTACATTTTTTCCTTTAACCACACAGGTGATGTCAATTCAATATTAACATTTTGATGATACTTTTCTCCAACCAATAATTATAATAATATGATATTAACAATATGGCTATCCATTAATTTAACCATAAATTCATCTACCAAGATTGTAGTTACAACATCAATTAAGAATTTTTACACGTATTCCGATTTCTTTCCACAATTGCCAATGCCATTATAATAATAATAGGGCTAATCCATCGGTGACCCCTTAAAGTTGGCACCAAATTTCACTTAGACATCTTAACTGAGTTTTGTTCATTTTAGACACCTTATGTAGGGTTTCGTTGTGTCATTTGGACATTTTTTTAACAATCACCCAAAAATATAAAGTGTGTGTTAAACACTCGCCGATGACGTGTCAAAGTGACAAATTAAACAAAGACACATGTCATATATATAAAACATAATTCTAAACTAATGACTTTTAAGTAAACAGAAAAATAACCACTGATTTGATGACATGTGGCATTTCAAACTCAAATAATAAATATTTTTTAAAAAGAAATTCATCACTTCTAATTTTCATCAAGAAACTCACCCTTGTCTTCTTCACCCAACCAACCCAGGTGTCTTCTCCACTCCACCCATCCCAACTCCAACCGCTCCTCCACCCCCACTAGATCGTCCATCCTCTTTACCCCCACCCACCCCAACCTCAATCCCTTTTTCACTCTATCGTCATTTCAAGAAACATTTTTAAAAGAATTTAATAACATTGAAAAAATTATGCAAAAATTAATGTATAAAAGCATAATTTTTTTCTCTTCTTTACTTCTAAAAAGAATCAGTTATAACTAACAATGGAAGATTTTTTTTTTTTTTTTGCATTTCTCGTATGTGCAAAGGATTCAAATAAGTGAACAAGAAATAGAGTAATTATTTCACGGCACTGAAATTTAATTGTTGGATCTAAAGAAAAAGAATGAGAAGAAGATGATCGTTGTAGTGATTTTCAGATCTGTTAAATTAAAAATTGCTTCGATTTTAATAAGATTAATGGTGATAATACCGGCGGTGGGTTTATGGTGTGTGGTGGATGAGATAATCACAAAGAAAGAGGGAAGAAGATGAGCAGTGTTTTAAAAATATTTTTTTGGTATAAAAAAACCTTTCACGCACTGACTTTGAGTGTATTACACTCACCATGCCATGTCAGCGAAAAGTGTCAAAATGACACAACGAGATCCAACATAAGGGGTTTAAAATGAACATCGCCTAGTTGAGATGTCTAAGTGAAACTTTGTGCCAACTTTAGGGGGCTAACGATGGGTTAGGCCATAATAATAATAGGGAAATATACATGTAGTCATACATACAAATCTATAGATTGGGGTACTATTTACCTGAAGCAGTACTCGGTTCTCTTCAGCCGATCAACGTAGGTAAGTTTTCTGCCTCTTTTTCTTTTGTTAAGTAACTAAATATTAAAAGTAGAGTTGTCAATATGGGCTAGCCCATCCCATTCGGGTTAACCCATATAGGCTTTGACGTTTTACGGGCCAGGTCAGGCTAGCCCATTTTTGGTGTGGGCCAGAAAATGGTCGGCCCAACCCACAAGTACGTGGGCTACAGGCTTGCCGAGCCAGCCCACTTTATTAAAAGTTATATATTTTTTTATAATTATTGAATTATATTATAAATTATAATTTAAAAATATTATCATAAATATCGACAAAACAATATTACATGGTGTTAATGTTACTACTTGTTAATCAAATCCACAAATAAAATTATCTTTATAATATTTATTATGTTTTTTTTCAAGTAAAAGTATAAATATCTAAATAAAAATATTAACCTAACTGTTTTGCAATGATCACAATAAAACACAAAAAATATGACAATATTCCAACCATAAAAATGTAAAAAATAAACTCCTTAAAATATCATGAAACTTATGGCGTATCTAACACTTCATGAAACCTATAGCGTATCTAACACTTCATGATCATCTTCATCAGGCATATCTGAATCAACTTGTGGGAAGGTTGTCTTAACATCTTCATTTTCATATGCAATTTATATGTGGTTTCAATTAGTTAAATATTAAAAAATAACTAAATTGAAAACTATAATATTTAAATGTACACAAAAATATATTACCAGTTTGAGAAAAACCATGTAACCAGTTTCGAGTAGCAACAAGTGTTTGGACATTTTCATGGTGGATGCAACTTCTATACTTAGTGATTTCCTAAAAAGCTTTAAATAGATTTTGAGTTTGGATCTCTTTAATTTTAAATTTTAATATTATATTATATTTTTTAATTAATTTGTATTAGCCCACGGGCCGGCCCTACCTATATTTCTCAAGCCCCACAAATCAGCAGGCTTATTCAGGCCGGGCTAAAAAGCCCTTTTTTTAAATGGGCTGCAAAATTTTTAGCCCAACCCTATTAAATCCCGGGTTAGGCCAGGCCGGCCCAACAGGCCTAGCCCATATTGACAGCTCTAATTAAAAGTGATAAACCCCTAATTTAGCTTAATAAATATGGGACAATTAATATATGATATTAAACAAATTATGGAATTAGCCCATTAGCCACCAACTAAAATTAATTATTTAAAATCACCCGTTAACAAAACAATTGTAATTAACAAATAACTCAAAAATTTTCAAAAATGACCTTCCGGGTCATTACAATATATTATTGTATTGTATCATGGTTATAGTTTTGTTTTGTCGTTTTGATGTGAATAGTAAGTCATGATACATTAGTATTAAACGACTCTCGTGTATTGTAATTTGTATCTATGGATTATGACGTGGTCATTATTGTGTATCTGAGTGTGATTTGCATAAAAGTGTATCATCATAGTAGATTGTATATGATACATGTAACAAAATAAATTAACAATTGAGATGGATCAGCTACGTTTTGAATATCGAGTGTATGCATCACGAATTTGTATAAATGTATATCAATCTTCTTGGATTAATTGTTTTGATCAATAAAAATGTGGATGATACATACATATATATATATATATATATATATATATATATATATATATATATATAAATCAATCTTGAATTTTTATGAATGATTGTATCATTAGTTATTGTAATGTACCATGTTATAAGATGGTTACAAAATTGTGTCGTTATGTGTTAGTTTGTTGTTACATAGTTCATATTGTGTATCACAGAATTTTTTAATGCTTGCAGGTTGTTCCATTTCGTCTGAGTTTAATTTTTCAGTTTATGATGCTGGGAGATGATATAGGAAGGAACTGTTTGGATTTTCTTTAGTAATTCTCCATCGAATGTTGCTTTATGTGTGTATACCTCTCTCTTCTTGTTCATCCATTGGGTGTGCTGAATGCTGTTAGTGGGATGGAATCTTTGGCTAATTTTATTTGCCAGAACCCAGTTCTGCAATCAAATTTTGAAAAATAGATTTTTCCTTTTGCAAGGTTTATAAGATTGTTTTTATTAGGGATAAAATACCCATCAAAAATACAATATTTGTTTAGCTCTTTATAGTTTACGACCATTAGAGCTTTTCCTCTTTTTATTTCCACATGATTTCTTACCATAAATGTTGGGCTACTATGAGGGCTTCTACTCATTATGGAGAAAATCCCTTAGAAAAGTGGGAAAAGAATCAGGAAAGAGCAATTTTAACCATTGAAGATCCCAATATCATCATTAGGGTAAAACTAATGCTTTACAATGAAGACAATAAAATTGAGTTCAAGATTCAACTCAAAGAATTAATTAATATTGGGTAATCAGAGTGAGTAGAATCCCTCATAGTAGCCCAACATTTATGGTAAGAAACCATGCTGAAATAAAAAGAGGAAAAGCTCGAATGGTCATAAACTATAAAGAGCTAAACAAAAATTGTATTTTTGATGGGTATTTTATCCCTAATAAAAATAATCTTATAAACCTTGCAAAAGGAAAAATCTATTTTTCAAAATTTGATTGCAAAAGTAGGTTTTGGCAAATATAATTAGCCGAAGATTCCATCCCATTAACAACATTCAGCACACCTAATGGACGAACAAGAAGAGAGAGGTATACACACATAAAGCAACATTCGATGGAAAATTACTAAAGAAAATTCAAGGATTACAACTTAATCTCAAAATCGAAATAATATATTCAATAGAATGCAAAGAATGTTTGCAAGAAATAAAATTTCCTATCACGAATACCAAGAGGTAGAAAGGTAATAGAAATCACCAAAACCACAGGAAGACATAAGTTAAATCTTTTAACCAAATCAATGTTCGAACAGATCGTAAGAAGAATTCCGGAGAGAAAAAGAAAAAAAATGGATTATGTTCATTTAGGAGGAATCCAAATTTTAGTTAAATCAACTTTTAAAGACGGGATCAATTGCCCTATTGTCATCAACCTGTCAGATGAAAGATTCATTTACGTCAAAGAAAGAAATCTTGGTATAGTTGAAGATGAATTAGCCTATACCAAGCTTCTATTTACATACTATCCCAAGTACTGTATTTCACTTAAAGATGCAGACTTTAATGATGCTTTAAACTTACATTTTCAGGTCAAAGAAATGACTTATTTAAACCAGGTAACCATATCATGATCATTTATTACCAAGCTCTATATACAGTTACAAACTCTAATTATGACAATGTCTATAAAAATAAAGGAATGATAGAAATAAACCAAGAATGCGCAGGAATAACGAAAATTGTTGAAGCAGAAATTCAGCAAACATAAATTTCAGAAGAATATTAAATTCGTTTTGAAAAAACACAAGAAATAGGAAGTTCCAGCAACAATCCTAGACTTTCATTAGAATATGGGGAAAATTCCATAAGAAAAAGCTTGTCGTATAGATATTCCAAAAGAATTCTTGAAACATCCAATATTACTAAGATTGCAGAAAGAATCTTTAATGGAACAAAATGGATAAAGTAAGAAATCCTTATACAAACTGGTGCCACAACCAACCATGTCAAAAGCATTATCTTAGAAGGATTGCCAATATACGAATGAACTCCCTATGAGTATAAAACCTTTGAAGGAAATAACTATAGTTGTATAAAAATGGTAGAATTACCAGTACAATTAGATACAATCAGGATAACCGTCCTTTGCTACATCTCAAATCACGAAAGTAATCACAACCTAATCCTAGGAAATCTCTTCCTTAACAGTCTAAATGACTATAGTATAGGAAAAGAAGGAATAGAACTAAGTTACAAAAACGAAACTTGTTTCATTCCAAGGGTATAAAAATGCCTAAAGAAACAACTTTAAGAGTATCAGGCTTCATAGAAATAATCACTATGATACTAAATTAACAACTTGTTGTCAAATAGATAACGGATCAGAAGCTAGCCTAGCAAAATCCTTTTTAATTAAGGATTGGGATATCAACAAAAACAATACATCGATGATTGGTATTACAGGTGTTAAAGAACGACTGTCACAGTCAAAAGAGAATGTAGAAATAATTCTAGGATCAAAAATTGTTCCTATAAACAAAATATTTGCATATGATAAACTAGAAACAAATTTATTATTAGGAAATGATTTTCTACAACAATTTCAAGATTATCATCAAACAATCTACATGATAAGTCTAAAAACCCCTTGTGGACACTTTATTAAAGTTCCAAGAAAATAATATCCTTATATTCTAGAAAAGGATAACGAAAATTTCAAGAAAAAATATTTAGAAAATCTAAAAAAATATCATGTTGTTGTCATTTTATTCTTTTAAAATTGAGCATATTAAAGGAATAAATAAATCTCTTGCAAATTTTCTCTCAAGAAATGTCCAATATGGAAAATAGAACAAAAATTCTTGTTGACAGAATATTCGAAAGAATGCAACAAATGGAACAATCCATTGACGACAAAAGCCACAAATTGTTCAACATCCGAGATGAATTAGCCAGCTTGTTCGAACAAGCAAGAAAAATGCAATACGAGATAAATCAGCTCAACATAGAGCAAGCTGAAAACATGAATGAATTCTTGTTATTATGTGAACACTTGGATACAAGTCCAAGAAAGAATTCCAATCCTAAAGGAAATTTTAATCCCAACAAAATGGCAGGAGATGTCCCATTAGCACCTAGTGCCAACAACATCTCATTAGTAAGCACGAATATGCCAAAACTTGAGTCTAAGGACAAAGGTGAAAGCCGAGCAGAATCATCAAAAGATGGTAGTTCTTCGAAAGAAGAAAAAGCACAATCCTATCAAAAGATAAAAAAATTATCTCTGGAAAACCAGATAGTAATACTAACAAAGCAGTTCCATCAGGAACAAAAGTTTTTTCCTCTTTTCAGGTAGGAAAACAACATCCAAATGAAGAAGAATATTTGTCCTTCAGAAGACAGATATACAATCTCCCAGGAGAAAGTGGAGAAACCTTTGGAGTTCTAGGAACCACTAGTTTGTTTTCAAGAATTTTGATATTTTCGAATGAATCACCGAGCTTCACAGTTCAATTATTTGAATTTGGATACCTAGACCGGGTTTACATTAAACCAAATTTACAAGAAATATCTAAATTACCATCACAACTGGTAGAATCAGTAAGACGATATGCTGAAGGTGGCGGAGTTGATTGCCTTTTCTTTAGTATAGATATGGAAAGTAAAGATTTACAATTATATTTCCCAACTAGTAATTATATTACAGTAGAAAAATTAAAGGACTTCAATGTCAAAGCAACAGGCGTAGACAAGAAACTACCGCATCTAAATAAAAAATGGATACAAACCAGAAAAGCATTGGGAATAAAAGCCTTATATTTTATTCTCAAACAATTCTATAATGAAGATTATCAAGTCATAGACAAAAATTCAAATTGAATTTTAATGACAAAAGGGAAATTCAAATCCAAAATACTAAAGGAAAAGATCCTTGATTTCGAGCTTCATAAATTCGAAGCAACTGAAGAAACATGGAAACTTGCCTGCAAGTTTCTAGATCACAAACACTCAGACAATGATGAATCAAAATAAAGAAGACAAGACAACAACAAAGATAGCAGAGATGTAGACAGTCAGAATAGATAAAGAGAAAACGTAGGCACATACGTCATGAAGAAAGAGACATAAAATAGAATCTCATCTCTTTAAAAAAGCAAGACCCAGCTGGTAAAAAAACATCAACATCTTGTCGGAACATTATTGAAGGACGAGAAAGAAAAAAGAAAATTGTAATGAAGTTCCTCCTTATATCTATAAAAGGAGAAGACTCAACGAAGAAAGGTAGAAAAACATTTCCTTTGAAAACAACCATTAGAGAAAAAATGTTAGGTACCTTAGAGAAAAGAGAGTAACTCCTCCCGTCTCGGAAAAGTACTTTTATTATAGAGTGAATGTAAAATAGTGCATAAGGTCACTCTTTATGTAATAATATTATGGAATAAAGAGTTTTTGTTTGAATATATATCTTGGAAAATTCATCAAAAAGTCATAAGTGGAGATTGCGATCTTCTGCCCAACAGTGAACAACAATAATAGCCATTGAAAGACGTAAGGTCGTAAAAGGTGAAAGTTGTGTGGCACTTAGGGAGAACTGTTGAGGCGATGATACAACTATTTGACGAACAAGAAGAGAGAGGTATACACACATAAACTCTATATTCTTTAACATTATTATCATAGGGATTAACCATATACTTATTGTACGTTTTACTCTGAAATATAAAGTACTGAGTACCTACAAGGAATCAAAATATCATCATAATTGTACAAATCAAGCACAACACATCATTCATACTAATAGCATAAAATGAGACATATTTAATATCATTTACACTTAGTAAGAAGAAGCGCATAGAAACATCGCATAACTCTATACAACCGGGACAAATCTATACATAATTTAGAAAAGGCTTTTTTATCGGTAAGCCTAAAATCTATAAAATTAATTGTAGCAATCCATGAGATAAAAATGATAGAGTATCTGCTTCTATGTTTTCTTTTTCATATTCTTCTCTAAAGTATTTAAGCCCAAAAGCTTGGTAATTTTTGAAAATATTTTTCAAGGTATGGTAGCATTTCTTTACTGCTATCAAATATTTTATAGTAATATTCTTCGAATTCACATGTGTATTTTTGAATATAACTCATTTTTGCAGATTTGCAAGCTTTCTAGTTGTTGCTTTGCTATTATTCTTAATTTTTTCTCTATTTTGAGATGCGCTTTCTTCGCCACCTAGGAATTCATTTCCTACGAACTGTACAAGGTTTCTTATTTCTCTTGAATGGATTTTTTGAATCCTTCTATGGTTTGATTTTTTATGATTCCTTTCGCATCATCTGATAATCCAGGATGTCAATTGCTTACTTTACCAGTGAAAGTGTTTATCGCAATGATATATTTTTCTTCATATATATATATATATATATATATATAAATCAATTTTGAATTTTTGTGAATGATTGTATCATTAGTTATTGTAATGCATCTGGTACATGTTATAAGATGGTTACAAAATTGTGTCGTTATGTGTTAGTTTGTTGTTACATAGGTATTGCTTTGAAAATTTAAAAAAACGTATTTCATATAATGTATCACTGAATTTTTTAATGTTTGCAGGTTGTTCCATGTCGTCTGAGTTTAATTTTTCAGTTTATGATGCTGGGAGAAGATACATTGTTTGCCTTAAGTGAAAAATATGTAATTGTGGTAGATTTTAACTAGACGAGATACCTTGTGGACGTTGTGGACAAGAAGGACAATCGAAGAACTTGCATTTTCTTCCTCAAAGAGAAGTGAAACAGATTTTCAGAGCAACTACAAAATGTTTTACTGTTGTATCATGACCAAACTATATTGTATATGATACAAAATTATGAATATAACAGTCCATTCAACAATATGAACTTTATACTTGATACATCCACAAGATCTATTAAAAAAAAATTAGAACCGAGCTGTAACCATCAAATTTACGTTATGATACATAATTTGCACTACAAAGTATCTTAATTGTTAATAATAATGTATCTGATACAATAAAGTTATGAAAAAAGGGTCTATGTGAGCTGAAATAAAGTGTAACTATAAATGTATCAGAATAACTAAGAATTAAGTTATCAATTAGATACATGAATGAATCGACAACTAACTGCAACTAAGTGTCTAATGTATCAGCATGAATGAATCAGCAACTAACTACAACTAAGCTATCAAGAATATACATGAATGAAAAAACAAAAAAATTGAAAAAAACAATAATGGAGAATATGAAAAGTATCCATTTAGTGGTTTGAATTTGATTGATTGGAGAGAAAATCCTTTTTAAATTGAAATTGAGATGAAAATTGTAACTGATAAGATTGTGGAGTGAAATTAGGGAGAGATTCAAGGAGTGAAAAAAGGATAGGGATAAGTGGGTTAAGGCTGGGATACTTATGTATCCGGTTGACTTGAGAATTGAGAAAAAATAAGGAATTTTGAAAATATTTTGAAATGGTAGGAAATAGTGGAAATTATGGAAAATAAAGGCGTGTATATAGATAACGTTTTCTTAATTGTATAGGGATATCACTTTCACAAAAACTCCAAAATAGGAAAGCACATAAGGAAGTTTACATTTTCAAATGTCCATTTATGGATCGGACATCCTCCTCATTTAGGTAAAGTAATATACTTATTTAGGGGTGTTCACGATTTGGATAAATTAAATTTAAATAAAAATAATTTTTATTTGAGTTTTGTATTTTTAAAACTTGATATTATTTAATTTATTTTGATTTTGTCGAAACGAACAATAAATTATATACATAATATATTATTGTTTATGAATATTCTATGCAAAAAAAATACAACACTCTAATAAAAAGAGAAAAACATATAATGTGTCTTTTATTTGTATAGTAATATCGATAGTTTATGCATTAAATTTACTAACAATATAAATAGGAAATTTAAATATAATTAGAGTTTTGATATAAGAATTATAAGAACCAAAAAGGCACGAAGACAATTAATTTCCTTTTGAATGAGTTGTTCTTTTCTCTCTTTTGAATGAATCATTTATTTTATTTTCGTATATGATAATAACTGAGAAATCAAATTAAAACTAATAACAGCCAAATTGATAAAATATATTATATTTAATTTGATTTTAATTATTTAAAATATAATTAAATTGATCTGATTTAAATTTAAATTTTAATTTCACTAATATCCGACTTAAGTCGACTCATAAACGTTCTTACTTGAAACCTACTGTTTATCCCTCCCTTTATGAGATATTCATATATAATAATAAATTTAATTTTTCTCTATACAAAATGTAGCTTTTGTCATAGACTAGTCGATCATTAGGAGACTAATCCATGGGGGAGGTAGAGACGAAGTTTGGATTTTAACTAATGAGTTTTGAATTGTAGAATAATAATTTTATATGATATTTTTTTTTTAGTCAGATTCACAATGAATGACATTATTTTATAATTAATAATGATTCAACTGTGAACTAAACTTGTCATTTTATTTTTAAAGAGAATATGATTTATATATAACTATACAAATATATGACTTATTTTGGACTATATAAATTACAAAATTACATCTTTCATTGTTAAACTTCTTCTCAGTCAAACATCTTTACAAAAATTGGTACGATTGAGTATAAATTAAAGTTTCCTCTTTAAATTTGGTAGAACGACAACATTTCTATGCCTTATAACATTACTAGAAACAAATGTTTTTTTCATCACGAGTCAGCAAGAAATTCATGTTATGAAACTTGATTTACCCATTTATTTTTCACGAAAGGAGTTCACTGGAAAAATGGATTAGTGGAAAATAGATTCTTCCTGATATAGTGGGAAACTTCTCTTAATTTTTTTTGTATGAAAACATTACTATTTTTTTTCATCGATTCAATCAATATATATATATATATATATATATATATATATATATATAAATAGCGAAAAATTATTTAGTAAAAAATAATATATTTTAGTAGTATAATCTTGTACTCTTAATTATTTTCCAATTTCTTGTAAAATATTTTCATATATTTAATGTTTCAATTGGTCTTCACTCTTCACTTTTCTAGACTAATTAATTAACTTGAACACGAAATAAATAAATAAATCAAGAGAGACATCTAAGAAGCATGTGAAAAATTATATACAAATTTGTTCTTAACAAGAATTATAGTGGAATGGTAACTAGTTCTTCATCCTTAATTAGAGATATCAAATTTGAATTGTTCTAGACACAAACTTATTTTTAATACGAAACGTTTTATCTCTCAATATGATACTTCTGAGCATGAATACGGCAAATGTAAAAGAGCTGTTTGTTTCTATTATCAAATAAGGACAAAACGTTTATGATTGCTACAACTCTGCGTATTGGTACCCTTTCTCTTCCTCCTTCACAGAAAATTCCGACATGTTTGGCCCATAAAAGATTGTTAAAAATGTCAATCTTATATTTTGGAGTTTTCTCTTTTTTTTCTTCTTATATTTTGGAGTTTTCTCTTTTTCTTAATTTAGATTTTCACATGGGAGTTTCACTTTGAAGATAAAGTAACAAGGGGCCAAGACATATTTGGAGTAGAAATCAATTTAAAGTAAGAATCTATAGTTTATAGGTTTTGAATTCTAATCATTTGAACTACTGAGTTTTAAACTAATATTTTTTACATATTTAATAAATTTTTAAGACAAATACATAGTTTGAACCATGGTTGCTCAGTAATGTCCAAGACAAGATTACTCCTACTAAGATTATTTCATAAAAGATATATGAAGATACACTTATTAACCGCATGAATACAATTAGACAAAGATATTGTTCGAATATAATTAGAAAGATATATTGTATATGTTTAAATACATATATTAGAAGGTGTTTGGATTGACTTTAAAGTTGGTCAACCCTATTTTTAAGTTAGCTTTTTACTTCTGGAAGTGTTTGCAATTGACAAATATAAAAATAACTTAAAATAAGTTAGAAAGTGTTTGACAAGGTTAAAAATAACGTAAAATAAGTTTAAAATGACTTAAAATAAGTTAAAAACCAAAAGTAGGTCTTCCCCTACTTTTTATTTTTTGACTTAAAAGTCATTTAAGTTTGATTTTTTTATTTTTGAATTAAAAGCATGTGGAGATATTATTCAAGTACAATTAGGAAGAAATATTAATGTATATGCGCATATATACTTATTAAATTATGCACACACGTACATTTGAGTTAATTATAAATAAAATAACAATGCTCTCTGTTTAACTTTTTGGTCCAAAATATATGTGTAAGGGTCGTTTGATTGGGAACAAGTTATCGAAGAATTAATTGTCATGGCATAAATTATTCTGGGATAAGTTATCCAACCACCATGTATATAGGATAACTTTTCCCATCACTAAGGTATAAATGATGTTATGATGGGATGAATAATCTCATGACTGCCTGTTACCTCCAACCAAACGCAGAATAAAATAATCCTGCATTTTATCCCTAAAACTATTATACCTTATACGTCACACCAAACGATATCATTCTTAGCAAATTGCCCTACTATGTCCTGGTTCCGTAAACAAACCTCTACAATGATGTTTCCCTTTTTAAAAATTTATTTCTTTTGATGAGGACTTTACCTTTTAAAAAAAAGGATACCCACTTGTGAGTGTGTGTGTTAAACTTGAAAAGAAATTTTGGATAGAAAATATAATAAATTTTATATTATTTAATATGAGGATTGTAGTAATAATATCTCAACTTTGGTCGAATTTGTTGTTGCGATACTAAACTTTCATGAGGACCTATTACCTCCTTAGACTATTTAATAGTGTATTTTTTACTCTATGAATTATTTAATAGTGTATTTTAAAGGTATATATATGCCCACGTGGACATTTTACTATTTATAATTTTGCATTACTTTTTATGTCCACGTGGGCAAATATATATATTTAAAATACGGTATTAAATACTCTAGAGAGGTAATAGGTCCTCATGAAAGTTTAGTATCGCAACATCAAATTCGACCAAAGCTGGGATATTTTTTAGACCCTTATTCCTAATAATTATGGAATGAAATAGTGTTTAGGTAATTATAGTAATATTAATTTTTATGTGGCTACATATTTTGCTGCATCATTTGTATGACGATATATGAGCTCATATCATTATTTCTATAATTATCTTTTTTATTCCTCTTTTACTATTTTATTCTCTTATTATTAAATATATTGAAGTCTCTCGAATGGTCAAATATTCTCACAAAATATATTGCTATAAAAAGATTAAATTTGCCTTTTGATATCTTCTTCAAATTTCAAGCACTCCAATAAGTTAATACTATTTCAATATTATTAAATCAACTTATTGAATTTAGCGTAATAATATATTGAACAACTATTTTTAAGAAGTATTGTGACTGGACAATAAGTATTGACTGGTAAAAAAAAAAAAATGTGCTTGGAGTTGAAAGTTTAGGTAGATATTATTGTAGCTCAAAATTTTGAATTTTGAAAATTAGATTTTTATGACGTTTTGAATGAGTATAACTACAAAAAAAAAAAAAAATCGGAAAAGTATTAAGGAAATTAAAATCTGAAATCTAGGTTGACTTGTGTATATTTTGAGGTATTGTGAATAAATCTGATACTTGAATTTAACGAAGAAAACAAAGTTAATTTTTGTATAGTAGTATACATGAGTGTGTAAATAATTTTTTTAATTTTGTATATCTGTTTTTTTTTCTTGGCCAAAAAAGGGAACAGTTAATGTTATCCTTTTTTTCATTAACTTGGACACCATAAAACACAAAAGCATATGTACTCTCTTCGGTCCATATTAAGTGAATGTTCGTGATATAATATAACTGTTAAAAGAAAAATATTGAAGTATATAAATTAAAGGTATTGTCTGTTTTTATTTTTTATATTATTTTCAATCTATTTTCTTAGAAAATGTAAAATTCTTTTTTGGTTTATGTTTATTTGGTTTAGGTTTCTTTGTTACATTTGTTTATTTGTTACATTTAAAAAATAATAATTAACATGGCTAGTTAGGACACATCACTCCTATTAATTGATGTTATGTATTGAAAAATGATTTGAGGATAAGTAATTAACGCAAATGATAAAACATAGAGAATTTTTTTTCTTGATTTATTAAAAGTGACAAGTAAAAATGCAAAATCTATTTTTGAAATAATTGACAAATAAAAGTGAACATGTGGAATAATTAAGAATCTCATTAAATATAACAACATGTTAGGTAGGGGTGTGCAAAAATCGAATCGACCGATAAACCGAACCGAAAAAGTGTTATTAAGCGGTTATAAACGGGTTTTATAAAAAAGGTTACTAAGTTATCAGTTTGGTATTGATTTATAATATTGTGTTATTGGATAATCGATAATCCAATTCGGTATTGATTTACTACTTTTACTTGTACATAAATATTATATATTAATTTCATTACATTACTAGTTGTGTCTTTGTCCTTTAGCCTTCAATTCACACTTTACAATAACTTTGAATTCACAACTTCACATTATACAAAACGTCAAAAATCTAAAGTAAGAACCCTATTCCGTTTAATTTCTTTGTGTTATACTTGTATAGTTCTTTTCATGATTGTTATAATTGTTTTTATTTTATGAGCATTTGTAAAGTTACATTATTATCGCGTCAAATTTATTAAAGAAGTCGTATGTTTGTTTTGTAAGTATTTTCTTATTGGTTAAACTAAAATCGAAATGTTAAGGGTCAAAACCGATAAAAAAATATCTTATTGGTTTGATGTTGATTTAACGTATTTAAAAACTGGAAACCGATAGACAAACCGATAATATATAAAATCGAACCAAACGGATCGATGCACACCCCTACCATTAGGTAATTGGAGGAAAAAAGTCTTAATACTTTTCTTGAACTTTGAATAGTTCACTTATTTTGAACTATCAAAATATCTCAATAATTAGGACCAGAGAATAACATAGATGTAGCAAATATATAGTCAATATGGGTAGTGAATCACAATACATGCCCTTATTAATAGAAAATATAGAACATTACTTTCCTAACAACTTCTTGTAGAGATACAAATTACTCCAAAGAACAAATGTATCCCTATTACAAGTTTACAATAATATTGCCATTACATATCTCTTTAATTAAGTAGATCCCATATATCAATATCAACAAAAAAATCATCCCAACCATCACTTTGTCCTTGTTGCATGAAGTTACCTCCACCATTTAATGGTGGTGTTATTTCCTCATGTAACAAACTTGTTAGTGTTTTTTCATAATTAGTTACACCTCCTCCTCCTCCTTCTTCTTCTTCAACGTTGTTGCAATTTTCCAGTAAATTTGCCCACCATTGATCTCCTTTGTCTATCGATGCATCTGGAGTTTGCTTCTCACTTATTATTTCCTTACATTGTTCCTCTTTGTCTACAATTACAATATTGTTTGTAATATTCCTCTTTGTGTTCAATATGAACTTCCGAGGTTGAGGTTTTGTTATTTCAATCTTAGTACTAATTTCTCCGCGCTTATTCTTAATCTTTTCACGAGGAACAACTTTAGTAGTATTTACCTTCCTTAGAAGGTTTGTGTTCCAATAGTTTTTCACATCGTTCGCTGTCCTTCCTGGAAGTCTACCAGCAATAAGTGACCATCTACGTAAAATAACATAACGTTTAGATGAAATAGTCACACATATATATTATATTAATCAAATTTGTCAAAACATAAACTTGCATGCCTGTTTCCTAGAAGCTTATGAAGCCTCAAAATGAGATCCACTTCATCCGGAGCAAAGTCACCTCTCTTGATATGTGGCCTTAGATAATTCAGCCACCTCAGTCTACAACTTTTTCGACATCTATTCAGACCTGCACGTACATTAATTTCACATTATTTTACAAAGAATGTCGCATAAAATGAAACAGACAGATAAAATAGCGTGGTAGTTAGTTTAATTACCAGCTCTTATGGGAACAAGATGCCACTTTCCTTCACCATACTTGTTAATACATTTCCTCAAGAGGAAATCTTCTTCTTCAGTCCATGAACCTTTTC
The DNA here is from genome assembly GCF_019186545.1 of Solanum stenotomum. Classification (NCBI taxonomy): domain Eukaryota; kingdom Viridiplantae; phylum Streptophyta; class Magnoliopsida; order Solanales; family Solanaceae; genus Solanum; species Solanum stenotomum. The sequence goes on from NC_064286.1 coordinate 52,412,867, forward strand.
TTACTCCAAAAGAAGACATAGGTGTACTGTTCATGATAATTTGATGTAATATATTTTACTACTCTTTTTTTTGTCTTTATATAGTTATACACATGATTGCATTCTAAAAGGTGCATTAAAACCTTTTTATGAACGTGGAAGAAATCGAACCACAAAAGTAGGGAGTCTTCCATAAATTAAGGGACAACTCCTATAAAATCTAAATTGAAGAGTCATTTTCAAACACAAAAATCCAAATTTGCCCATGTACCTATCTTGCCAGCCTTGGGATACCCTTTTAAATTTTACTTTCATCACTTCTTCTTTTTTCGAGTCAATTTCTTCGTTTGACGTGAAGATATTTAATAGGCGTTTGGATATGTGGTATTATTTCATGATTTAAAATCATGAAATAAAATCAAAGTTTGGATATGTGAAATTTATCTCATAAGAGATGGAATCTTGAATCTTCCAAAACTTGGATTTGAAAATTTTATATTATGATTTCATATTTTTGAAAGACAAAAATTAGCTCAAAAGATTATACTTTGTAAAAATAAAAAAATCATCATTTTATATTTACATATTTTTTGAGAGAATACGACAGGAGTGGTGTAATATTTATGGAATTTGAACATGATAATATAGTAAAAAATAATATTATTGACCAATAAACGACTCAAAGTAACGATGTTAGTTCATATGCCTAGTCATTTGACCGAAAAATGCATGTTACACTATAACTCATATTCAACATAACTTTTTTGTTGAACTAAAGTTCAATTAATAATTGTTGTGTTTTTTTTTTTGAATAACTTTGTGAGTGTAATATACTAAAATTTATGACTATGGTGTCTGGGTCTGCGTTTGCGCACCTTGACTGATTCCGTTAGATACTTGTCACCTCCCATCACCAATACTAGAACAGGTGGAACAATCACCTAGTATTTTTGTTGTCTCCGCTAGGATTCAAACGTGAGACCTCATGACTCTCAACAAATTCATTTACCACAAGGCCACACCCTTGCGTGTGATACTGTATTATACTTTTGTTATAAATTTTTTCTTATTTTGTCATATTGTATAAAGAATTAGATAATTTCGATAGTTTTCACAACTCATGAAGTTTTTATTTTTATGGGCCAAAAAAATAATTTAATAATTCAAATTATATGTCCAAATAAAACTTTAATTTTATCTCAAATAATATCATATCATGATTTTATCTCATGCGATCAAACATGCCCTAAGAGTTGCAACAAGCCATGTGAGACAAGCAAGTTCAAGTTTCTTGTAGAGTTAAGTTGTGATATTTGGAGGTCTAAAGTTGAACATATATTATTTGTTTGTGAAAGAGTATAATTACATATATAGAAAAGTCATCCCCTAAATTCTATAAATATAAAAATTATCTTGAAGTAGCTTAAGAAAAATCTTCATAATTTTAAATTCCGAAATGAATTGCTTGTAATACCTCAAAAGATATTGTATTGGAAATGAAAAAGTTACTCGTCAACCTCAAAATATGGAAGTAAATGAACATTATCTTTTCTCACTTGTACCAAGTTTGTTGATTCTAAATACATAATTTCTTTCTTTCTTATTTGATCTTGATATTAACAGACAATTTCACTTCTAGTCATTGTCATTGCTTTGTTTGTTTTTATCATTAGCTTCAAACCATAAAATAAAAAAGAAAACGTGATTGGACCTAATGCACATGTTTTTACCCCCATTTTACATATTTTAACTTAGTTTACACGCACACAATTTTTCAGATAAACAAATATATAAGAAATAAGGATAATAATATCACGTAAAACCTTTCTTCAATTTGTTTTTTTTTTCTAACTATTTTAAAGAGATATTGTACTAAGACAATTTACTTCAATATAGAATTCAAATTGCAAATCATTGTGTATCCTATCTGTTATGCAGTCTGTATTTAAAACCAATAATAATGACAACAAAACTTTGTAGAAACATAAAACTCCAAAGTTTAATTAAATCATGTTGTGAATAATAGAAATTAATAACATTAACAGAAATTAATAACAGTAAAACATACCAAAATCATTGTGTATTTTATCTGTCATGCAATCTGTATTTAAAACAAATACTAATGACAACTAAACTTTGCAGAAACAATATAACTCCAAAGTTTATAAATCATGTACTGAAGAACAAAAATTAATAACATTAAAAGAAATTAATAACATTAACAAAAATTAATAACCGTAAAACATACCAAAATCTGTAACAATTGTATGAAATAGAATGGAAAGAAAATCGAGCCCACTGAAAGCAAAGTGTCCTCTTAAGGAAATTATTCTCCTATAGTATCTGAGGTTTACAATGGAATAGATCATCCCAAGATAGAACAATTTTATTCACTAGTGTATTGATACCCAAAACAATGGTGTCAGCGAGTTACTCAACGACAGTAAAGTACATGAATAAATAGAGAAACACTTCTACTAGTTGTTAAAAGGGTTGGAAAGAGGGACTCCACTCGCGTCGACTTCGCTCGGCTTCGACTTTGGCTTTGGAAAATGATCAATGGAGAGGTTATTTTTTTAACAAAGTTTTTTTTTAATTATTTAGTTAATTATATATTTAATTAATTAAATTAAATGACCAAAACATTTTAATTATTTAAATAATTAACCGAAATGACCCGACCTAACTCAGATCCACGCTACCCATGTTTAAGACATCTTTTTCGTTTTATTTGAATTTCCCATCTTTGGAGATGACTTGTAACGACCTGATTCCGTCGTTAGGGAAAAGCCAATGGAGAAAGAGTTGGGGTCAGAAAATTTTTCGTAGTAACTTGAAATTTCCCAACCTAGTCTAGATTTGGACGAAATCGGAGTCAGTAAAGTATAGAAAAATCTGGTAACAATTGGGTGATTAATTTAATTATGATTTTGATTACATGAATAGATATCAAAGACGTTACGAAACCCATATGACTTTACGAAATTGAATTCGGGCGTGTAGAACTTCCGAAAATGATCTTAGCGTGAATGAGTGGTTTTTGAATGTCAAGGGTTGAAGGTGCGTTGTGAAATGGGGGCTTGGAATTTGAATTCCAGCATTTTGTCTCTGTGCATGCTGTCGTAGAGGGATGGCTGCCGTTGTAGCGGGATGGGTTCCGCTACGGCGGGACAGACGCGACTTAAAGTCGGAAATAAACCCCAAAATCGTATTATTCTGCAATTTTTGAACTTAAGAGCTAAGGAACGAATTCAGGGCTTTTCTTGACTGTTTTTCACCATTCTTGAAGATAAATGTAAGGTTTTCACTCCCCGAATCCATTTTTTGATCCGTAGAACTTGGTCTCTTAGGTGATTATTGTTGGGAAAGGGTTTTTGGAACTGTTTGGATGGTGGGAAAAGCCCTAATTTGGGTAATGGGATCTTGGATTGGCCTAGGATTGATAATGTTGATTATAATCCGAGTAATTAGGCCTCGTTTATTGATCTTTGCGTTAATGGTATGTTTTTAGACCACGAACAAGCGGGAAGAATCCCGAAAGGGAAGATTCAAGTGCTTTAAAGGATTCAAGCTTGGATTCGAGGTAAGTGATGGTTGTGATTTCATGTTAGTGTGATATATATTTGTAATTGCTCATTATAATGCATGTATGTATGCGAATGTTGCATTATTGATCACCCTAATCATAAATGAGGATAATTGAATAATTGTATGTCATGAATCACCTCTTGTTGTATGATTGTGAGAATATACATTGTGATTGCGATTGTAGTTTATTGAATGGATCGGGTGTTACGTTCCGATACACTAACTTGGATCGATTGCCACGTTTCGGTATAAATATGAGATCGGTTGCCACGTTCTGACATAATTATGGGATCGGTTGCCATGTTTCGGTATAAACATTGGATCGGGTACCACGAACAGTTTGGGTGTGGGTTCCATGAGAGGACTATTGAATTGGGTTCCGTGAGAGGACTATTGAATTGTGTTGTGTATCTACTTGTGATGATTTCATTCATATCTAATGATGATTGATATTGGAAGATAGGATGTTGCTCTAAATTGATATAACTGTGATATGTAAGAATCGTGAAATTGTTCGTTGTTCGTAATATTTGACTAATATTATATATGTTCGGTGTATGCCTATTTTATAATGATTGTGGTTACTTGCATGTGTTTCACTTATTGGGATAGCCGTGTGATCCTACCAGTACACTGCGGTTGTGTACTGATACTGCACTTGCTTGTTCTTTGTTTAGTACAGGACATCTTCAGGCGGCTATTGTTAGACCTCAGCTAGGTGACTATTGAGTGTGACCGGATTCAAGGGTGAGCCAGTTCTTTTAGACTGCCATGGATCTTTATTGTTTAAGTCCACTCTTTTCGGACTCAGACTATTTGTTAAAGGTGTTTGTTTAGGTTTAGTTTCGGGGTTGTACCCCTTGTTCTTAGACTTGTCGTTCATAGAGTTTTGTTACAATGACTTTCAGGTTCTAGGGGTTGAATTTCCGCATTAGTTTGGTTAGTTAATTGTTTAAACCTTAGGCATTTGTGGGGACTCCATTTTTATCGTCATTTAAGCCTGCTTCCGTATCTTTAAATGTCTTAGTTTTTAGTTAAGTTGTTAGTTGGGTTGTAGTAATGGTTCTCCCACCGGAGAGTTAGTGTGGGTGCCAATCACGATGGTTCGGGTCGTGACATGACTGTTCTGAAATGCGGTAACTTCCAGAAACAGACATAACCGTTTGAAAGGTTGCAAACTTTCATGAATGGTCGTGTGGTTTCTGAAAGGTTGCAACCTTTCGGATAGTGCTTCTTGGCTATAAGTACATGTGAATCTTTAAATTTTTCACTTACGAATTTTTTGAACTTTTTCTTCTTCTTCTGCACAAATTCATTATTCGTGTACTTTACTACCACTGAGTGGCTCGTTGACACCATTGTTTTAGGTATCAATACACTGGTGAAAAGAATCGTTCTATCTTGAGAGGATATATTCCAATTCAAACCTCGAATACTAGAGAGGAATAATTTCCTTAAGAGGACATTGTGCATTCAATGGGCTCGATTTTCTTTCCTTTCTGTTTCATACGATTGTTACAAATTTTGATTACAATTATTAATTTTTATTAATTGGGTTATGTTCTACACTACTTGATTTCAACTTTAGAATTTACTGTTTCTGTAAAGTTTTGTTATTAATTGATTTAAAATACAGATCCCATGACAATTCATAAATGCTTACTTATTACTTTGGTTTTTTTACATTAATAGGTGAAAAGCTATATATTGACTTCAAAGTTTAATTTTTGTATTATTTTGTTTTAAAAAAACAGCGTACTATAAAAAGTTCTAGAATAGTTAATATGATAAAAAGGATAGTAAAAAAAAAAAAAAAATGATAGAAAAGATAGTGGAAAATGTTTTGAGCTGCAACTATATCTTTAACCATACGAATGTATTCATTCATATCTTTTGCGTTACTAATATCATAAATTTTATATATTAGTTATATATCGATTAAAAGTATATATTAAATAAAATATTAATAATATACAAATCTAATATATATATATATATATATATTAGTTCTTTTTAACTACTTTATTTGTCCCAATTTATGTGACACATTTTGTTTCTCGAGAGTCAAATAATTTAAGTTTGACCGAGAATTTGCTCATTAAATCTTCAATTTTTTAAAATGGAGTTTGTAGATTTATAAACTATGTAAAAAGTACTAGAAGTAACAATAATTGATAATTCAAAATATCTAAAAGATATATAAAAAATTTACAAATAAAGATAGACTTATTTGAATCTCAAAATTAAAAATAAAATTCAAAATGGAGACGGATGAGAAATAATCTCAAGAAGTTCACATAGACGATAAACAAAATTTGAACATTCTGTGTTTATAATAAAGACATTCTGTGTTTATAATAAATCTTTGTTATAAAGTTCACTTTAATAAACAACAATAATATTAGTTTTAAGTTTTTTTTATATATATATAAGATTATAATATATAGTTTCACCGACGGGAAGTGTTATGACTTTGACAACAATAATTTCCAATTTTGTAGCCCCAAAAATGATAGGGACATTACATTCACAATAGTTATTGTTCCAAATTGGTTAATTAGCCCACAAATTATTTGTAAAATCATATTCACAAAAAGTCCAAAAAAAAGGAAAACACTGGAAGATTTATTTCATTTTCAAATGCCCATTTTTGGATCGGGTCTCCCTATTTATTTTAGGGAAAAGTACGTGACATAGTAATATATATGACCTGTATTTACTCTAAAAAACGAGAATTTTAAAGAATTATAATATATAAAAAGAGTTTGGACTTTATCTGTTTTGTTTTGTATTTGTTAATTTGGAGTTGAATTATTTCGCTTTGTATCAATGTATCTTTCCGCTTTGATACTGAAGGAATCGATAGAGAGTGATTATATACCGTAAGAACTGATATAAATATATACTGAGTAAATCAAGACACTGTATCACGAGTTTTTTCTAAGTAAACTATTATATCGAATTTTTTCTAAGTAAACTATTATATTGTTATGTTTGGTAATTAGTTAAACTATCACTCTATAATTGATAATTAGAGCTTAAAGTACAACTATTAGCTGACAGTCGTCGGGACACCCTCTTTCACTTCCGTTTACTTTATCTTTTTTCTTGAAATGATTACGTTTAGGTTTGAGAGTTGTTATAAAGGCAGGACAGGAAGACTAGGAAGCTATTACTATCGAGCGAGATGTTAGTGAAAAAGAATAGGATTTAGAGGAGAATTCACAAGTTATTACTATTATACAATATGTATTTTCTATTGCCCACTTGAAATCGATTATTTTTAATGAACCTCTTTCTCATTCTCTTTCCACTACTCGTTAGAAATAGATCGACTAGATCATTCCTTGGAACAGGCTTAAAATGCGCAACTTATCCTTCTCTTCTCTGTTTCGTGGCTATTGAACCCACTCATGAACATAATGCTTTTTTAATAATTAAAGCAGGCAAATCAAATACTCCCAAAGAACCAAAAGTAGAATTAATTATAAATCATAATATTCTCAAACATTGATCTGTGATTTATGTAGAAAGATTTTAATTTGAAGAATCAAAGCTGCTTAGTTAGGAATTTTGAGAGTTCAATTTATAAGTCTAACTACACATGTAGAATTGACAAAAAATGTGAGAGTCCAATGAACGGTGGCATACACAAGATCTTCCATAAGCAATATCAATATTTTAAAAGGGAATAAATAAATAAATAAATAAATGTAACAATAACATAATTTTATATTAAAAAAAAGAAGCAATTCAATTACAATATTACAACTCTCCTCGATGAGTTCTCCTTTTTTAATTTTTTAATATAAAATCCATGCATAATAAACTCATTAAAAATTAGTAGGAGAATTATTAAATACTTTATTTTCTATATAAGACGCCAAATAATCACTCAAAAATTTATCATCCATTTAATTCCGCAAGTGGCCTTAATCAACTTCATCGCCAAGAAAAAACTTTTCCCTATTCAGTAATAGGCAAAGAAAAAAATTAAATACTAAAGCCAACATTAGGTTATAGGTAAAGAACAAAATCATTAAAGAGCATATTTTAACGAACTGCAAACTTCGTTAAAATCTCATCTGTTCTTTTCGTTTGTTAATTGAATTTTAAAAAATATGTGTTTCATCAGGATTTTTACAAACTCTATTTCAATTTATTTTTGAGTTAAAATTTAAATTTAAATGACGATTTTCTAAGAAAATGATGTAAAGTTGAATGACTATATAAAATATTATCTCTCATGAAGTGAGATTCTTATGCTTCTTTTAGAGAGGTTAAGATGGAATTTCTTTATATAGGTTGAAGTTGCTCACTTTCTTTAGTTGTAAATGCAGTTTATACAAATTTTTTATTTTATGAAGTTCGCCTTTATGGACAAAGGAAAGTGTTTTCCTAGAAAGTAGCGACGGAAAAAATATTTATCCTTATTTATTTTTTAGGAAAATAATTTTCATAGATTGAAATTGATATCTGATATGAAAATCAATCTCGATTTTCAACTCAAAATTTGACTCTGGCATCCAACTCTAAACCCCACCCCAATACTTAATACGGAACCCGACTCCAACACCTAATCCAAAATTCGACCTCTAATCCTAAGTAGAAATTCAATCCTAACATAATTTGAAACTCAAGAGTTGGGTGTCGAATCGAAGTCAAGAGTCGGATCTGAATTGAGAATCAGGAGGTGGAGCAGGATTAGTATCGAAAATTGATACCTGAGACTTAAATTAGGATGATAAGTTGAGGTGTGAGGTTCAAAATGATTTAAGAAAATTTTTTTATTACTTTTTTAAGGGAAGACATTTTCCTTAAATATGAAGAAAGTAAATTGATTTAGAAAAAAAATTCCAAAACATTTATAAGCCAACCAAACATAAAAAAATTGGAAATCATTTTCTCGAAAACATTTTCCTTTCCTACCAAACACACCCTTAGTTTAACTTAAATGATATGTACTCGTGCTTGAACCTTTTAAATGCCGGTATATTCTTGTCATTACTTTTAGATGCCTCTTGAGAATAAATAATTTACAACTGTCTGCTTTTTTGTAGGACAAATTAAAAAGATACTATATGGTGTTATGAGCCTCTATGAATTTATTATAATATCTAGGTTCTAGAGGTGTACATGACCGGATTGGTTCGGGTTTTTCAAATATCAAATCAAATCATTTGTGTTGAATTTTTAAATTTATAAACTAAACCAAACCAATAAAACTCGAGTTTTTCAACCTCGGGGTTTTTTGGGTTGTTCGTTTTTTCGGGTTTTTTTCTGTAAAGTATTCATACAAACATATAATTTACTTGTACTTCAAATATTTCTTTAGTCCTACCAAAATACAACTATCTAAGATGTTTCTTAAAAATATAACACAATATAATATGATAATGACACTAAAATATCCAACAAAAATAATAATAATGAAATTGCATAAAACAAATATTGCAAATTAACAAGTCATAATGAAAATGATCATAATTTAAAAGTACTAAATCATGCTAAAATTAAGTTTAATAAGTATTAGTTACATGACTAAATATTAAAGAAAATTAAAATTAGATTATGTATTTTAATTGTCTAAACCAATGTAAAACTAAAGAACAAATATTCAATATTATTGTCATTCTTAGTGTTGAATTAATTTTCTTTTTGCATTAGTATTAATTTGATTTTGATTTAAGCTTTATTATAATTACCAACATCTATGGACTATAATCTTTATTGGCTCATTCATAATTCTAAGTTTCAAACTTGAAATAATATATTAAAAGATAAAAACTATGGAAAAGTATAAGAAATATTTAAAAATTATATCAAAGTAAATATTTTTATGTATAAAATAAAATAAAATTTTAAAATTATATATATAAATTCGGGTTGGTTTGGTCTCGGGTTGGCTTTTTCTAGTTAAAACCAAACCAACCCAAATATAGTCGGGTTTTTTTTTTTCAAAACCAAACCACTAATCGGGTTTTTTTTTCGGGTTGACTCGGTTTAATTTGCGGTTTGGTTCGGTTTTCGGTTCGATTTTGTACACCCCTACTAGGTTCTGTGTAATAACTTAGAATCCAAGGTCCCAAACCTATTATGAAAATTCTAAATTTGAACGTTTTTGGCTTGATGTCCCCCTTAAAATTTGTGTTTCTCTTTTGATTAATGCATATGGTAGGGGTCATGTCAATGAAAACACTTTTAAGTTCGGTATGAATTATTAGTTTCATCCTTAAACTATTGATAATCTTTAAAACACATATTTACATGACTAACTGAACTTAAATACACACTCAATCTTGCACCATGAGTAAAATACATCCCTAAATTCAAGTTTAGGGGTGTTTTCAACACTTCTCTCGACCTTTTACTAAGTAGGCATTTGGCCATGCGATACCATATCACGATATGGTATCGTGAGATGGAATCAGCATTTGGATATGCGATTTTACGCTGATTCCATCTCATGATTCCATATCATGAGATGTGATTCCATATTTTCCAAAAACCATGATATGGAATTATATGAGAATTTCATATCATGATTTGAGATATTTTAATACAAAAATTGATCCACAAGTTTATATTTTGTTAAAACAACCCCACATTTATATCTACTAACAATTTATTTCATATGTAAATAAAATTTATAATCACATCATTACTTTTTAAAATTTATTATTCTCACCGACATAAAATTTATTATTCTCACCAACATATAGTCACTTTAACTCACACCAACCGATTGTTAAAGTGATGAAATATTTATGGTCTATGAGCATGAAAATATAGGTGCGGATGATATTGACCAACAAATGGCTCAAAGTAACAATGTTGGTTCGTCTTCTCTGTCACATGATCGAGAAATGCAAATTCAACGTGAAGAAATTGTCCGTACTATGTGGGAGGATTATATTAAAGACTAGTACACTACAATTTATGTTCAATATTTTTCTATTAAATTAAAGTTACATGAAACAATTACTTAAGTGGAGAACAAATAGCTTTGTAATAATTTATTATGCGATTTTATAAATTTTTGTTTATTTGATAAGATTGAATAAACAATTGGGGCTATTTTAATAGTTTTACAACTTATGAGATTTTTATGTTTATGAGAAAATATACAACACAAAAATTTCATATCCCATGTCCAAACAAAGCTTTAATTTCATTTCATGATTCCATATCATAATACCATATCATGATACCATATCACATGGCCAAACGGGTCCTAATAGTCTCATACTCCTACGAAAGTTTAAGACTATTTGCTATGTTATATGGCAGATCGGGGGTGTCAGGGGGTGTATCTAAATTTTATTAGTAAAATAGAGAGGTGTTTTAAGGCTATCAATAGTTTAGAGACAAAATAATAATTTAAGTCAAATTCAAGAGTGCTTTCAATACTTTTCTAAAAAAAAAAAAGGAAAATAATATCTGTTCCAGAAAGAGTATCTCTTTTTATATAATATATCAAATAGGTTTTTCAATGTAAATATTCTACTTAAAAGTCATAAGATTTAAAGGACCATCTTTAATTTAAGACCTTTCAAATGTTTCCTTTAATACTTTAATAGTCATGATTAAATATTATATAAAACACCTCTCTAGTTTATATATAATACGTTCAATTAAATTATTCAAAATACAAATAATTAGAAAATCACACAAATATATATATATATATATATATATATATATATAATACATTCATTTAAGATCTAAACGTCATGTAGTGATATGTTTGCCTTTTTAATTAGTAAATGTTAAACAACTCATGTTTCAAATTTGTATTGGATTTATTTAGTAACAAACAACTCTCTCGAAATAATTTTGTAAGCTAATGTATTTAAATAAATTTACTAGTACAAATATAAAACACAAAATAAACAAAATAATTAAAATAATTTGAGGGATATTTTTGTCTTTACATAGACTTATCCCATGATATTATATCTCATGTATTTGTTAGGGGTGTGCATGGCCGGGTTGGTTCGGGCTTTTCAAATATCAAACCAAACCATTTGTGTCGGATTTTTAAATTTATAAACCAAACCATACCAATAAAACTCGGGTTTTTCAACCTCGGATTTTTTCTGATTTTTTCGGGTTGTTTTGGGTTTTTCCGGTAAAGTATTCATACAAACATATAATTTACTTGTACTTCAAATATTTCTTTAGTCCTACCAAAATACAACTATCTAAGATGTTTCTTAAAAATATAACACAATATGATATGAATAATGACACTAAAATATCCAACAAAAATAATAATAATGAAATCGCGTAAAAAAAATATTGCAAATTAACAAGTCATAATGAAAATGATCATAATTTAAAAGTACTAAATCATGCTAAAATTAAGTTTAATAAGTATTAGTTACATGACTAAATATTAAAGGAAATTAAAATTAGATTATGTATTTTAATTGTCTAAATCAATGTAAAACTAAAGAACAAATATTCAATATTATTGTCATTCTTAGTGTTGAATTGATTTCCTTTTTGCATTAGTATTAATTTGATTTTGATTTAAGCTTTATTATAATTACCAACATTTGTGGACTATTATCTTTATTGGCTCATTCATAATTCTAAGTTTCAAACTTGAAATAATATATTAAAAGATAAAAACTTGAAAAAGTATAAGAAATATTTAAAAATTATATCAAAGTAAATATTTTTATGTATAAAATAAAATTTTAAAATTATATATATAATGTCGGGTTGGCTTTTTTTAGTTAAAACCAAACCAACCCAAATATAGTCGGGTTTTTGTGTTTTCAAAACCAAACCAAGTCAAACCTAACCACTAGTCAGGTTTTTTTTTCGGGTTGACTCGGTTTGCGGTTTGGTTCGGTTTTGTACACCCCTAGTATTTGTATTACTAATACCTCCAAATGGAAGATTGTAATGACCCGAAAGGTCATTTTGGTAATTTTTCGTGGAAATGACTATTTTGCCCTTTCGGTAGTTGCCTCGAGTCCCATGTTTTGTGGTTGTAAAGTTAGTTTGAGGAAAAGTTGGTAAAAAGTTGAGTTTTTGAGAAGTTGAGTTTTTATGAGTTAAAGTTGGTTAAAAAGTGTTTTTTCGAGTTATTTGGAGTTTCGGGACTCGGATCGAATTTCCGTCGATTCCGGCAATTTTAGAATGTCGAAATGGGTCTGTGTGAAGTTACGGAGTTGAATTTGGAGTTGAAACGAAGAATTGAGGTCCTAAGTTGCTAAAGTTGTGAAATTGTGATAAAGAGTTGACTTTGGTCAACATATGAGGTTCCGAGGCTCAGATTGAAATTCCGAGAGTACCGTTGGTTTCGGGAGGCGATTCTAAGTCTAGAATGAGTCTTGGTTGAATTTTTAGACGCTCCGTTTGAGTTTCGAATTTTTTTGGCGTTAAACTAGTTTCTTGGCATCTTATTGAATTTCGGGTCAAGGAGTCCTCGAATTCAAATTCCGACGGTTCCATTGAGTCCGGAACGTCGAATTTAGTGGGGGTACATATTTAGTTTGTGTGCACGAGATTCCGAACGAATCCCGAGGGTCCAACGGGGACTTAAACTTTGGT
>NC_064286.1:52427584-52460448 GCF_019186545.1 Solanum stenotomum
CTGTTGCTTTTGGTACTCACCCTTGCTTCTACACAGTTGTGTAGGTCGACAGCTCTATCAGATCCGACTTTTTACTCGTCTTCAGATTAGAGCTTCCAGACTTACTTGAGAGGTAGCGGTTCATTCCAGACGTGCCCTCAAGTTATCTATTTTTACTGTTCTGTTCTATTCTAGAACTTTACTATGAGACTTGTATATTTTATTCAGATTCTATATTAGAGGTTTGTACATGTGACAACCAATTCTGGGGTTATGTTGAGTTTATTTAAAGACTTCCGCTTATCTTGCTATCTTATTCTTGTTTTATTAATTTTGTATCGTCGGGTTTTTGGGTGTTAGGCTAACGTGTCCGGTGGGGTTTGGGCATGTGCCATCACATTCGGTTTTGGGGTGTGACAAAGATATTAGTAATACATCCTATAATACCATGTAAGTTGGATTAGTTATACATAAGCTCGAATTCTTATCAAACATTGTATTAAATAATACCATACATAATATATGAGCTATTTCTTCTAATACCGCCTACCAAACGACCCCTCAGTGCTTTAAATAACAATCATTCCGACTCCCGGGCCAAGAATATATGGTTAAAATAATGAATTATGGGAAATTTAGGGTAAATGTGTAGTTCTTGATAGACAATGATATATATATATATCAATTATTAGACGGTGAAGAGGTAAATTCGTTCTAAGTTACAAAGTATATAGAACTGTCATTCTCTAGTCTTTCTTTAGTAAAAAAAATAACAAAAAGCAAATAGTATAATGTACCTTAAGTGTATATGGGAAAATGAGTCTAAATGGGCAAGGTGAGGCAAGTTCAATTTTTTTAACGGTTCTATATATATATATTCACTCTTATGAAAGTAGTTTAAGAAAAATCTATAATACTTTTTCGGCTAATCTAAAACATCTCCTCAATAGGGTATTTTAAGGTTGTTCATATTATTTTAGTGAGAAATACGCTTCTATGATCTCCGAATCACAGAGAAATCTTAAGAAAGAAGAATCAAAGGAAGGAGGATTATCCAAGCTTTATAAGAAGCTCACCCATCTCATTTACTTTTGTCATTCCACCACACCTCACGCCTAGTGCCTAGCATATGGTGCTTGAGCAATTTTAATTTAGGGGGCCTAACATTGGGGGTGACAGGTTCTGCTTTGATACCGTGATGAAGTGTATGATAATCTCATCTAAAAGCTTAAGTTGTTATAGAGAACACATTTTTATCATTTAATTGTATTCTCAACATGCCAGACCTGATTGTTTGTTCATGGGCCAAAACACATTGAAATTCTTTTTAGTTCGGGTGGTAGTGAGATTCGATCTCGAGTACTCTGTTTGCTCTGATAACATGTTAAATTAGGTCTTAGGCCTAATGCACTCCCTAAAAGCTAGTTCAAAGGGAGGAGAATTGTCCAAGCCTTATAAGGAGTTTCACCCATCTCATTGACTTTTATCATTCTTCAACACATTTCACATGTCTGAATCATCTCACAACCGCTTTCTTAATTTTGTCCATCACGGATGTAACACCGATCTTGTCCCTAATGCATTCATTTCTATTCTTATCCCACCTAGTATGCAAAATTATGCATATACAACATAATTAATCTAATAATTACTTTAGAAAATTATCTTTAAAACTAGGTGACACATTTTTATCACATAAAATATCAAATGCGAGCCTCCATTTTATTCCATCTTAAAGACTCAAATACTAAAAACTTTTTCTCGTGACAATAATTTGAATATCAATCCTCATTTTTGTATTTGCCTAGTGTATAATATCACTTGACTTGCACTCTACTTAAAACTTGATAAAAGTTGTTTAACATTCGAATTGGACATAAATTAATTAAAATTAAACCACGTTTATATATAAGATGATGACAGTTTCACCGACACAAAATTTTAGAACTCAACAATAATTATTTAATTTCCAAATTGGGTAGCCCACAAATGATAATTGATATTTGATAGGGACATTACATTCACAATAATTTGTTGGGTCTTCCATTTTGGATAGCCCGCAAATTATTATTACATTATAGGGACATCACATTCACAAAAAAATCCAAAATAGGAAAACATAGAGGAAGCTCTGTAGCTATCCATTTTTTGGATCCCCCTCTCATTCAATTCCTTATTTGTTTTCAACATATATAATTAATTTATAGGCATAATATGGTTGGAGATGAATGATAAACAAATCTTCTCCATACAAAATGTGACTATTGTTAAAGACTAGTGGATCACTATGAGAGTAATTCATATGGGAGGGCGGTTGATGAAATTAGGATTTTAGATTAATAGGTTCTAAATTATAGAATGACGATTTCAAGCTAAGTGATAATAATTCTATTGAGATCGATTGAACTTACATCTCGACTTCTAATACTACGTTGGATGGAGTGGCTACCCCGGGTTTTTGTTTTAAAATAGTAGAATCGGATAATGAAGGAACTATTTTTAATAGCGAATAATCCTCCTATGTAATTTAGCGTTAGCAGTAATGTGGCATGTCTATCAACAAGGATTGTGGTGAAGTTGTAAGTACTCCTTCATCCTGAATCAGAGGTTTCGGTTCGAGTCTCTATAAATACGAAGTATCCTTTATCATGGAGCATTTTACCTATCCTTAGTCCCTGACTTTCCCACCAAATTTCAATATAAATACCAAACTAAAAATAAAATAAAAAGTAATGCACATGGGCTGGTAAGCTTTTGCCTTCTAAAGGTCATGAAACTCAAATTTCTATACCTTATAATCCTGTTTCTTACTTAATTGTTTTCGTATTTTTTTAAAACAATATATACATATATATATATATTCACATATTCAATGTTTCAACAAATCTTCTCTTTTCTAGACCAATTAATTTACTTGAAAACCAAATAAATTAAAAATCAAGAAAGACTTCAAAGAAGAATTTTTTTTATAAAAGAAATAAAGAAAAATGAAGGTTTTATTATTTGTTCATTGTCTTAATTACTTACAGATTTGTCATTTTCTCTATCATTTGCTTCTATGACAGATGGAATAGAGCTGCTTATTTTTATTACTCACATCATTTTAAAAAAAAATTATTTCAAAAAGAATATTTCTCTTTCACATTACCCGTTTAAAATTACAAAACTAAAAGAAAGATATATTAATTTTCTTTATATATTTTAATTTAATATCATAAGATTAAATTGTTTACTTTTTTATTTTTATAAATTTCATGATACGTCACCATCGGATAAATAAATTGAAACGAATGAAATATAGGATAAGGACAACGTGCACGATTTCTATTTGCTACAATTTGCTTAATTATTGGTACCCTTCCTCTTCCCCTACACAGAAGAATCCGACATGTGTGGCCCAATAAAAGATTGTTAAAGGGGACCTTTTGTTAAAATGTCAAATCTCAAAGTTTGAAATATTTTAGGAGGTTTTGTACTCCGCGTTCAATATCTATTTTGAAATTTAATTAATTTAAATTTATATCTAAAAATTCTACTTTGAGGGTAAAGTTAGGGGACACTCAGAAACCAATGTATGTATCTTTACCAACTCAGTAACTTTGTTTAAATGTTCATGTCACTACAACAAAAGATATATTTAATATAATAAATTTTCTTTTTGCAAAAATATGTATTGTCGCAAAAATATTTAGCGATAATTGAGTTAATGTCATTATATTTAGAGTCTCTAAAAAGTGGAGTCCATCTCAATTGTCAATTGATTGATGATTAAATTGTTGCTCAACATTAACAAACCATGTGTGAAGTAATTCAGTGGCCTAAATCATTTCTAAAACATAGATAGATATGTTAGAATTCCATGTCTCTTTTTAATGTAGCCCACATATTTAATTATTAAAATAATTGTTTTGTTTCTCAATCATATAATGCCTAATATATCTTATAGTTCCCTTTATGAAGGAAATATTTTATTATGAGATTCTAGAGCCATCGTATTGTAATGAGAAATTCGTAGGGTTATAATTGTTACCTATATAAACGCCTAACTTCATTATTTCCATCAGAGGCAGAGCCAGGATTTCATCTTAGTGAGTTCTAAATTTATAAAAAGAACAACGAACTTAACCTAAAGTAACAATCATCAAATTAACGAACAAATACAAGTATTTAATCCACTAAAAATGAATAAGGAAACAAATAAGGAAAAATTGAAAAGGGAGAGACAAGAGTACACACCGGAGGCCAGATGTTGGATAGCAGCAATTAGATCAACAATAAAAGTTAGAACCCTAACTTTTGGAGAGAAAAAATTGAGTTAAACTTTTTGAATGTGAGTAGAAATCAATAGTCAGCTATTGTAGTTTCAGAGTACGATACAAATACTATTTTCCTTTCTTTTTTTTTCATTTAACAATTTTTTGTTTTTTTTTTTAATATAAACCCATCTATGTTTTTAATTAAACCTTACCGATTTTTTATTTTTTAAAAAAGTTAACTACGACACAAATACTATTTCCTTACCGATATTATATTTTTTAATTACTTTTTATTTAAACACGCGTTTAGAAATTAATCCAAAAAAATTGTGTGCCTACCGAGTTTCGAACCCACATTCCGAGCGGGTGAATGATCTAGCTGCAGGGTGCACAATGACCACTGGGCCAAACGCTTCAGTGTGTTTATGAGTTCATAGGAAATATATATATACATTGTACTTCATATTTTAATACAAATATGTGGTCTACGAAAAAGTCAGTGGGTTCGATCGAACCCCCTTCCACTACAGTAGCTCCGCCCCTGAGTTCCATAACTATGTTAACATTAGAACAAGGGGGATTTCTATAACAATTGAACGTGGGTGATTTCTACAATATTTGGACAATTGTTATAGGAAGTACATTTTGATTTAATTTTCTGCTACATAAATCCCATTAGTTTAAGCGTTCGTTACTTTGATACACTTGACTTTATATTATTACAAATCTTATCATATTTTGGTGGGTCTAGATACGTTTAGATACATGTATCTCGAGATACATGAGGTTAAAATTAGGTGTAACTTGTTCTAGATACATTGGGATACATAAAAATCTCACTCGTCACTCTCTTATGTATCTGGTATTCCAGATACATGTAAATCACACTAGATACATACATATACATAACAAATTTCACTCGTTTCCCTCACTATTTTAGTGTATTTAGTAGCAAAAATACATGCATCTTCCTCAATATATGGTAGAAAACTCTTAATTAATGCTAATATACGTAAATATTATATATAAAATTATTTCAAAAAGAATATCTCTCTTTCACTTGACCTGTTTAAAATTACAAAACTAAAAGAAAGACATATTAATTTTCTTTACGTATTTTAATTTAAATCATAAGATTAAATTGTTTACTTTTTTATTTTTATAAATTTCATGATACGTCACAATCGGATAAATAAATTGAAACGAATGAAATATAGGATAAGGACAACGTGCACGATTTCTATTTGCTACAATTTGCTTAATTATTGGTACCCTTCCTCTTCCCCTACACAGAAGAATCCGACATGTGTGGCCCAATAAAAGATTGTTAAAGGGGACCTTTTGTTAAAATGTCAAATCTCAAAGTTTTGAAATATTTTAGGAGGTTTTGACTCCGCGTTCAATATCTATTTTGAAATTTGATTAATTTAAATTGTTCCTAAAAATTCTACTTTGAGAGTAAATTTAGGGACACTCAGAAACCAAAGTATGGATCCGACCAACTCAGTAACTTTGTTTAAATGTTCATGTCACTAAAACAAAAGAGATATTTAATATAATAAAAAAAATTAGCACTAATATCTATTGTCGTCAAAATATTTAGCGATAATTAAGTTAATATCATTATATGCATAGTCTCTAAAAAAAAGTGAAGTCCATCTCAATTGTCAACTGATTGATGATTAAATTGTTGCTCAACGTTTACAAACCATGTGTGAAGTAATTCAGTGGCCTAAATCATTTCTAAAACATAGATAGATATGTTAGAATTCTATGTCTCTTTTAATGTAGTTCACATATTTAATAATTAAAATAATTGTTTGATTCACAATTATTAAATGCCTAATATATCTTGTAGTTCTCTTTATGAAAGGAAATATTTTATTATGAGATTCTAGAGCTATCGTATTGTAATGAGAAATTCTTAGGGTTATAACTTTTACCTATATAAATGCCTAACTTCATCAGTTCCATAACAATGCCAACATTAGAACAAGGGGAATTTCTTTAACAATTGGACGTGGGTGATTTCTACAATATTTGGACAATTATGATAGGAAGTACATTTCGATTTAATTTTCTGCTACATAAATCTCATTAGTTTAAGAGTTAATTACTTTGATACACTTGAATTTGTATTATTACAAATCTTATTAGATTTTGGTGGGTCTAGATAAGTTCAGATACATGTATCTCGAGATACATGAGGTCAAAATTAGGTATAATTTGTTCTAGATATATTGGGATACACAAAAAATCTCACTCGTCACTCTCTTATGTATCTGGTATTCCAGATATATATGAATCACACTAGATACATACAGATACATAACAAATTTCACTCGCTTCCCTCACTATTTTAGTGTATTTAGTAGCAAAAATACATGTATCTTCCTCAATATATGGTAGAAAACTCTTAATTAATGCTAAAATATGTAAAATTTTAAAAACATAATTAATAAATATATATATGATAGTGTAGTATGTCAAATTATATATTTTTCCTAAAATATTTTCTAAACTAGTGCCTTGTTTCTCAAAAGTTAGAATAGAGGAAGAGGAAAGGTCCAACAAAATGAAGTGGGTTTGGAAGGAAAATTGCTTGATTAATATTTGGGCCACTCTTTGGGTCAACAAAAAATGTTACATCAACCAATTTCTATGATTTAGTATAGAAAGCTAAGTAGTCCAAACCCAATTCCTAATATTTAACCTTACAAGACTTTTGCAAAAGAAAAAAAAAACATAAACAACGTATTTAAGAATAAATATTACTCCCTCCATCCCATTTTATGTGAGGTAGTTTAACTTGGCACGGAGTTTAAGAAAGAAAAAAAGACTTTAAAAACTTGTGGTCCAAAATGAATGATAGAAATTTGTGTGGTTGTAAATCATTTTATTAAGGGTAAAATAGACATTTTATAGTAAAATTGTTACTTAATATAGAAATGTCTCATTCTTTTTAGGATTGACAAAAAAGAAAGTAAGTCACATAAATTGGGACAGAGAGAGTATAAGTTTTTTAAAAACTTTTTAGATTTTGATGCATAGCATTAGATTTCTCTCCTAATCATATATGTTTCTCCTTTTTTTTTCTTTATTTTACCTACCACCATCTAGTCTCATATGATTTGTATTTATTTTTTTCAAAAAATAAAATAAAGAGTACATTTGTTGTAAAACTTAAGAACAAAAGAATAATATAAAGATGAAGACAAGAAGAATATAAGACAAGAGGAACAATGTAAGATAACTTTCTTTCTTTCAAGTGTTCACCAAATCTTCAAGTGTATACAATATGAACCCTTATGCCTCTATTTATAGTGTAACATAGAGGCATACAAAAGGTTAGTCATAAACATGGCATTAACATGAATATAATGGAGGAGGTTATGGAAGTGAAAGGTTCCAAGAATAATGGTTATAAAGTTGGAGGTTATGGAGGTTATGGTTATCTTCATAATGGAGGAAAGTAATGGAGATAATGGGTGAAAGTAACTTCTTGGTGTAGTGGACATCCACACTATAATATTTTATAACACTCCCCCTTGGATGTCCATAGATAATATGCCTCGTTAAAACCTTACTAGGAAAAAACCCTGTGGGAAAAAAATCCTAGTGAAGGAAAAAGAGTACACATATCTTTTAATACGCTTTGAATGTTGCCTCGTTAAAAACCTTACCAGGAAAACTTAATCGGGCTAAAACCATGGTTAAGAAAAAGAGTACAACGCGTATTTTTTCTCCCCCTGATAAAATTTTTAATTGATATCTCGGAGACGATGCATTCCAATCTTATATCACAACTTCTCAAATATTGATGTTGGCAATCCTTAGTGAATAAGTTTACAAGATTATCACTTGAATGGGTCTTTGAACGTCTATCTCACCATTTTGTTGAAGATCATATGTGAAAAAGACTTTTGGTGAAATATGTTTTGTCTGATCTCCTTTGATTGTATCCTCCCTTCAATTGAGCTATATATTATTTTCGTAGATGGTGGTTAGAATATCCTTTGCCAAAGGAAAATCACATGTTTTCTGAATATGATAGATCATGATTCCAACCATACACACTCCCGACTTACTTCATAGATCAATATTGTTTCTGTATGATTTGAAGAAGTGGTTACCAATGTTTGTTTCTTTGAATGCCAAGATATTGTTGTGCCTCCATATGTAAACAAATAGCTCATTTGCGATCGAGCTTTATGTAGATCAAATAAATATTATGCATCTACATAATCAAATCATTTCTAACTCAGAGATTGATCATTTCAATTTTATACGTTGCTCGTCTTTTCTTCTCAAAAAAAAAAAACCACACATCTTCTATATGTTGAGTCACTTTCTTTGTTAGTTTCTTGGCATAACTTGAATGATAATATGGCAATCCCCTCACATAACTTTTTATATGTATATCAAATAATCTTCTAGCATTTGCATAACCATCAATTTGTAAGTGCACCAATTGCACTACTACATGACATTTTAAATCATTTTCATGAGATCAAAAAGATTATTTCTCTGTGTTAAGCAATCTCAAAACCATTGGGTACTCAATGGAATTGCTTTAAGGCATTTTAAATCCTTCAAGGATTTTCATATAACTTCGTCGTCTAGTTAGACATAATAATCATTATGCATATTCAAGTATTTCATCTATTGCCAGACTGAAACAAGTCTCATTGCATCCACCATTGAAGAATATATCTCCATTTAATAATGTCAGGATTTTTGCGAAACCCTTTATGCCCCGAGGCAAAAATCGCACTTTATATCTTACGGTTATACTTTCGCACAATGATTCATTTGTACTACACTGACATTATATTTTGATCCATGAACTATAAGATCAAAAACATCACTTTTCTAAGTGAAACAAAATATACTTGAATAGTGCCAATAATTATCTGTCCACACTATATGACAGATTTGAATTTAAGATCCTCGTAACCATTTATAGCATTGAGTGCTACTTCATATCAAAGATACCGTCGACGGTCATTTTGATATCGATTCCAATACGACATAACTTATCGAGATCTCTTCATTTTTTATCATTTTCAGGTACCTGAACCTTTGCCAAGGTTTTATGAAGTGTTATGTCATAGTGCTCTTTCAAATCACTTACCTCATTATCATGACCATTTTGATAATTTGCTCCTCTCCTTCCTCAAGGAGTTTTATGTTTGGAATCGATTGATCTAGCACGCTTATGTCGTACCATAGACTCTATCCTTTAAGGACTATTTATTGGAGCATTTGCAGCTTAATTAAAATATTGGGTCAACATATACATCTGACAAATTATTTGCAACATTTTGCAAATGAATTATCTCTTCAACTTCAAGTTCACATTTTTTTAACGAAGATCTAGATAATTCACCCCACACATAATTTTCAGCTGCTAAACATATCTCCCTCTAATGTTAGGAAATCTAACATTTACCCCCAACCTCATTTGGGGATCCATCTTTGTGCGTGGTGGAGCAATATAATCATATGTGCACGCATCAAATTTTTAGATGGAAATTATTTGGTTCTTGACCCTGAACCAATTGTGATGGGAGAACCTTGTTGGCTTGATGCATACACGTTAAATAAACTCATCTCATACCAAATTTTATTTGAGAGATTTGTTCTCATAATCAATGGTCTAGCTATAATTGGAGGCAAACAATTTCTGCTAAACCAACCAATATTATCAACATAATTTTATAGTTTGGAACTTTGCTCTTAATTTAACAATTTGAGCAAACAACCTTACAAAAACCAATTTGTAAGTTGATACAAATGCACATGTGACCATACCATAGATGTATCTATTAAATCATAAAGTAAGCGGTCCACATGACAGGTGAACGGGCCTATATTCACCTTTTTATATGTTCCAAATTTCAGGAGATTCAATCCCAACCTTTGCTGGTACAATGATCATTTTATAATGAGAACAAGCAACACATGAGAATTCTTGAAGAATCTTTTATTTCTTCAACATATAACCCATGAATTCTCAATTCTTTTGCATCACATTTGAATTGAAATGGTCAACTGATTATGTCAACTGATATTTATTCTAGTAAACTTCTAGTTTACTTTTGCATGCGATTCCATCATCATGCTTATATTTGTATATAACAAACAAGCGAAAGGCGGGTAACCTTTTATGTAAATATTCATAACCCTCTTTGATTGTAGTAATCTGAAGATATTTAATCTTTCAATAATTTACAGTCTCAATATAATATTTTTTTTTCAATTCCTCCGAAACTTAAAAAGTTTCTTTTGAGACTTACTACAACCTCAATATTATGAACTATTTTCATTTCTGGATAGTAACAAATTAGTTCTTCCGAAACTTTTAATTAAGTTTGTGTACTGCCACAAATTTCACAACACCATTCTTATGGTGACCATCTCCTTCAAGGAGAAAATTATAATTATTGTCATGGTTAAAATTATTACATGCAAGATTTATTTCTTGACAACCAACGACAAATTTGTGTTGCCACACAACAACATTTATTTTGGTCATGACCACAACCTTTATAGAAAATAATTATTTCTTTCTTTTGTCGTCTAATAGTTCATAATAAAACATACCACAATATTTGTGTAGTACTCAAAGTATATGACCAAAATGATCATTTATGTCAAAATATATTTTTTTTCAATATCTCAAACCTCCCGTAGAGGTGAGATGTGACATTTATCCAACCATACATGAACATGTCCTTATCCATACGAACACAAGTCACATTTTCTTCAAGAAATGAATCATAACCATTTGTGCATGCTCCATAAGTTTTTATTAGAAACTCATTGTCATGCTTTGGCATTATCAAATTTATGTGACTCACCTTAACATCACTTTAAGAGGTCAAATGTACCAAATGTACTACCATTTTGTATTCCTTTATTTTGATGGAGGATTTACAAAATTTTTCAAATTGGCTTGCATCAACTACAATGTGCCCAATATCTTTTCATACCACTTTGATGGATAAAAATTACATTCACATTTGAAGGACCACATTAAGAGACAATGTGCCCAATAACCTTTCATACCACTTTGATGGACAAAATTACCTTTACATTTGAAGGACCATCTAAGAACCCATAATGTTCTTCCTTTTAATTACCACAATGATGACCATTAACATTTTACCACACTCATATTCATACATTCAACCACTTGTCATTTTTCAGACATATTATGCACTGCTACCACATTCACATAAGAGAATGGAGCAAATTAATTGGGCAAATTTCATGACTTTCAATCAAAAGTATATAACTTTATGTTAGTCATCATCATGTCATCACTATAGTGCATTAGGACTTAAACCCAATGTCTTACCCATATAAAGACGCCTTTGGTCATAAATCAATGGGACTTGAACCCAACTTCTTATTATCATGGTGCACCGAGACTTTACTCGATGTCTTACCCCCTTGGTGCGGTGAAATTTGAATTCACTGTCTTACCCTCAATCAATGTCTTAATAAACCAAATGCATTACCAAAAAATAAATATTGAATACCATAAATATAATCCGATTTGACCTAAAATTGAGTAAAAATGAACAAAACTAATTATTTAGAACAACATGTTGGAACCATATAAAATCCCAAGTTAAAATAAATTAAAACATTTTAATAGTCTCTCTCAACATTGTTATGAAGATTATCATAATTTACTAACCATTTTAAAATAACCACAAAACAAGTTTTGTTAGTACAAATAATATATAGGATATGAAGTATATCGTGCAACCGAAAAGTTACTATGATAATTCATAAAAATCAAGAAATACCTACCATTGATTCTTGACGGAGAATGAGCAACTCGTGCTGATAACGTGTTGTAAAACTTAAGAACAAAAGAATAATATAAACATGAAGACAAGAAGAATATAAGACAAGAGAAACAATATAAGATAACTTTCTTTCTTTCAAATGTTCACCAAATCTTCAAGTGTATACAATATGAACCCTTATGCCTCTATTTATAGTGTAACATAGAGGCATACAAAAGGTTAGTCATAAACATGGCATTAACATGAATATAATGGAGGAGGTTATGGAAGTGAAAGGTTACAAGAATAATGGTTATAAAGTTGGAGGTTATGGAGGTTATGGTTATCTTCATAATGGAGGAAAGTAATGGAGATAATGGGTGAGAGTAACTTCTTAGTGTAGTGGACATTCACACTATAATATTTTATAACAAATTATACTATAAATTTGGGATATGGAATGTCTACAAGTGAAAAGTCCAATATTTTAATAAAAAATTTTAAACTAAGGAAAAATAGTCGAGCTGCTAACCTAAGGTATCTACTAGTCAAAGAAAAAGGTTGTTGGTGATCCGCAGCCTGTTTATCCCTATCTAAGGGCTCCTTTCATAAAACTTTAAAAGCGATAAAGAAATAATTAATCTCAAGATTAATTTTGAGTTAATCTCATATTTAATCAGCATAAAATTATAAAATAACTTGTTTTAGAATTAGTTATGTTAGTTCTTTTTTACTCGTATGAAGTTTGATATTCGTTATTAAAATCTAATTATATTTATATTTGTACCACATAAAGCTCTATTTGGAGAGAAACATTCCAAACCAACAAAAATATTTTATCAAAAAAGTACTTTCTATCAAATAGGAATAGTATTTTTTTATACTCAAAGCTCGAGTTCAAAACTTTTTTTAAAAAAAGACCTCAATTATTGTATCAAGTTAAAAATTGACCATTTGTATAACGAGAGGGGCGTAGGAAGTCAACCTCCAACAAAGCAGCATGTCAAGATGACGTGGAATGGGCCACAAGAGTCATTATTGGTGGCTCATTTTTTCTTTTCCTTCTAGACCCTTGTGTTTGGTGCCTTTTTCGATCGGGTCAAAATTCAATATTAATCTCAAACCCGGTTCATATCCACTTGTTCAAATTCCGCAAAATTGCTATTATATCATGGGGTCATTTTAGAAGATGTATTAGAAAAATAGATTTATTTTATTTTATTTTTTATGATACTATTTGAGTTTAAGAAAGAAAGAAAAAAAAACTTTTAGAATTTATAGTCTAAGATAAGTTTTAGATGTTTGTATGACTAAATATCAATTTATTAAGATTAAAATAGATATTTAGATTGAAATAGATATTTAGAAATAGGTCAATTATTTTTTAGATTGAGTTAAAAAAAAAGTGAATCACTTATATTGAGATAGAGAATAGGTACATGCATTCACTTTATGTATTATTATTTTATTTGATATACTTTTCTAATTAACATATAATTAATGTACGCTTTAAATTTTCAACAGATATCGTGATTTAATCATGCAGCATTGAATTGACATTTATGAGAAATAATATAAATTTGTGTCAAAATAATTGTCGCTTTAGGAATTCAAAATAAAAAATAATGATATAATTATTTTTAATTATATTCTTATATTAAAAAACTAGTTCAAACTTCTTCTTAATAATGCTTAATTAAAAAAATATCTAATAAATAAAAATAAATTAATCAAATATACATTTGTTTAATAAGCATAGAATAAGCTAAATCAACATTTATTTTGAAACTTGCATGATACTTGAATATTTTATTTATTTCAAATTGTTTGTTCCAATAAGAAGCCAAAAAGCTTGACCAAGTCATAGTCAGAGCTGAGTTAGAAGCATTGGAGAAGGTCAAGCGTACTACTCATTCAACTACCATTCATCTTCTATTTTAGTGCTAAAATTTTGAAGGGCGTTTTATATAATTATTAAGTTATTTTTGAGTTTTTATCTGGTGTCTTGTAATATTTGTTTTAACTTCAATTAATTTAGATTTACACGAATGGCTAGAGATGTAATTGTCACTTAGATATTGACCATACAAATCGATAAATCATAATTTGGGACCCCATAATTTCTTAATCATATCAACTTCCAAGAATTTACCTTAAGCCAATTAGGTGTGTTATGATATTTAGAATTTTTCGATACTAAAGTCTTCAATACTCTCTCGATCCACTTTTAATTATCATAATTTCCTTTTTTAGAGTCACACAATAAGAATTTTGACTAATATTTTACGATGTATTTTTTCGTCATATTGATATGTAAAAAATTTCAATTTACAGTACTTTTCATATAGTTTTTTAATATTTATTTTTTTTGTATAATATATGAAATTAATGTAATCTAATTTAACTTTAAAAATTAGTCAAATTAATTTTCGAAAAACGCAATATGAAAATTAAAAATGGACGGATGGAGTATATCCAACGGTATCATTTTGAGGGCCATCCTTATCTTCTCCATTTATTTTAGTCTAATTCAAGGTGGTGCTAATTCAACTACCAATGACGTGAAAATTAGAATTGACTAGCGATGTTACATTTTCTAATGTCCTCATGTTCCAATCTAACAAATCTAACTTTGGGTTCACATAGTTCCATTGTATCTAGTCAAATACGGGTAAAAGCTATCCGCACCGGGTGTATACACCAATCCAATACATGCATATCATGTGTTTAAATTTATAGTTCATTTTAAACCTTAATTAATTAACATGTATTTTACTTCATTAAATCACATTATAATAGAAATTGCATTAATTTGATGTATACATTCGGTGCGAGTAAGTTTTTTCCGTCAAATACCTATCACCAACCGTGAGTTAAAACGTCAAGAATTACGTTTACTCGTTTGTTCTCTATTGTGTTTATATGGAGTTAAGCTACTTTTTTTAGGGTTATGGTTCTTTCACGATTGTTATTATTTGAACATTGATTTCAATTACTTATTTGGAGTAATTAATCATATTGGCTTATTTCGTTAATTTGAAACTTTATTTTTTGACTGTTGATCAACTATTAAACACTATCTACGAATTTAAAATAGAATTCGAAAGCAGAAATTCTAAATTACAATCGGGTTTCATAGAGCAAGTTTTTTATCCTAAATATTGCAGAGCAAATTCACAATTAATAGAATAGACATATACCTAAATTATCTTGCTAGGTTATTAAACAAAGAATTAATAAATGTTTCTTACTAAGGTTCACTCCAAATATATGTGTGAAGTGTCTTTGTTAAAGTTTATTATTTGTTTGCTTATTAATTTTTAGTTAGTTTATAGTCGTAATTTTTAGTTTTAGTTTTATTCTTCACTTCGATACTAATTAGAATAGTTTAATTTGTTTAATGCTTAATACACTTTTTTTTAGGTTCATCATTCGTCTTTGTCACTTTATTACTTGTACAATTATTTGATAGTATAAATAGGAAAAGAAGAATATTATATAAATCTTGCCAAAAATTGAACACATTTTAAGCTACAAACTAAAAATGACATAAAATTCGAACAAAAAAATAAATATATACGGATTAATCTACCACTAGATGCTGATTTAGCCCTTTTTCACTAATTAGCTAATAAAATTTCCTAAGACGTCACTCTACAGTCTATCCTCATATATAAGCTTTCATATGCATTTATTTTTCAGCTTTAATATATTAGATATTGTATAATTTAGCTGAACCAAAAGTTCCTATTATTTAAAGCTATAAGCTTCGTGCGAAGCAAATAAAATGAGGTAGTCATCGAGGTCGCTCTACTTCATAGACAAGACTCTTCGAAATTCATGTATGAATATTGTTATGTTGATCATTTTTCACATGATGAAACAACCATTAGGATTTTCATCACTGAACATTTGAGGTGCATTCAAGTACGTTGGTGGAGGAGGTGGTGGCACATATTGTGGCTGGTGGCCATACTAGACTACGTAGCCCGTATGACCATAACCATGATCGTACGTTGTTGCGCCATAGTGTTGATTCATATAACCATGATGTTGCATAGGCATCGCGTAAAATGTATTTGCATTATAACCATAGTATTCCATTTTGTTAACGACCTCACCACCTCCACCTCCACTACTAGCCACCTTCGATTCACCGTCTTTTTTTTCTATATCGCCTTTTTCTTTCTTGTCTCCGCCTTTGCCACCGCCGCCCTCTTTCTCCTTCTTGTCATTGTCACCCTCCTTGGCTTTCTTTTCACCACCTCCATTGTCTTTCTTAGATGGAACAACTTCAACATTTTGCTTCAATTTATCAATCAAGTAAGGAGTTAGCTTCTTTATATCCATTGTCCCCTTTACCGTGACCAAATCTTTTTCTGATTCTATATTCACTTCTTTTACCCCTGTTCAAAAAAATGAGCAAACAATAAGGATATGAATCTAACACATATCATATGGATTCACGAAAATTCAATAACTTTTTATTATGATGTCTACACTATACATTAAGAAATAAACTAATTATATATATTATTCTAAACAAGGTAATTAATTATCAAAATAAGATTAAGGGGATTCAGTGTATCTTACCTTTAATCTTTTTAATAACTCGTTTTATTTTATGTGCACATCCATCACAGTGCACCCGAAGCTTCAATGCCACCACACTGATTACTTGAGCCTAAATAACCACAAAAAAAATAAAAATTAGTGCTAATTCAATTAATCTAATCCATAATTAACTAACATCAGAACATTAATTATGTAATTAAATTACCAACTATAGAAAAAAAAATTAAAAATGAAACTGAAAATTTGAATTTTTACCTCTTTAGGTTTCTTCTCGTCCGCCTTCTTGTCCTCTGTTTTTTCAGCGGACTTTTTATCTCCGGCAGCACCATCACCGCCGCTCTTGTTATCTCCGGCGTCCTTTTTGGGCGGCGATGATATAAGGTCGACCTTCTTTTTGGTTTTGATCTCCACTCTTTCCCGGAGCCATGAAGAGTCTACGTCACCTTTAATCGTCAATTTTCCAGTTTCACAATCCGATTTCACTTTTTCCACACCTTCATTAGAATCAAACACAAATTCATTAAGCCCAAAGCTAAATATAAACATTGTGAGTTCTAAATCGAAAAAAATAAAAATTGGGGATAGGAGAAATGGAAATGGGAGAGGAAAGTGATAAATTGAAATTAGTTTAGTTACCATGAGTATGGCGAATGAATCGTCTGACTTTTTGTGCACAACCTTCACAATGCAAATCCACCTTTAAAACAATTGACGCATCACTCTTTTTCTCTGCTCCTTCAACTTTGGTTTCTTCACCCATTTGTTAGAAGAATTGGAGAATAATTATTAGTATAAAGTTTTTGTGAGGATTTAATTGAAATGAAATGGAGGCAATTGAAAGTATTTATTTATAAAGAGAGGATGGAGGCGGTAGGAAGCCGACTGGGAAAATGGGAAGGCGGTTTTGTTACTTGTGCTTACCACCCAACTTTGACTTCCTTTTTTTATTTTACCTTTTCAATTACAGTTTTTTTGAACATATAATACCAACTAGTATACAGTGTTAAGGTTGTTGTTTGGAAGGAATATAATACACCCGAATTCTCGTCAAGATTAAAAGTATTTTTAACGATTCTTTTTATTAAGATTTTTGTGCTTCTATAATATAAGAGTTGAGTTGAGACCACTTGTTAATGTCATATCTATTGTCTATAAGAGTTGAGTTTAAGACCACTTGTTATGCTATGTCTACTGTCTACCAGAGTTTGAGATCATTTGGTATGTCATATTGCATATATTTAAGTTTAATTAATCAAATAAAAAAGTGTTTTCTCTAACTATGATGATAAATTAATTATAATATAAATAATAGGTATGTATAAGTATTTACCGTGGATCTGTCTATGTGCAACGCAGCTGGTTAACCATCGATAAAAATTTGACTTTAACGTGTTAATGTTAGTCTCAGCAAATACGTCAGGTGCTAAAAGTTAAAGTAGATGGGTTGAGTTAAAGTCATTGGTGACGATCATAATTGTCAAAGAAGTCAGCTATGAACCACAATGCCATAATCTGCATTTAGCTGACCCAACAAATAATTACTAACACTTATCCCTTCTAATTTATTTACTATCATTTTATTTAGTCTACTTAAATTTTTTATTATTATTATTTTGAGATTTGAATTTGAAATCTCAAGATAAATTTTAGATTCCTAACCTCAAAGAAATTTATATTCAAGGGATTGAATATATATATATATATATATATATATATATTAAAAATTACTATATATAACAATATAAAAATTATGAAAGATCAAGCCAAAATCATTCAAGTTCGGAAAATACGCCACTAACGGCCCTCGAATCATGGATAAATCTTATGAGAGAGAGGAATCAAGGGATTAACAGATATGTGAATAAATTTATGTTTCTTCATATTTCATTTGTGATTGTAATTTATTTTCTGTCACTTTAAAATTTGTTGCAAACAACAAGTGTGAAAGGGCAGGGAGTGGAGAGAGATTAATTGTATTAATTTGTATATCTTTCATATAATAGTATATGTATATATATAATTTGTATTTGTACATGTATATAAAAGAGGAAAGAAGCGAGAGAGAGGAAGAGAGGAGAGAAGCGACGTAATTACAACTAAAATTAAGCTTCGAGCCGTAACTAATTCAAACTATAGCTATATTAGTTAATTAACTTTCTATGCCAGGTTTAATGTCTATAAGAGTTTGTGACCACTTGTTATGTCATGGTGCATATCGAGTGTATCTAATTTTAGTTAGTTAAATAAAAGAGTTTGAGACCACTTACTATGCCATATTATATATCGAAATGTGTCTAAGTTTAGTTAGTTAAATAAAAAAATATTTTAAAGATATCAATAGTATATAAACTATATGTAGGCATGTATAAGTATTTACCGTGGTTAATCATAGATAAAATTTTGACTTTAACTTGTTAATGTTAGCCTCAGCAAATACGTCAGGTGCTAAAGTTAAGTTGGTGGGTTCAATGGCTGAGTTAAATTTATTGGCACTGAAGTCAGCTAAGAACGACAATGCCATAATATGCATTTTAGCTGCCCAAAAAATAATTACTTAACACTTATCCGTTTTAATTAATTTATTTTTTAAGTAGGTGTTTGAACATGTAATTTTATATCTTGATATAAAATTATGAGATGAAATTAGTGTTTCGACATGTGATTTTACATTGATTTTATCTCATAATTTCATATCATGAGATGAAATCTCAAATTCTCCAAAATCATGATTTCAGAATTTCAAGTACAAAAATTGACCACAAGTTTATATCTTGTAAAAAAAACCCACATTTTATTTATGTATATCTATAAGCCATTTGTTTCATATCTAAATAAAATTTATAATTCATATTATTACCTTTTAAATCGTTTATATCTCATATAACGATTTTCTCGTCAATATAAAATTTAGTTTCACTTCAAATCATTTCTTAATTTACCATTTATATCCACCAAATTCATTATTATTATTTTTCAAATTTATTACTACTTCATTCAAATCAATGTTTAATACATCATTATATTGAGTAGACAAGACTAACCACTGTATCATTAATTGAAGAACAATTTTCTTAACTACTAATTAACAACTAGAACACTACAACTTATGTTCAATTAAGTTTTTTTTATTGAATTAAGGTTTGATCAATAAATATTGTATTTTTTAGAATAATTTTATGATAGTGTATTATGCGATTTTTTTTACTTATTTGATAAGATTGTATAAAGAATTGAGTCAATTTTGATAGTTTTACAACTTATGGGACATTTATGTTTATGAGAAAATATACAATATAAAAAGTTCAAATAGCATGTCCAAACAAAACTTCAACTTCATCTCATGATTTTATATTATGATTTCATATCGCATGGTCAAACATGCCCTTAGTCTACTTAAATTTTTTATTGTTACAATTGTTATATCATCTCTTTGATAATCATGGCCAGAAGAGAATATTGTCATTAGTTCATATTAAGTGAATTATTAAATTATGATAAATTTTTTTTAAAAAATAATTAATTATTTTCGAACCATTCTTCTAAAAGATATAAAATTAATTATATCCTTCGAGGTGCCTTAATGATTTGAGCTATAAACTTTCATATTGGAGATTTCACGTTTGAAATTCCTTACCATTAAAAATAAGAAATTTACCTTCTGAGTCTACCTCATCACACTAAAATTTACTTAATGCGAATTGACTATATAATTTGCAAGTCATTGCATAGAAACCAAGTTTTAGCCTATGCTTGAGACCCCACTAATAATCCATATAGCAAAGGAGAAAAGTAGCTTCCTAGTGTGTCTCATTAAACATGTCGGATTTTCTTTTAGAAAAGATAAGATCAGAGAAAATTCCTTCAAAACGTCATATTTGTACGGATCCGACATGTCATTCACCACAATTTAGGAAAACCAATAACGTGTCTTTCACCATCAATATTAGCTGTGAGATATACTATGATTTTACAAATTGCAATTCGCATCCGTTGTTTCCTTTTCAATTTTAATGAAATTTGATTGTGTCTGATTTTGTTTTTGTGATTTCATCACATGAAGGTTCATGAGATGAGAGTATTTGGAAAAAATTATAATACTAATCAAATGTTACTCCCTCCGTCTATTTTCACTTTCATATACTTTTAAAAGTAGCAACACAGTTAAACATGTTTATAATTTTGTTATAACGATATTTTATTATAATGATCTGATTTTCTTTAGAATTGATTTTTCATATTATATTTATTTTACTTCTTTATAGCAATATTATACTTAGAACAATAATGATATTTATTAGAGCAATACATTCCTTGTAAAATTACACATTTATAACATACGTACACTTGCTATAAAATAAGCTAGTATTTTATCTTTGTTATCTTTTCTCAATAATGAGAAACAATTTGAAAGAATCGAGTTGACCGATATAATTATTGATTTTAAAGCTCCAAATAAATAGGCTTACTTTTTCTTCACTTGAATATATCATAATTACAAGAATCTAAATTTGTATATAGTGTCGTAAGACAAAAAAATCAATAATAATAATAATAATCTAG
Organism: Solanum stenotomum; assembly: GCF_019186545.1. Taxonomy (NCBI): domain Eukaryota; kingdom Viridiplantae; phylum Streptophyta; class Magnoliopsida; order Solanales; family Solanaceae; genus Solanum; species Solanum stenotomum. Next base: position 52,448,757 of record NC_064286.1, read on the forward strand.
TTTTAGTGAATTGAATGTGTATTCATGATTTGGATGTGAATAATAAAGACTTATTCATCGATCTATTAGCGAATCATCTCTTGAGGAATTGTGAAAGATGTTCTAACATTACAGTTATATTCAAATATTATGTCATAATATTTTATATGAAATATATTATGTATAAAATAAAATATTTATAATAATCATCATTAATGTTATGCACATAATAAATTTTAATGTTAAAATTTAAAATTAAAAGGTAAGAAATTGTATTTAAATAATGTCCATCAATGATAGTCATGACTTCACCAAAGAAATGCTCATGATATTTGCTTTTTGAGAAAAGACATAAAGTGACATATTCACTCCTTCTAATGTTGCATAATTTTTTATAGAGACCAACTAAATGAGATTATATAAATTTTGCCAAAAATTGAATATTTTAAGCTACCAATTAATAAATGACATACAAGTCAAAATAAACAAATAAATAAATACTGATTAATCCACCACTAGATAGTGGTTTAGCCCTTTTCCCACTAATTAGCATATAAAATTTCCTAAGACGACACTCTATAGTCTATCCTCATGTATAAGCTAGCTTTAATAGGTACCTATTTTTCAGCTTTTACATCTTAGACTTTTGTACAATTATATTTAGCTGAACCAATCAAATAAAAATGAGGTCACCATCGAGGTCGCTCTACTTCATAGACAAGACTCCTAATTAGAGTTTGTCTTTCAGAAAGGTTGATGAAAATCGATCATTTTAATTTACATAATGAAACAACCATTAGGATTTTCATCACTGAACATTTGAGGTGCATTCAAGTACGTTGGTGGAGGAGGTGGTGGCACATATTGTGGCTGGTGGCCATACTCGACTACGTACCCCGTATGACCATAACCATGATCATACATTGTGGCGCCATTCATATAACCATGATGTTGCATAGGCATCGCGTAAAATGTATTTGCATTATAACCATAGTATTCCATTTTATTAACGACCTCACCACCTCCACCTCCACTACTAGCCACCTTCGATTCACCGTCTTTTTTCTCTATATCGCCTTTTTCTTTCTTGTCTCCGCCTTTGCCACCACCACCGCTCTCTTTCTCCTTCTTGTCATTGTCACCTTCCTTGGCTTTCTTTTCACCACTTCCATTGTCCTTCTTAGATGGAAGGACTTCAACATTTTGCTTCAATTTATCAATCAAGTAAGGAGTTAGCTTCTTTATATCCATTGTCCCCTTTACAGTGGCCAAATCTTTTTCTGATTCTATATTCACTTCTTGTACCCCTGTTCAAAAAAATGAGCAGACAATAAGGATAACGATCTAACACGAATTCACGAAAATTCAATAACTTTTTATTATTATGATGTCTACACTATACATTAACAAATCAACTAATCTCATGTTTTAGTGTAGTTGGGATTGAATCTAACTAGGGGTACCCCTCGTAAAGACTAAAATCATGAATCCAATTATTAAGATTTCATAATTAATGGCGTTACGCCTAATTTTATATATTATTCTAAACTAGGTAATTAATTAACAAACTAATTAAGGGGATTCAGTGTATCTTACCTTTAATCTTTTTAATAACTCGTTTTATTTTATGTGCACATCCATCACAATGCACCCGAATCTTCAATGCCACCACACTGATTACTTGAGCCTAAATGACCACAAAAAAAAAAAAAATTAGTGCTAATTCAATTAATCTAATCCATAATTAACTAACATCAGAACATTAATTATGTAATTAAGTTACCAACTATAGAAAAAAAAAACTAGAAATGAAACTGAAAATTTTAATTTTTACCTCTTTAGGTTTCTTCTCGTCGGCCTTCTTGTCCTCTGTTTTTTTCTCTGTTTTTTCAGCGGACTTTTTATCTCCGGCAGCGCCATCACCGCCGCTCTTTTTATCTCCGGCATCCTTTTTGGGCGGCGATAATATAAGGTCGACCTTCTTTTTGGTTTTGATCTCCACTCTTTCCCGGAGCCATGAAGGGTCTACGTTACCTTTAATCGTCAATTTTCCAGTTTCACAATCCGATTTCACTTTTTCCACACCTTCATTTGGATCAAACACAAATTCATTAAGCCAAAAGCTAAATATAAACATTATGAGTTCTGAATCGAAAAAATAAAAATTGGGGATAGGAGAAAGGGAAATGGGAGAGGAAAGTGATAAATTGAAATTAGTTTAGTTACCATGAGTGTGGTGAATAAATCGTCTGACTTTTTGTGCACAACCTTCGCAATGCAAATCCAGCTTTAAAACAATGGAATCATCGCTCTTTTTGTCTCCTCCTTCATTCTTTTTCTGTGCTCCTTCAACTTTGGTTTCTTGACCCATTTGTTAGAATTGGAGAATTATAGTATAAAGTTTTTGAGAGGATTTAATTAATGAAAATGGAGGCAATTATAAGTATTTATAAAGAGAGATTAATTATTATGATGGAGGCGGTAGGAAACCGACTGGGAAAATGAGAAGGCGGTTTGTTACTTGTGCTTACCACCCAACTTTGACTTCCTTTTTTATTTTACCTTTTCAATTACAGTTGAAGATAATAAGAGAAATACCAACTAGTATTAAATTAAAATGGTTTATAAATTTGAAACACCAATTTACTTTACGCCTTTGAATTCTCGTCAAGATTAAAGGTGTTATCAATGATAAGAGTTGAGTTTGAGATCACTTATTATGTCAAATTTGTTGTTTATGAGAGTTTGTAACTACTTATTATGCCATATTGCATTTCGAGAGTATCAATTTTAGTTAGTTAAATAAAAAATGTATGTTTATAAGAGTTTAAAACCACTTGATATGTCATGTTGTATATCGAAATACATATATAAGTTTAATTAGTGAAACAAAAAAAATATTTTAGAGATGTCAATAGTATATAAACTATAGGCATGCATAAGTATTTACCGTGGTTAATCATAGATAAATTTTTGACTTTAACTTGTTAATGTTAGCCTCAGCAAATACGTCAGGTGCTAAAGTTAAGTAGGTGGGTTCAATGGCTGAGTTAAAGTCTTTGGCACTGAAGTCAGCTAAGAACGACAATGACATAATATGCATTTTAGCTGCCCAAAAAATAGTTACTTAGACCATCTCTAACTCACCTCTATTTTATTCTTTATTTTTATATTTGGAGAGTAAAATAGAGAATGAACACTTCAACCCACCTTCAAATCACTCTCTATTCTTTAAATTTAGAGAGTTGAATAGTAGTTCTTCAAATTTGGAGAACTACTATTCACACTCTCTATTTCACTTTTTCAATATTTTATTATTATTTCTGTTACTTTCTAATTAACATATTATTTTACATATAATGTCATTAATTAAATTCTAATATTCATAATTCTTTTTAAATGTAATATAATATTTTTAAAAATATATTATCTAATATATACTACTTTAATCTTTAATTTTTTCTAATTTTCGTCATAATATAATTTGATTTTATTATTAATTTTCACTATAAAGAATATACAAAATTAAAATGATAAGATGAAAAAATTAATTTAAAAATACAATACATAATATGTTAATTTAAATTCAAGATAACAATACACTACATAACATAATAATTTAAATACAAGATAAAATACAATACATAACATAATAATTAATTTATCACAACAATAATTAGTAATCCGGTAGGTCGTTTCCAGATTTAGCACTATTTGAAAAAAAATTAGGATATGATCTAGAGAATTGTTGCGATTGTGGTTGTGATTGGGTTGTGACTGCGGTTGTGATTGTCGATTTCTTTTTTCAAGTATTAGTTGTTGTTCTTGTTGCAGGTAGTCACGAACATTTGCAATCACGTTTTGCAATTATTGCAGGATCGTCACGTTTTTTGGAGAAAGGAAGTGTTACATGATATAATGATTACATATATTATACTGCACAACATGATAATTGAGGATGAACGTGATCTTAATGCACCAATTCAAGATGTCGTAGAAGCTCCAGCTCTAACAACATAATTGGTGGTAGATGAAAATCTCCGTTTGAAGACATAAAATAATGAAGGACAAAAATGCTCATTTTGAACTCCATAATGCATTAATAGAGCATTTATGGGAGCAACATAGTAATTTTAAAAATTGAGTGTTTATGTAATGCTTATGTAATTCTATTTCACTTTTATTTGAATTTTTTCATTAATTTGTTTATTATATTATATTTTCTTGCAATTTATGTTATTTAAAAATTTAGAATGAAATATAATTTTATATTAAATAAAAAATTTTAAAAAACAAAAGTTTATATCACATGAAAATTATATAAAGTAATTATTTGGGAAAAAGAAATAAAGGATTTATATTATGAAATAAGAAAATAAGAATGAAATAGAAATAATAGTATAATATTGAGGAGAGAGAAAGAAATTCTTTTTTAGAGAGTAAAATAGAGAATTGGGTTGGAGTTGATTGTCTGAAAAAATAAATAACTCTATATTTAGAGAGTAAAATAGAGCGTAGGGTTGGAGATGCCCTTAACACTTATCCGTTTTAATTTATTTATCTTTTTTTAGTAGGCGTTTGGACATGCAATTTCATATCGCGATATAAACTCATGAGATGAAATCAATGTTTGGACATGCGATTTCACGCTAATTTCATCTTATAATTTCATATCAAGAGATGAAATCTCAAATTCTCCAAAAATCATAATTTGAGAATTTCAAATCATGGTTTGAAAATTTTCAAATACAAAAATTGATTCATAAGTGTATATCTTGAAAAAACCCACATTTAATCTAAAATTATTTTTTTTAATCATAATCCTCAGTAATGATATTTATATTAAATTACCAAATATAGAAATATACTATAATTTTTTAAGAAAATTTTAAAAATAAAGTATGTCACACAAATATAATTGGCCAACTATGTGCATAGATTAAAGCCACCTTGAAAGTGCATGGACAAGGGATATAAAATTCTCAATCAATTTTAACTAGGACATCTTTTAGTTTTATATTATCTCTTTGATATTCATGGCAGAAGAGAATGTTGTCTATGATAAATTCTTTTGAAAAAATGATTAAGTATTTTCAAATCATTCTTCTAAGAGATATAAAATAATTATATTCTTCGAGGTGCCTTAGTGGTTTGAGCTTTAGATTTTCATATTGGAGGTTTCACATTTGAAACTCTATTATCATTAAAAATAAGAAATTTATCTTTTGGATCGAGCTCGTCACACCAAAACTTACTTAATGCAAATTGACGGTGTGATTTGCAAGTCATTGCATAAAAACGGAGGCTTAAACCCATGGTTAAGGCCCCACTAATAATCCATATAGCAAGGAGAAAAGTAGCTTCCTAGTGTGTCTCATTAAACATGTGGGATTTTCTTTTAGAAAAAGATAAGATCAGAGAAACTTCCTTGAAAACGTCATATTTGTACGGATCCAACTTGGCATTGCCCACAATTTAGGAAAACCAATAACGTGTCTTTCACCATCAATATTAGCTGTGAGAGTATGATTTTACAAATTGCAATTTGCATCCGTTGTTTCCTTTTTAATGTTAATTAAATTTGATTGTGTCTGATTTTGTTTTCGTGATTTCATCACACGAAGGTTCAGAATTTAAGAGTACTAGGAAAAGAAAAAATTATAATACTAATCAAATGTTACTCCCAACCCTATTTTTACTTTCATATACTTTAAAAGATACAATACAGTTAAACATGTTTATAATTATCATTCGTTATAAAAATATTTTATTAATAATGATCTGATTTTCTTTAGAATCGATTCTTCATATTATATTTGTTTTACTTCTTTATATCAATATCTTACTTAGAACAATAATGATATTTATTGGAGCAGTACATTCCTTGTAAAATTACACATTTATAACATAATTACTTTTGCTATAAAAACAATTTGAAAGAATCAAATTGACTGATATATAGAATTACTGATTTTAAATCCCCAAATAAATAGGCCTACTTTTTCTTTCACTTGAATATATCACAATTACTAGAATCTAAATTTGAATGTCGTGTCGGAAGAAAAAAAAAGAATAAATAATAATAATAATAATAATAATCTAATTTTAGTGAATTGAATGTGTGTTCATAATTTGGATGTGAATAAGTCGAAAGACTTATTCATCGGTCTATTAGTGAACCATCTCTTGAGAGATTGCGAAAGATGTTCTAACAATTATATTCAAATATTGTGTCATAATATTTTATATAAAATATATTATGTATAAAATAAAATATTTGTGATAATCATCATTAATGTTATGCTTATCTTTTAATTTTAAATTTTAAAATTAAAAAATAAGAAATTGTATTTTAAATGATGTCCGTCAATTATAGTCATGACTTCACAAGAAAATGCTAGTAATATTTGCCTTTTTTATATTCACTCTTTCTAATTTTGCATGATTTTTTATACCAACTAAATGAGATTATATAAATTTTGCCAAAGATTGAATACATTTTAAGCTACCAATTAATAAATGACATACAAGTCAAATAAACAAATAAATGAATACTGATTAATCCACCACTATATGGTGGTTTAGCCCTTTCCCCACTATTTAGCTTATAAAATTTCCTAAGACGACACTCTATTGTCTATCCTCATGTATAAGCTAGCTTTCATAGGTATCTATTTTTCAGCTTTTACATCTTAGATTTTTGTACAATTATATTTAGCTGAACCAATCAAATAAAAATGAGGTCACAATCGAGGTCGCTCTACTTCATAGACAAGACTCCTAATTAGAGTTTGTGTCTTTCAGAAAGATTGATAAAAATCGAACATTTTAATTCACATAATGAAACAACCATTAGGATTTTCATCACTGAACATTTGAGGTGCATTCAAGTACGATGGTGGAGGAGGTGGTGGCACATATTGTGGCTGGTGGCCATACTCGACTACGTAGCCCGTATGACCATAACCATGATCGTACGTTGTCGCGCCATAGTCTTGATTCATATAACCATGATGTTGCATAGGCATCGCGTAAAATGTATTTGCATTATAACCATAGTATTCCATTTTGTTAACGACCTCACCTCCACTACTAGCCACCTTCGATTCACCGTCTTTTTTCTCTATATCGCCTTTTTCTTTCTTGTCTCCGCCTTTGCCACCACCGCTCTCTTTCTCCTTCTTGTCATTGTCACCTTCCTTGGCTTTCTTTTCACCACTTCCATTGTCCTTCTTAGATGGAAGGACTTCAACATTTTGCTTCAATTTATCAATCAAGTAAGGAGTTAGCTTCTTTATATCCATTGTCCCCTTTACAGTGGCCAAATCTTTTTCTGATTCTATATTCACTTCTTGTACCCCTGTTCAAAAAAATGAGCAGACAATAAGGATAACGATCTAACACGAATTCACGAAAATTCAATAACTTTTTATTATTATGATGTCTACACTATACATTAACAAATCAACTAATCTCATGTTTTAATGTAGTTGGGATTGAATCTAGCTAGGGGTACCCCTCGTAAAGACTAAAATCATGAATCCAATTATTAAGATTTCATAATTAATGGCGTTACACCTAATTTAATATATTATTCTAAACTAGGTAATTAATTAACAAACTAATTAAGGGGATTCAGTGTATCTTACCTTTAATCTTTTTAATAACTCGTTTTATTTTATGTGCACATCCATCACAGTGCACCCGAAGCTTCAATGACACCACACTGATTACTTGAGCCTAAATAACCACAAAAAAAATAAAATTAGTGTTAATTCAATTAATCTAATCCATAATTAACTAACATCAGAACATTAATTATGTAATTAAATTAGAAATGAAACTGAAAATTTGTAATTTCACCTCTTTAGGTTTCTTGTCGTCGGCCTTTTTGTCCTCTGTTTTCTTCTCTGTTTTTTCACCGGACTTTTTATCTCCGGCAGGGCTATCACCGCCGCTCTTTTTATCTCCGGCATCCTTTTTGGGCGGCGATGATATAAGGTCGACCTTCTTTTTGGTTTTGATCTCCACTCTTTCCCGGAGCCATGAAGGGTCCACGTCACCTTTAACCGTCAATTTTCCAGTTTCACAGTCTGATTTCACTTTTTCCACACCTTCATTTGGATCAAACACAAAATCCAATAAGGCCAAAGCTAAATTTTACGTTATACTACTAATAAACAAAATTCAAATTGAAATAAGTTTAGTTACCATGAGTATGGCGAATAAATCGTCTGATTTTTTGTGCACAACCTTCACAATGCAAATCCAGCTTTAAAACAATTGAGGCATCACTCTTTTTCTCTGCTCCTTCAACTTTGGTTTCTTGACCCATTTGTTAGAATTGGAGAATAATTATTAGTAAAAGTTTTTGTGAGGATTTAAATTAACTTAATTAATGGAATTGAAAGTATTTATAGAAAAAAAAAATTATTACGATGGAGGCGGTAGGAAACTGACTGCTAAGATTGACTACAAAATGAGAAGGCGGTTTTGTTAGCTTACGTGTCAAACCAGCCAACTTTGACTAGTGCCACATTTCTCTTCATCTTCATCTTTTTCTTTTTTTTTCTTTTTCAATTATTACAGTTGAAGATAATAGTACTCGTATAGAGAATTAAAATGGTCTATAAATTTGAAACATGTTTTTTTTCTAAGGTTGGTGTTTCGTATGTATTGATAAAATGGTCTATAAATTAGAGGGGTGGTTAACATCTTGTTTGGATGGTTTACGCTCTATTTGTATTGTTAGTTTAAATATAATATTTGTTTATTATTATTATTTTAATTTTATTTTATTTATTACTTTTGTCATTTTATCTTTGCTTATTGCTATTTAATAATCCTAATTTATTCTTCCTCATATATTTTTATAGTAGATTTAATTTTATACCCTATTTTTCTTGTAGATTGATCATGCAAATTATTTACGTGTGATGTCATATAATAATAGCGAATGATGTGCAATTATTTCAAACATTGTTTTTATTCAAACAATCCTTAACCAGAGGTCTCGGGTTCGAGCCCTGGGTATAGAGAAAATACTGTTGGGAGTGCCCCCGAATGGATCCTACCGTGTGCGATCCAAATTTAATCGGAGCTTCAATGTGAACTTTGGACACCGGATGAAAAATAAAATAAAAATAAAAATAAAAATAAAATAAAATATATATATATATATATAATACGATACATTAATAATTGCGTAAGCGAAAACGTCACAAAGGCTAAAGTTAAGTAGGTGGGTTCAATGGCTGAGTTAAAGTCATTGGTGACGATCATAATTGTCAATGAAGTCAGCTATGAACGACAATGCCGTAATCTGCATTTAGGCTGGCCCAACAAATAATTACTAACACTTATCCCTTCTAATTCGTCTACTATCTTTTTGTTTTTCTGCTCAAAATTTAATTATTTTTAGGGTTTAAATCTGAAATCTCAAAAAGTTAATTTTGATTTTTTAAATCATCGAGTTAATCTTTAATTTTGTGTTTAAAATATATATAAATACTTCATATAAGTAGGTTGTTTCTAATAGACCTTCAGCTCAAACAAGAAGGTAATCGAAGTGGAGAAATTGCAATAATAAATATGACAACAAATCTTATCAAGATAGAAAAAGGAGGAGAATAAGAAGAAGAAGCAAATGATGCAATAAATAATATAAGATCAAGCACAGTGGAGCATAAAAAACTACGCAATGACTAAATACTATTGCTAATAAGGCTACGAGGAGATGGGACTAGCCCTTATCTTTTTTATCGAAAGGGAGACAATACTCAATTATCTATTAATTTTATATTATAATTATTCTCAACAATGGTATTTAATTGAGCACAAAAATTTTAAAGAAATTTTGATCTATATGATATAGTATGAAATGTGTCGCACAAATGTGATTGGCCAAGTATATGCATAGATTAAAGTCATCATAAAAAATGGGGGAGTAAATGACCGTGTTGATTTGGTTTTTTAAATATCAAACAAAATTATTTGTATCAAATTTATAAATTTATAAACCAAATCAAACTAATAAAACTTGATTATATTTTTTTCGAGTTTTTCAACCTCGGGTTTTTTCGGGTTAGTTCGGATTTTTAAAATATCAAATCAAACCAGCCTAATAAACCTCAAATTTTTTTCGATTAAGTATTCATACAAACATATACTCCGTAATTAACTTATGCTTCAAATATTTCTTTAGTCCAACCAAATACAACTATCTAAGGTGTTTCTTAAGTAAATAATACAAAATATGAGATAAGTGATGATACTAAAATACTCAATAAAAATAAAAATGAAATCGTATAAAATAGTATTGCAAATGATAAGTCATGATGAAAATGATCATAATTTAAAAGTACTAAATCATGCTAAAATAGGTCTAATAAGTATGGAGTAATTATATGATTAAACATTAAAGAAAAATTAAAATTAGGTTACATATTTTAAATGTCTAAACCAATGTAAAACTAAAGAACAAATATTCAACATTATTGTCATTCTTAATGTTGAATTAATTTCTTTTGTTAGCATTAGTATTGATTTGATTTGAATTGAGCTTTATTAGAGACTAATATCAATGGACTAGAACTTTTATTGAACTTTTCAAAATTCTAAGTCTCAACTTTTTAAAAATAAAATGTTAAAATATAAAAATTATGATATAAATAATATTTAGAAATTACATCAAAGTAAATACTTTTACAAACCATCCTGATCTCTTTTGAAACATTGTCAATTAATTTTGACTTGGACACCTCTTTAGTTTTATAATCATGATCTCTTTGAAAATCCTAGAGGAACAAGTCAACCAATACAGTAATACACCAGGAATTTTTTAATGTTATATACTTACATTAATTTCCCTTTTATGAAAATAGTTAATATAAGAATAATAATCCATATAGCAAGGAGAAAAGAAGCTTCCTAGTGTGTCTCATTAAAAATGTGGATAAGGTAAGAGAAACTTCCTTGAAAACGTCAGATTTGTGAGATAAATGATTCTACAAATTGCATGAGTTGTTTCTTTTCATATTTTAATTTGTTTTCATCTGATTTTGTTCACGTTATACACGAAGGTTCATAAAATTGGAGTATACCGCTAAATTCCCACTCATCAAATGTTACAACTTGAATTCAATTTTTTGAAAATAACTATAGTTAATAATAAAAATAAATTAAGAATAAAGTTATAAGTTATTTAACTTAGGAACTTGTTTAATAGTAAAATGATGCAAGTTAAATTTATAAATTCTCTTGTGCACTTCCTCTTCTATGTTAACTTTGTTTCATAAATATATTTCGTGGGATTGGTGTAACATTTCCATTTTTTGTGTGAATAGTGACAGAGCTAGAAATTTGATAAAGGATATGCAAAAGATTTTCTCGTTAATAATGTCCAAAACAACTACACATCATAATAATTGCTAGTAATATTTAATCTCCGTAATATATCATATAATTTTTTGTCGAAGAGTGTGCACTGAATCATCCTTTGTCAATACTTGTCAAAAGCGAACCAAGGAAGCTACATCTACCAAACCTTTTTTTTTTTTTTTTTAAAAAAATACCAATCCCTTTTAAAAAAAAACACTACCAAACCCTTCCAAGTTGAGTTTGAATTGGCAAAAATGTATCAATAATAATTCTATAACTTTTCACCAAACACGTACAACTCACGAGGCACAAGGTACAAGCTTCACAAGCGAAA